>NC_085869.1:41057293-41174760 GCF_034702125.1 Engraulis encrasicolus
ATGAAGAGACATAGAGACACACAAACAGAAAGAGAGAGAGAGCAAGAGAGAGAGAGAGAGAGAGAGAGATGTTCTTGAGCTCCTACACCCCCCATAGTCAAATCTGTGGCCTTCGAATAACTCTTTTAAAAAAAATTGGGTGTTAAAGGTGTTGGCCCATAGCTCTTTCAGTGCCATTGACTTGAAAACGAGTCTTTTCAGAATGTATGGCACAGTGCCAAAGACATGATATCAAGTCAATTGCATTTTTCATGGGGGGTGTGGCCTAACACGTTGATCTGGTATGTTTGTTGTTCCCATGGACAAAGAACTAAATTTTTTATGGCTCTTAAAAAATCACTCAAACGTTGAAAAGAGCCTGCACCCCCCAGTCTGAATTTGAAAATGGCTGGCATTGAGAGGAATTTGGAAAAACTGGCCCTTGGGGACTTTTAATTGAGTACCCCTGTCCTACACCTTTATACTACCCTACAAGTGGCAACATTGAAACTGACATGGATGCTTTCAAAGTGTTGGTATTAATTTGGATGTTGTCCAATTTGACAAAATATTTAGTCACTGCACTTTTTCTTCGTACAGCAGTATAAGCTCCGCAAAGGACTCTAGCCAGAATCACCTTGGGATGAGATGCATGTTAGCCTGGGAACGCCCATACTGCGTTTAGTTCTACACAATCGTTTCGATCTGAAAGACACTTGTGATTAGGTCTGGTGTTAACCAGGCAAGATGCATGTTAGGCTTCCACTGAATTCCAATGTGGTCACTTGTCTGTGACATAGGCCTACTATGATGTCATTAGAACTGTATGATGTGTCTATGGAGATGATTCTAAAACCTCACCTGAGCATACAGACAGTCATTTAGCAGCAGGACACTGAAGAGGTCAGTTGTATTCTTGGTTGCTCCTGGATATTCTCACATGGCTCACATAGTGTGGGAACTCTGGACAGAAAAACAGATCAAGGTGCCGAATAATCATCATGCTGTAAGTAAATGAAAATCAGCACTGCATTTTCATCTAAGTAAGCATAGATTTTCTTGCTCAACTTCAACACGAGGACACAAGACTGAATAACTTTTCTTATGGCTGTCACACAACAATAGCACTTACTTGCACAGCCTAAATGATGGACTGGTATATTTCTGATGGAGAGTCAGAAGAATCAGGCAAAAACAAGTCTTTTTTTCCGCCCAGACTTTACTCCTTCAGTTACTGCAGTGTACTGCCCTACAATTTCAGAACGCAGTATCTTGAAAATGGTCAAAATTGAGTTTAGACCAGAAATTGGCTTTAAAATACCTTCTTTGTCTTGTGTCAAAAAATTGTGGTCCAACTTTGTCCCGTTTCAGAAAAAAAAGATAAAAAACGATTATACTGCGCTTTTTTGTTTTAAGAGGTTACGTCGTACAAGCCAAAAACGCAGTATATCACGTGAGATACTGCACTTCTCCACTGAAACCGTGGATTGGGTGTAGACAGTAATACCACAACAGAAAGCTGGAAAAAGCTGATTTTTTTCAGCTAAAAAGTCATGAGAACATAGGTTTTTTTTCTTTTCTTGTGTGCATATATTTCCACCATAAAAAAAAGTATTATATGGAAGTGTCATCATCACTTTACCTCCAACACAGTTGCACGACCAGAAAGGAAACTTTAAAGCCTTTTTTCTCAGTTTACCAGTATGGAGAGATACTGCGTTCTGAAATTGTAGGGCAGTGTAGGTACTGCACTTTGCCTTTGCAAGGCAGTGTAGTTACTGCACTTTGCCTTCTTACAAGTTCCTAATAGATATAACAAGATGTGATAGGCCAATAATTTACAACACCTAACTTAGACTGTACTGGCCAACGAGATCACCTGGACCAACTAGTTACCAATGGCAGAATGTGAACTCACTGATATCCTGCATGAGATGTCATAAATGTCATGTCCTGTCTGAGTCAGTCTTCCTTTCCTCATACTACAGAGAGAGAGAGAGAGAGAGAGAGAGAGAGAGAGAGAGAGAGAGAGAGAGAGAGAGAGAGAGAGAGAGAGAGAGGGAGAGAGAGAGAGGGAGACAGAGTGTCAGATTGAGACACCTCTGACAGAGGGCCTTGGATCTGATAGCTTAGATCTTGCCTCCTCTAAGATACAGGCCTGACCTCCAGGCCATAATCATGGGCAGGCTCTGTGTGTCTATGCCTTCACCTGTGGTCAAATAAGTATTGCGGTAGAAAACAAAGAAGGGAAATACAGACATAAAAGTCTTATATTCATGTGTCGTCATGACAACCCTCATCCCCTTCAACACGTAATACCGGGTGGGTGCATGGGGGGCAAGACAGAATAATCAGGTAGCAAACAGAACACATCTTTACACTTGGGGAAAAAGTGTGATACAGGGGAATACAGCCAAGGATACTCAGAATAATATGGAATTCCATCATAGAGTGAACGAGGGAGCAAGAGAGAGACAGCCAGCTGGAGAGAAGGGAATAGATGGCCAGAAACAGTTGGATAATGACAGGAAATGGAGGAAATGTCAACAACATGCTCAGTCAGATGCACAGGAAATATCTCATTGTCCTGATATCCTCTTGTGTACATATACACCAACCAACTTTTCCAAACTCTCTCTCTCTCTCTCTCACACACACACACACACACACGCACATACACACACACACACACACACACACACACACACACACACACACACACACACACACACACACACACACACACACACACACACACACACACGCACATACACACACACACACCCACCCTTCATTTGTCCCATATCATACTGTACATGCTCAACCTAACTCACATCAACATCCTTAATTAAGTTTCGTTAAAAAATGTTTTCACACAACACAGATTTAGAATTAGAATGATCTGTGGAATTATGTTAAAACATAGACAGCAGTGAAAACACAGAAAATTTTGGACTGACTCACAGTTTTCAAAAATATACATTTGAGTAGGCTTTCTGAAAGACGCAAATTCATTCAGCCCCACACACACCCATCCCATATTCCTCCTCATCTAAATCTACACATAAGCATAGACACACACAGGAAGAGAGACACTTGGTGTGTTCCAAACAAAGTCAGAGCAAAAAAGTAAAGCAAAACAGAGAGACAGAAATATTATATATAGTCAGTGATAGAGATCCCCTCCTCCACATCTCCTCACCCCTGCTCATTAACTCTTTGGTGGGCTGCACCCCTACACATGTCTTGTCAGACTGTTTGTGGCTGAGGGCATAACACGACTTATCTGGGTCTTGGAGAGCTTTTGGTGATACGAGGGTGACGATGTCATGGGGCGCTGTGTCAGCTGGGTCGTCAGCAGGGCGCAGGTACACACAACCAGGTGAATGTGTTGGGAGGTGGAACAGCTGACCTCACAGGTGAGCTGAAGGACACTGGCAGGGTGTCGTTTCCAGGTCCAGGTTTTCCTCATATAAACAGTCCTCGTATAAACCGTATAACCGAGTAACCCATACACCGTCATCGTATAAATAGCCCCTAAGATGCACATACTGTATCTTAACACCCTTGGATTTATAAAGCATTATAAACTAGGTTCATGGTTATTCATTAATGTTAACCTAAAACATCATGAAACATCATGGGAGTAGTCGTAATCAGGGGCGTAGGCAGGAATAATAAAACAGGTGGGCTCAGAAAAAATCTTATGGGCCCAACCCGAAAGCGTGTAGGTAGATATTATGAAACCGCGCTCAAAAATGATACTTTGAAATTGAAATCATAGAAATCACAGAAGATGAACCAGACTTTTGACAAAATGATTAATAATCACTCAGTGCTATGCCATTAATTATAGTTCAATGAGGCAACAGTTGACTGTGCAGTGTGAATGGGGAAGGCCTGGATGTCAAGTGGGCAGGCCCAGGCCCACCCTTGACTACGTCTATGGTCGTAATGCATTGTAAGTAATTATAATGTGCATTATGATTTGTTATAAATGCGCTCATGCTATAGATATGGGCTTCATAGAAAGTGTTACCGCACTCACCGCCCAAATAGTAGGCCTACAACACATAAATGCATTCACGTGTATTGAAAGAGTATTGTATTCACATATGTACACATTCCACATGCCGTAAGTGCCCATAATTACATTTTTAGTATGCTTGTGTCTTTACTCTTGCTGTCCTACACTCTATTTAAGGAGCAAAGACATTTCAGAGGATCAGCAAAGCAATAGCTGGCAGGCAAAGAGAACATTCACATTTCACTCACACAAACACACCTCAAAGCTATTGGCAACCATTTACTGAAAATAGTGATTGATTTTTACAAAACAACACAATTTGCCAAGCATTTACAAGGGTAGGAAACGTAATACACAGGTACGCACACACACTCTCTCTCTAGCACACACACACACACACACACACACACACACACACACACACACACACACACACACACACACACACACACACACACACACACACACACACACACACACACACACACACACACACACACACACACACACACACACACACACACACACACAGTCTCTCATTTAAGTGCACACTAACGCATACACATAGGATATACAGTATGGTGTGACCCATTAACATTTAAAAAGGATTCTCTTCTGGTGAAGCAAAACTCTGACCTTGCTATTACAGAAACTCAGTGCCCCAGGACTTGCTCTTTAATGCATTGTTTTTCACTCTTCCTCTTTCACTTCCATCCACCCCCCCCTCCACCATGTTTTTCTCCTCTACTCACTCCATTCTGTGTGTGTAATTTGTAGAGCCAGAAAAGAGCTTTCAAACAACACCTCAGACATCCTTTTGTGACTTACACTGACTGATATAATCAAGGCTGAATGCATAGTGTCCTACTCTCATATGTAAACATTTGCTTGTCTGTTTCTCCCTTAATATTGGTGTCAGATTCACACAAATGCAGTTCTGGGGTGCTACCTTGCTACTAAAAAGGCACAGCAAGTATGATTGAAATCCGTGTCGGTCGGGTCCCAAAGTGTCTGATTTCACGTGAAATGACCCATTACGTAAGACGATGGGAGCACCCTCAAATCAAAGACAAGGTCTTGCCTGCAGGAAACATGGTTGTCAGATTATCTCTCTCTCTCTCTCCTCCTCCTCCTCCCTTCCACATCTCTTGTAGGACTATGACACATACACAAACGTATGTGCATGCCTTGTTCTACTCATTTATCCATGCTCCTACCTGTCTCTCTCCTTTCTTTTACTTTTTCCCCTTCCACATCCTTCGCTTCTTTCTTCATTTTTCTCTCCATGTTGTTCTCTCTGTCTCTGCTCATTCCCTCTCTCTCCCCCTCTCTCGTACTTTCTGAGGGAAATTATATATTTGCTATGTTTGTGTTTGGCCTGCCATCTGCCCACCAGCAACCCGTCAATCAATCTCCATGGCTGCAGGGCTGACTGTCAGCCTGTCAAGCAGCCCTTTGCCATAGAGAGAGAGAGAGGGGGGGGGGAGAGAGAGAGAGAGAGAGAGAGAGAGAGAGAGAGAGAGAGAGAGAGAGAGAGTATGAGAGAGTAAGTGGAGAGAGAGAGAGAGAGAGAGAGAGAGAGAGAGAGAGAGACAGAGAGACAGAGAGACAGAGAGAGAGAGAGAGTAAGTGGATTAAGCAGTCAAAGATCAGGAAGCCATGGCTTCTGATAAGCGAAGGACAGGAGACGGATATGCTAATGTTATGGTATGCGTGTATGGAAGCATATGTGACTTATCTGACACACATCTCCCTCAACTCATAACTCATCTCCTATGAGGCTTATAAATGTGCTCTTTGAAGCCCTGGAGAAGCAAAGGTCGAAGTCTGAAGCAGAGTTGGGCATGTCTCCTCCCCTCACTACATCACCAGCAGCAACCATAGCAACATTGCATGGAGGAAAGGATACGCACAGTACATGACAGAGTATGGCCACCATTAATACAGTATTTTTTGGGGAAAGAAAAAAAACGTAATCTTTTTGTTCAGCACCAGGGATTGTGCACAAGTAACTCTCTACAAACACTATTAATACAGTACCATCACATTATTTATCACTACCACCATCACCATCATCTTCCTCAATGTACTTTCTCAACATCAGAAGCATCACCATCATCATCCTCCATCCTCACCACCACCCACATCACCATCATCACTACAAGTAGGCTAAGTAAGTAAGTATGCCCTTTATTATCCCTCGGTGGGGAAATTCACATGTTGCAGCAGTATCATACATACAACTTGTGCAAAACGTAGACGACATAGCCTACTAACAGATACAGTATTTATATTCAGGTAGGCCTATATCTGCTTTGCCCTCTCTAGGAATATTCAGTTTAATTTAATAGTGCCCCTTGCTGTCATGGACCCATGTTCTGTGATATATTGTCTAAAATATCTTTTCAATAATCAGCGTAGTCATGTCTCTTTCTTTTGAGACGAGCCCGTTTCTAAAAAGTTTTACAACAATTTGGAGGAACTCTGATTGCTGCTTCAAAGCTTTTGAAAAAAAAAAGAAGAAAAAAAAAACGAAATGAGAACCCTGACCCAGAAACACAGACCTGTCATCCCCAAGTAGAAAAACATGGGGAATGTTGTACAACTCCAACAACCTTTTCTGCAACATTTGTTAGATGCAGTTCAGTGGGATAACTGCCTATTAAAATGCACCCTCCAAACCTTCCACCAGTGTTATGATCAGAAGTGTTAGTCTGCCACTTTTACACTCATACTGTATGAATGTCCCTTTGTTTGTCTCCTTCTCCAGTGGTGGAAGTTGTTTTCATAAGCCCTCCTGTATGCTATTGTTAGTGCACTAATAGTGTCTACACGCCAGCTGCTAAATTGTGGCAGTCTTGTGTGTGTGTGTGTCTGCGTGTGTGTGTGTGTGTGTGTGTGTGTGTCTGCGTGTGTGTGTGTGTGTGTATTTGTCTGATGTTAAAGTCAAACAGGCAGTTGAATTATTATAACTACTTGCAGCTGTTGAGTGGACAGGACACAAACACGCATGCATGCACACACCCACGCACGCAGTCACGCACACACGCGCGCACACGCACGCGCGCACACACACACACACACACACACACACACACACACACACACACACACACACACACACACACACACACACACACACACACACACACACACACACACACACACACACACACACACACACACACGTGTGGCAATCTGTGATAATTGTAAGACTGAGGTCTTTTGGGGTGCAAGAATCCCTACTGAGGACCTTTTATGACTGTGGTCGCAAACTGGTGAAGAAAGCTGGCTCTGTCTTGGGCTGTAGCATTGACCCTGTGGACGAGGTAGAGGAAAAGAGAAGGATGACAAAACTGTTGTCAATCCTGGGTAATGTCCACCACCCCCTGCATGGGAAAGTAGCAGCCCTGCTGAGTCCACTGAGCATCAGACTTCTCCACCCGTATTGCATGACAGGTCCTTGCATGAGAGGTCCTCTCTCCCCTCGGCGGTTAGATTGCACAAGAAGTACGATCATGATCATCATGATGATGATTGATGATGATGATAATTTAATAATTGAATTTAATAATGATGGTAAAGACGATGGTGATGGTGGTGATGATGATGCTATGCTGCTGTGATGTTTTTTGTTTTTGTTTGTTTTGTTTCTCTTTTTTATGCTGCTAAAAATGCACACTTTTTATTAATGTATTTATTTAGACAGTGCATCTATTTTTATAACAATTATATTCTTATACCTCCCTTACATATTTTCTGTATGTACAGTATGCTTCAAATCCCTACAGTGCATCATCCCAATTTGTCAATTTCTGACTACCTTTGACCAGGCGGCAATTTCTGACTTCTAAGGTAAGCCCTTGATGTCAAAAAGGGACGTGTGCCTCTTGTGGCTGCAACTTCGCTAATTGATTAGGGTTAGGGAAAGGTCTAGGTTAAGTTGACCTCGTCAAGTGACATGGCAGGTATACTGTTAATGTCAAAACTTGCCATCTGGTCAGTCAGAAATTGATGACTTCGGATGAGACTGTGCTGCTCAAATCGCATGCCTTTATAGGACCCTCCCGGTCTTTTTAAATCCAGGCAAAGAATACCCTCCTTTAAACTGGGGACTATCTGGCTTCCAGTCCTCACAGACACAGAGAGAGAGATAGCACATGCACATATGCATGCCCACAAACACACACACACACACACACACACACACACACACACACACACACACACACACACACACACACACACACACACACACACACACACACACACACACACACACACACACACACACACACACAGCGTGTGTAATGATACAGACTCGCAACCCTAATTAATTACTCCACTATCTTGTCTGTCTCATGCTCTAAACGCCGTCATGCATGACAACTTCCACCCTCCACATAGGCCTACACCCTCTCACATGATACTATTCCAACCAAATGCTTTGGGGGTTGCTCAGCAACGCTGCCTCACTTTCTATGCCTCGCCCTATGAGTCAGTATCTCTATGTGACTCTATGTGATCTCTCTAACTAATCTCCCTGGCGATCGATACACTGTCAGGCACACATAAAAGGAATGCCATCTTTGCCCTAAAACTACTTTCAAAATAAAAAAAAGGTTTGAAGACATTCTTTCACAAGGGGTTTCTTACCGATAGATGTTAAGAACATTAAGATGATTTGATTTGACCCCTTGTGACAGATGGTGCGACAGGTGAAAAGAGGGTTTATTTATTTTTATTTTTTTGTCAGCGTGGAGAAGTACTAAAGCAAAAATGATTTTTTCAGCTTCAAAGATGGAGTCGTTTCCGCCACCAGTTTACTCAGCCAATTACATGCTACATTTTTGTCTGACTTGACCATAGAGGTAGAAAATAACACTAGAGAGGACACAGCAATTTGCGACAGCACTGGGAAATGGCAGCTGGAGCTTCCCAACTTCCGTAGGTAGTGTAGGTACTTTCAGGCAATGCAAGTCAATGGAGAACACGCCCACCCCTGTCAAGAAATTAACTAAAGCTGTGTGAATATGAAGTAACACATTAATCGAAGACCAGATTTGAAATGTCAGGCTAAATAACTACTTAAATCATATGAGTCGATAAAAATATATATTTATGAACATAGTTATAATATATTTTACTAACATAGTTAGCAACACACTTCAACTATTGTCCTTGTATAGTGTGTTGATGGACATTTTCACATGATTAAGCCATTTTTGACAGAGGTGAGCCTCGTTCTCCGTTAATTTCCATTTCTCTGATCTACCTACAGATAATGGCCGCTACAGATTGCCGTAAAAAGGGGGGCAGGGTCCTCTCTAGTGTTATTTTCTACCTCTATGGACTTGACGGTTAATCAGAAAGCTATATGGAAGACGGGCATTGGATGCATGGAGGTGCCCAACCACAGACCTGTAAAGGTTGCGCACCCACCAATCATCATGAGCGAAGTGGATGTTGGAAATGCGAAAATGGTGACTTGCTAATCGGCGAAGCTAACCAGCCAAATCCTGCCCCCCAGGCTGTTACCACCTTCCATGGTGGTGAACACCCTGGTGCCCCCTCATAGCAAAATGGTGAGCAAATGGCATGGTGAGCATGTGTGTTGCTGCGATTCCCATGACCATCATCCTGACATGGGCAAACACAACTAGTAGGCGACCTATTTAAAGGTGCTTTAAAACTGAAAATTTGATGCTTGAAAGTGCTTAAAAAGTGCTTGAATTTGTTCATGAAAAAGGAGTGGGAACCCCGTAAATAATTATCAGGAGTGGAAGAGGCGTCTGAACAGACGCAGGCACACTTACACGACAGTTTAACAAATCTCCCAACAGCACTGTATTTATAGCCATGCAAACACACTTTGAGGACAATACAGGCACAGACACACTCAAACTTAAACCCAATCATCTCTTAATAGCCCTTTTTTTGGGGGGGGTCAAGAGTAAATGTACAAAGAGGAAGACTATGGCAATGTCTTTATGTAGCCTAAATTTACAACACACATACACACACACACAAAATAGGGAGAGTGACAAGCCAAAATGTATTTACTGTCTGTAAATTTACAGCTCTCTCTTGCACATGCATACACACACATACGCGTACACACACATGGGCGTGCGCGCGCACACGCACACGTACGCACACACACACACACGCACGCACACGCATACTAGGGCATCAAAAGCAAGGCTGCCGCAGCTAACGGTTAACCCCAGCAGCCACAGCAGTGGAGAGACGTCTGAGGACAAGACTGATTGATAGTGTTGCGTCTGCCATCTTGCCATCATTAGTTGCTCTGTAAGTGTGTGTGTGTGTGTGTGTGTGTGTGTGTGTGTGTGTGTTTGTGTGTGTGTGTGTGTGTACATGAAATACTGCATATCATAAAGGTCACACATCACAGAGCTCAGCACCACTGAGATCTCAGCTCTCCCTGCACTGCACTGCATACTGCATACTGCACTGGCCTCAGATGAACCTGGTAATGAACAGAAAACACACACACACACGCACACACACACGCACGCACACACGCACACACACACACTCAAAGGAGGTACACTGACACCATGTCAGTGATTGCTGATGCCCATGATTTGGCCCCGTCAAACAGGGTGGTAATCGAAGCTAAAGGCGGCACATCAACATATTAGTTTTTGGGACTTTTTTTGGGTGGCAAGTTTCATTTGGCCAGGCTGTGTAGCAACAGAATTTTAGAAGACATGCAGCCTTGCCTCTCTGTGTCAGTTCCAAGAGATGTGTGTGTGTCTGTAACGTGTTCAATTGTGTGTTTACTTGATTTGTTATTTTAATGTGTGTGTTTTTTTTGTAACTTGAGCCGCCACTGTGTGTGTGTGTGTGTGTGTGTGTGTTTATTTTTTTTAGGTTAAATAAAATAAAATAAAAATACTGTATGTGTATTCGTCCAACCATCCATCTATCAATCCATCCATCATAATTAGGGACATATTGATGAAGTGCATGTAATGGAGTCTTTGATCTCGTTCATGACCAGTTCATTCCAGTCCCTCAGTCCAGCGCCTCAGAGGGCCAGCTCCATGTCCGCAGGGTCAGCTCTCCAGCTTGAGTCCTCTCTGAAGTTTACCAGCATTACGCCTTTCTTGATGAATGCTGTGGAGAAGAAGACAGGAGAGAAGGCGGTAATTGGCGCAGAATAATTAAATCTAGTTAAATGAAATGAGTTCTTCCACATTTGGTCAAGCATTGACTAGAACACTGTGCTGTACATCCCATCATGAGGGAATCACCTTTGACCACGCCCACACTCCTGCGAGTGACATTTCCCCATTTGTATTTCGGCTGTTGCACTGAGGCCTTCACCCGAACTTTGTCTCCCACCGAGAAACCTGTATCAGGAAGAAAATCTGAAATTATTACCCTGTGTAAGTAAAGCATCTGCCAAATGTAATGTAATCTAATAGTATTAATAGTAGGATACGGGCTCAGTGTATGTTAAGGAAAAACAAGGCTTTCAAAAAGTTCAGAAATACAGTACTACTGTATTATAGTTATAAAACATGCAGTTCCCACCACCTAGCACAAGCATCCAAAAATCCTGAAAAATCCTGAATGCAAACTTACAAGTGAAAAATTAAAGCCGCAAGCATGGCCCACAGCGTGGCCCTTGCACTTCGGTGCTCGGGCCCTAATCACAAGGCAGAAGCAAGTCAACATAAACCCACAACACACTCTACGACTACGACAAACAATTCCTTCTTTCACACACACCTTTGCTTCCATCCTCTCCTTCAACTTCTTCGTCATCATCATCATCATCCTGCTTATCTTCTCCACTGGTATCATCATCTTCCTCATCATCAGAGTCTTTAAAAACAGTGATAGAAAATCATTCACCTTTCACTGTGTGTGTGTGTGTGTGTGTGTGTGTGTGTGTGTGTGTGTGTGTGTGTGTGTGTGTGTGTGTGTGTGTGTGTGTGTGTGTGTGTGTGTGTGTGTGTGTGTGTGTGTGTGTGTGTGTGTGTGCGTGCAAGCACCTTGAAGGTCCATCTCATTTGGGTCTGCCCTCCACCTTGGGATGCCAGGAAAGTCTACCAGCATGATGCCATTGGTCTGAAAAGCTGAGGAAACAGGAGTCTCGTCAGTTATCAGCATTGATGAAACACAATGCCTCACAGCACCAGCCTGGCTAACAGGACTTCAAGTCTGGTTAAGGCCAACTCACTTTGGAAACCAAATTATCAGAGGAAGGTCCTATAATTGTCATCTACTTAGCTACTGCCTGAAACTACAATCCATCAGATCAGGCTACAGAGGAATAGTTTATGAGGGTCTGGGGTAGTATGTTGGCCGTAGGTATCCACAGGTATCCGTGGGTACGGGCAAATAGTTGCTAAAACGGGCAGGTTTTTAAACGTCTAAGGGTGGAGAGAGAGAGGGCTTCTAGTCATCATCCCCTTCAACAGTTCAGGCTAGTGGTGTAATAGTGTAGGGATATATTCCTGGTACAATATGGGCCCCTTAGTACCAATTGAACTCTGTTGAAATGTCACAGCCTGAATAATGCCTGAATTGATTTTGAAATGTGGTCCAAATGAAATTATATTTGAATAGACCTGCCCTAGGCGGTTAAGGAAGTTCTGAATGCAAAAGGGGGTCCAGCCCAGTACTAGTAAGGTGTACCTAATAACGTGGCCGGTGAGTGTATACCAACCCATTGTTTTCCTCATCTGTCCATATATCGGACCAGACCTATATAGTCTTCTTTGAGATGTTGTTTGGCAAAGACGAATCTGGTATTGCTATTTTTGATGGTCAACAATTGTTTACATCTTGTAGTGAACCTTCTGTATTTAGTATGGTGAAGTGTTCTTGATTGTTCACTTGGAGACATATCCACCTCCCTCCTGGACACTGTTCTATGTCACTGTTATTGGACTATACAGTAGATACCAACAGAGTGGCATGTACACCATTTGAAAGACAAGCTATGCTTTCTTAATGTTACCACACCTTCCCCAATTCACTAATGCAATGTCTATACAAAGAAGAATTAGAATATGTACAGGGCTTTTTCTATATGGGGAAATAGGGGCGCTTCACCCTCATACCTCCGCGGGTGCACCCTCATAGTTCTTTTTTTTTAAATATATAAATTACTTTTTTGAGCGCCCCTAGTAAATTCCCCCCACAACCTGCCATGATGCTCCCTCATGCAAAAAAATCCTAGAAAAAGCCCTGATGTATGTAAAAGGGGAAACATAACATCATGAAGGTCTCACCTTTGACCACACCCACACTGCGGTGAGTGAGTTCTCCCCACTTGTATTTCGGTTCTTTAACTGAGGCCTTCACCTGGACCCTATCACCAACCACAAAACCTGTAACAGGAAAACACAACACAAAGATGTCATCACTGAGACAGCAATACTCATATTGCAAACAGTTATAAGACAAACATGTCATATATTTTGTAATTGTGAAATGTGATTCTTTTACTTTAAAATATGTAATCTAGTGTTTCACAATGGGGGCTCTACAGCCCCCCAGGTGGCATTAGAGAGCTCTTGGGAGTGGGGGGGTGGGGTGTCGTTAAGAGCAAGACAGGTGGAGAAGAGGGCAATCAGTCACACAGATCTTTTGAGAAATCTCACGCATGCTGGAAATGTTATTCCACTTCACTTTCACATGTAAATAAATTCACTACTTGCACAGTTTTCCCCGACTGGCCATTGGCTTTCTGGGGTTTCCCCCCCATTTTCATGGTTTTGGTTGCGTTGTTTAACCCTAGAGCAATGTAACAACATGTACCTCGCAACTCCATCTCAGAGGGATCTGCCCTCCATTTAGGCTGTCCGGGGAAGTCCACTAGCATCCGCCCATCAGGAGTGAAAGCTAGAGGGCAACATAATAGACCAGTGAGTCAGAGAGGATGTCAGACAATTCTACACCTGGAGTGCATCTTAATATGGGACCTTGCCTCCTCCACTCGCTTCTCGTCATGATGACATCACTGACAACAGCATTATATTTCAATATCTTGCAAAAGCTCAATTGTAGAGTCTTTTTCTCGTTTGCAATTGTCATGTTGAATGAAAAACAGTCCCTCAAAAGTTGTTGTGGCTAGGCTGACAGCTGGGAAACTTTATCGTTTTCTCCACGGAGGAGGGGCCAGGAGGCGGAGCGAGGAGACAAGCGCAAGTGGAGGAGGCAAGGTCACATATTGGGATGCACCCCTGGACAATTCTCTGCTTGTCAAATTTGTAAAGGCAGACTTTTACCCTGAAAGAAATGTCCAGGGTAGAATGACCTGGACACCAGTCAGAGATTCTGCCACTGTAGACCTGGATTCCTTTGATACAACATCCTTCATAATCCATATTAGGGATGGGGATTAACTTGATTATTTGTGGCTAATTGATTACAATAAAACTGTGGTTGAAAATATTAACTCAATTGCCCAAAAGAGCTTCTACACCAATAAAACTCCTCAGCCGATAGGCCTACCATGAAAATGTAATGTAAGTAGATTTTTTTCTCCCCACCTCTTTGTGACTGACCTTATTGGATTCAGCATTCATTATACATCCTTGTCCTGGACATATTACACACTCACATTATCCACCTTCTTTGAGAGAAAGCTACAGGCAACAGGGGAGGCTAGTGGGTCACATAATGCTATCGATGTTGTGTGTTCTCTCCCCAAAAAGTGAGTAAACGAATTGGATTTCCCCCATCAGTCACCAATCAACCCAATTTAATCCTGCATGATAACTCATGAGAAAGAATGACTTACCTTTGACCACGCCCACACTGCTATGAGTGACTTTTCCCCACCCTTGCTTCGGACTCTGAACTGAGGCCTTCACTCTGACTCTGTCCCCGACTATGAAACCTGTAGCAGTAACAAAAGCCTTCCTGTCATATTACATTTCTGACACATACAATGCCAAGCTAGTTCATATAATATGATTAAGATAGTCAATGGCCAAGGCATTGAAGTGAAGCAGAGGCACCTATGTACTCCATCTCCACAGGGTCAGCCTTCCAATTTGATTCACCAGGGAAGTCCACCAGCATCAGGCTGTTCTGGGTGAACACTGGTGGGGGAAAAGGGGGTTGGGGGACAGGACAGACCAGAGTTAAAAATGAGTGAAGTTGTATTAGAGTTGAGTAGAAGTATGATTTATCCCATAGGAAATTTAGTGAGACAATACAATTTGAATAGTAAAGTGAATGTTGGTTGTCAGAACTATAGTCCCAATAAACATGAGTATGCATTAGAGTGCTGGATAAAAATCTAACCAAAATCCCATTGGCACTCACCTTTAACCACACCCACACTGTTGTGAGTGGCATTTCCCCAATTGTGTTTTGGTTCCACAACTGAGGCCTTCACCCGAACTCTGTCCCCAACCATGAAACCTGTACCAGGAAGAAGAATGCAGAATCAGCGGGAATAACTGATAACTCATGTTTAGTTCATTTTAAAACTAGACTGCATTCTCTCAGAAAATGCAAAAAGTGGGCTTGCCTTTTGTGCCAGAGGTTAGCAGTTTTAGGGAAAACAGCATACATGTTAACCAGGGGACTATTCCATCAATGACATTGAGCCCAAATCCGAGTTCAAGTCGCTAAAGTGAGCTCCAGCGTTCATCTCAATAAGGAGTATGCATTTTAGGCGTTTTTTTGTTTGTTTGTTTTTTTAAGGCAAATCACTCAGAACAGTGTCCCATCTTCATTTGTATCATAATCTCAACTGCTGTCTAACTTTGGGTTAGATTGAAATCAGTAATAATCGATTATTCTATAATGATTAGGAACACTGGACCTACCCAGCAGCTCCATGTCAGCAGGATCTGCTGTCCACCCAGTCACCCCGGGGAAATCCACTAGCATCAGGCCATTTTGGGTGAATGCTGTTGTTGAGAGGAATTTTAAATACTTATTTTCTCTCATCATTTAAAACTTGGTTTGTATATGAATGTGGAAAAAGGAGGGGAGGAGGGGTGCACCTTACCTTTGAACACACCCACACTGCTGTGAGTGACAGCTCCCCACTTGTATTTCGGTTCCTCAACTGAGGCCTTCACTCGGACTCTGTCCCCCACCATGAAACCTGTAACAGGAAGAGAGAAGCAGAATGTAATATATGAGTCTACACGGCTAAGTCTGAAAAATACACTACAGTTTGAATTGACCACTGCAGTCCAGCCTTTTACTGTACACTAGAGTGATGGGTTTGGTCTCTTTTCGAAGCTAACTTTATGAAGTTTTATTTAGTTTTATCAAAATCACTGTAAATAGTTCTAATTAAAATCTGTACATCTTAGCCTAGATTTTTAAAAAAGTACTGTAAAACAGGCTTATAAGAGCTAAAAAGCCTTCAAGATGGACTCAAACAGTGCCACGTGTGTTTATTCCATATTTACCTCTGCCAAGGAGGTTATGTTTTCGGTCGCATTGGTTTGTCTGTTTGTCTGTCTGTTCGTCTGTCTGTCTGTCTGTCTGTTTTTTTGGTCTGTCTGCAGCATAACTCAAAAAGTCATGAATGGATTTGAGTGAACTTTTCTAGAGTTGTTGGAAATGACCAAAGGAACAAGTCATTAAATGTTGGGGGTGATGCGTGTCCATGATTTTTTTTTTTTAAACATTCTTCACCATTGCGGGATAGGGCGGATTTTGACAACTCCACAAACTCAAGGCAGAAAGACTTGGAAAAAGGGTGTAACATTGTCAAATGTTCTATCATTCATCATCATCTTCCTTGGCGGAGGTCTGCACTCTCTGAGTGCATTTCTAGTTAATATCTGTATCTCAAAATATGAGATTATATACCCTTTTCTGTATGGATATGTATAGGTGACTTTGTGCAGGGCCATTTGGAAAATTATATATTAAAAAAATATTTAAAATAATAATCAAATTATTAAAAACAGTATTATCACTATCAATACTAATAATACTACTAATTACAACATCAATACCAATAAAATATAATGATTGTTGTTTTGTTTGTATTGGTTAACCACCCAGGGGCGTAGCAGCAAATTTTGGTTCCTATGTACAGCCAGGTCCAATGTTTTGCCTCGATGGAGGTTGTCAGAAGATGATGACAAATATTACTACAAAAAAGGGAACAAGGGTTTTACAACAGTGACTTGGTATGGGCACTACCTTGATACTCCATTTCAGAGGGGTCTGCCCTCCATGCAGAGTGTCCAGGGAAGTCCACCAGCATCTGCCCATTAGGAATGAAATCTAGATCGTAAGGAAGACCCATGAGAGATAGGACCATTAGTACAGTGATCCCCAATACATCATGGTAGACCTTACTCAGTACCCCTTCTAGACAGGTCATCAGCGGGAAAAAAATGGGCCTATTTACCGGTCACAATTTTCTGTCTTGATTTCTGGCCATCTAAAATTTGCCACAAAATTATATATGGCCGCCATTTTTTTAAATGGCAGATTTTTCACTAGTTTTCTTTCAGGCAGTATTCAGTATTCATCAGCACAGTTGTGTCCTGTTCCCTCACAGACATGTTTACCAAGTTTTACTTAACAAATAGAAATACATATAGATCTCCCCACCTTGAAATACACTAAGGAAAGTGGTCAAAATAATGATTGAATTTCACATAGGGTTAATAGCTGGAAAACTAGGCCTCTTGATATGAACCAATATCATTATGTAATTACATGTTTTTGGTCCAAAATTGATTGTCCCATGCTCCATCCAAAGCCCTGTACGTTTTTTTTTTTTCCCATACCACTCTGTGCTGTAGGCAGCAAAAATTCTTAAAGGAATAGTCCACCGGGTTTCAATAATAAAGTGTGTTCTTCTCTTGTCAAAGTGCTCAGAATGTGTACGCCTTTCATTACAGTGCCATTTCTTTATCTAGGTAGAAAATCGCCACATTTCATTTGGTATATTTACATTTGGATCGGTAAACTAGTCATGCAAGGGTTTTTACATAGGGAACACATGGAACAATCTGGTCACTTCTAACTCAGTGTAGGATGGTGGCCAGAGTAGGTATTGCAGCTTTGCTCCTCATTGATAATGTGCTACTGTCAAATTTGATCTTTCCATTAATATTTACTAAATAATTAACTTCTATTTACTAGTGTGACCAAAGTACAGTATGTTTTGCGGCTAAATAAAGTCGATTTATGTAAATTCAAAATTATGGACAATGGAGAAGATCCCCCTTTTCATGTAGGAAGAGTGTAATTTTAATAGTTATAATGAATTCTTAAAAATTGGTGGGGGTGAGTATTCATGAAAAGGGTAACATTTGTGAATGGGCAGCATGGATTATGTAAGTAAACTACTAAAAATATTACACAGTGCAACTTTAAGGCACCCAATGGTCCTCAAGGCAAAGCTGAGCCAAGCTAATGCAAACGAGCTTGTGCCGTGCGAGATGCTGACTGGGGCCACGAATATAAGATGAGGTAGGTCGGGAGGAACTCATCTCAGGGAATAGAAGATCATACTTTATTTTTGAAACACGGTGGACCGTTCCTTCAATCTACAGAATATTCCAATTTAAGGGACAGCAAAAAATATTTTGTTTTATTTAAACTACTGCCCTGTCTAACCCTTGTGAAATTGTGAATTACTAGTTATGAATCAAATGACGCCAAATACAATTTCACTTACGTAGTTTACTTCCAACTTTGACACTTTTTAAGGCTAAGACTATAATGGTTGTACAGCATTGCGGGGATGGTTTACGTACACCATGACGATTTCAAACAACAATTTACTGCACATGAAATATCAAGTCTCACCTTTAACCACGCCAACACTGCTGTGAGTGACAGATCCCCACTTGTGTTTCGGTTCTTTAACTGTGGTCTTCACCCGGACTCTGTCTCCAACCACAAAACCTGTAACAAGAATAGAAGTCATTTTTGTCTGTAAATTCACAGTGTTCTGTGGATATACGTAATGTCGGCCTTCTTGAATGTTCTTAAATAAAAAGAAGAGACGACTGAAAATAAACAGACCTTATTTGTGACAGCTGTATCTTTCTGGTCATTATTACCTTGAACTTGTAAGGGGAAGTTGGTCAGAAGGTATACTGGCAAGACTGTATCACCCTGTACCCCCCTGAGAGTGGCGTGGTCTATTTTTACCCTGTGTGACTCCAACCTGTTACATAATCTCTGATGTTCAAGCGTTTTCTAGGATTTTCCGTCTACACATTGAAAAAAAAAGATATATTTATACATGTATCTAAGAGATCATATAATCATAAATCAAGTGAAAAGGGAGCTTTTCCTCACCCCAGTTGCCACCAGGGGCCACATCTGAGGGCCCTGTTCCCTGTGACTATGGGCCTTTCCTATTTCTAATTTCGACCCCTACCCCTTCTCCTTGCCCCTCGTGCTTTCAAACAAAGCCACAAGGTGTAGGGCTTGAAACGCAACCCCTACGAATTGAGACACCCCTTCAAAAATCACATTTTGCATCGAAATAGTTTACTTGGAAGCTACTGGAGTTGTTCTTCGGGCGTGAAAATGCATTTAGACCAGCAATTTAAACTCGGAGAGTCAAAGAGCGCTCCCGTGACAAAAAAAGCTTTATCTCAGTTCGAATGTTGAAAACCGCTATTTTTACCTAAACCAGTGCTCGCTTAAAGTGGAATAACTTTGAAATGGAATAAGCTAGAAACAAACCCTAAAAATATACAGAAAGCTGATTTTTTTTTGTGCTTTCGAACAAGCCCTGACATGTGTCTGTGGGTTGAAAACAAAATATTCGGTGGCTGTTCAAAAAATGACAAAAAATGATGAAATTGGCTGGGAGTCTACAGCTAAATTTCCCAAAAAACGGCTGGTATTGAGTGTGTTAACATGAATTGAGACGCCACTACCCCTACACGTGGATGCGCAAATTGGAGGGCAAGGGGAAAGGCGTAGGGCTAAGGGGTGTAATGGGATTTATTAGTTCAGATACAACGCGGCCTTCCGTGTGGTGTGTCTCCAGTTGAATAACTTAGAAGGTGAGAAAGTGGACCGCACTCGGGTTCTTCTCTTCTTCTTTTTATTTTTTATTTTTTACATAGCAGCAGTGTAGACAAACGTTTCAGCTGTTGCCTTCGTCAGTGTCTCGTCTTACTAAGCTACTTCCTGAGTTTTATCTAGGCGTCTCCTTTGAACACCTGTTACTGATTGGGTATGACGCAGTGCGCGCTCCAAAGCATCAGGCCTGAATGCCATTCATTAATTGGAGCGCCCACCGTGCCACCTTCTGGATCAGCACAAATAAGTCTACAAAAACATATGAAATGCATTTATAACAATTTAAGGGTCATCCCTTGAATTGTTATAAATGCATTTCATATGTTTTTGTAGACTTATTTACAAGTCCCTGGAATTGATTGATGGGTGGAATGGGAATTGATTGATGGGCGGAGACTTCCCATTGACTGAGCATTGTGTAACGTCATCCCCAGGGTCTTTTTGTTTTCGTTGTTTTGTTAATATAAAAGAGCATATTTTGAGGGTGGCAACAGCCGGAATATTGTTTTGCATTCTGCCAGGAGGTTATATTAGCTAAATCAAGTTGCCAGTCGAGAGTGAGAATGACACTTGTTTTCTAGAGGAGCTATGATTTCTGTCCCACTGCCTAGGGCTATGCATTATGAGAGAACCCCCGGACAAGAATGATCAAGGACCCTACCTTGTAATTCCATTTCAGAGGGCTCAGCCGTCCACCCAGGTTTTCCAGGAAAGTCCACCAGCATTAGTCCACTGGGCTTGAAAGCTAGAGGAGAAACCGGTGAGAGGCAGAGCTTAACATCCCATCAACTTTTCACCCAGGTCCTACCACCTACAGATATCCCTACCTGTCCATTGGTAATGCCAATTACTATACAGGCAACAGGAAAAAAAATGCTACCACAGTACACCTGGATTCAGCTTGCATTACTGAAGAGTTTCAGTTTATACTGCACAGTGGTGCTGCTGTTATACTATGGGCTTGTGACTTTAACCCATTGACACCTAAAGCATTTGCAAAAAGCGGTGCTGAATGCCTGAGCCCTTTTTAAGAAAAGCTGCCCTCAGCCTATAAAAACCTAAATATCTCAGCTTCTGACACACATAAAAATTTGCACTATGTTGCATTTAAACGCTAAGACCCTCATCTTTCATTAGAATGTGTGAATTCATCACGAAACAAAACTTTTTAATTAAGATTTTTAATTAAGTTGTCTCAAATCTCATGAGCCTGAATGTTGCGTAATGCAGCTCCAGGCGCCAGGGCCAATGTTGCGCAACGCAACATCAGGTATCAATGGGTTAATGCCGCCTGCCTCTTCATCACAATTCCTGTCCCGTCCTCCTCCTCCACTCTGGGGTTGTTCCACTTCAGATGATTTTATGCTTCATTTATCCCTACTCAACTGTTATGTTTTAAGTGTTGTAATGCAACTGTCTACACACACTATTCTACACACTCAACCCCTGCCTCGTCTGGAAGCCAGCCCTTGTGTTATTTTCCACATTTCACCCTCATCAGCCCATTCAGAGTGACCACTAGAGTTACACATGAGTACAAAGAACAAAATAATTAAATTAAATAAAATCACATATAGGCCTTCAGTATATAATCCTACCTTTGACCACTCCCACGCTACTGTGAGTGACATTTCCCCACTTGTGTTTCGGTTCCACAACTGAGGCCCTCACTCGAACTCTGTCCCCAACCAGGAAACCTGTACCAGGAAGAGCGAAGCAGATGTTGTTACTTTTAACACATGCTATGCTATGACATATGACATAGGGTGAAAGCGATGTCACTATGGTTCCTGAGTAGGGTACAAACCTCTCTCTGTAGTGGGAACAGTGGAATCAACAGATTGGGAGGCAGGGCTTTCAGCTTTGACATCTGCGGGAGAGTTATAACAAGGCATATTGAATGTAGCGGGTCCAATATAGACAGCAATTTGAAACAACCTTTACTTGAAGAGAAGGACATCTTTGCTTGGCAGCTCGGCAGCAAATGTATTACTGTAGATTCCTATTCCATATACTCATAGATTTGACAAGATTCACACTGTATTGTCCTTACCTGCAAGGTGTTTCTGCAGGTCTTCCACCTTTTGGTTCAGGTTCATATGTTTCAGCTTATTAATCACAGTCTCCACAGACTTTTCCTCTGTGTATACTTCCACTATTAAATCTACAATGTCATCCCCGTCAGCATGCTCAAGCTTACTCCACATAATCTTGCCATCATCTCTCAAAAGGTGCTTCATCTTCTTTAGGTCTTTTTCGCAGAGGTCCTCCATGGTGTTCCTCAATAGGCCCTTCACGCTGTTCATGATTGCTTTAGCTCTTATGGGGAATGGCTTGAACAAACAACCATGTTCACAAATGAATACCGTTTTTTACGTGTTTTAAACAGTTCAACATAACATGGACTTTCCTTAACTGATTGGCTGCCAGCTATTTTCATAAAAGAGTAACCCAGATTGCCAGAGCTTTTCCAGCATTTTTTCAAGGCCCACGGGAAATTGAGTTACAGTATATCACAAAAGTGAATACACCCCTCACAGTTTTTGCAGATCTGTGAGTATATCTTTTCATAGGAAAGCATTACAGAAGTTTCACTTTGACACAATGATTAGTGACCTTTTAACAACATATTTAACCGCTTAAATTTCTTGTTCACTCAGAAAAAAACAAAATACAGCCATTAATGTTTGAACATGTACTCACAAAAGTGAGTACACCCCAGATGAAAATCCTGTAGAGAAGGGGCTGTGTTTGCTAGAATAGTCTCGAAATGAGACGAAATGAAAAGGGATGAAAAGGGAGGTCATCAGTGTGCGTTTCAACCTTTCTTTGCATTGAACTTTTGCATTTTGAGTCTGCATCTGGCATAAATAGATTGGTGTAAGATTTGAATGTAATCCTATGGAGAATATCATGATCTGCTTCAGTAGTCACAGTGCATGTATTTCAGATTACCAATGTTGATAGCATCCATGCATCCCCAAACCATGTCAGTCCCACCACCATGCTTGGCTTTTGATAGGATACACTTTAAAAAAAAAAAAACTCACTTGTTTACCACCACACATGCTTGACACCATCTAAAGTATATTTGTTTATCTTGGTCTCTTCAGATCACACGACATGGTTCCAGTGATCCATATCCTTGGTCTGTTCATCTCTCTTGAGACCAAGATAAACAAATTTGCTTTAGATGGTGTCAAGCATGTGTGGTGGTAAACAAGTGAGTTTTACAAAAAAAAGTGTATCCTCTCAATAGCCAAGCATGGTAGTGGGACTGACATGGTTTGGGGATGCATGGATGCTGTCAACATTGGTAATCTGAAATACACCTAAAAGAAACATGCATGTCAACATGCACTGTGACTACTGAAGCAGATCATGATATTCTCCATAGGATTGCATTCAAATCTCACACCAATCTATTTAAGCCAGATGCAGACTCAAAATGTAAAAGTTCAATGCAAAGAAAGGTTGAAACGCACACTGATGACCTCCCTTTTCATCCCTTTTCATTTTGTTTCATTTCGAGACGATTCTAGCAAACACAGTCCCTTCTCTACCGGATTTTCATCTGGGGTGTACTCACTTTTGTGAGTACATGTTCAAACATTAATGGCTGTATTTTGTTTTTTTCTGAGTGAACAAGAAATTTAAGCGGTTAAATATGTTGTTAAAAGGTCACTAATCATTGTGTCAAAGTGAAACTTCTGTAATGCTTTCCTATGAAAAGATATACTCACAGATCTGCAAAAACTGTGAGGGGTGTATTCACTTTTGTGATATACTGTATGGGATGACCGAATAACATTTAAAAAGGATTCTATTCTGGTGAAGCAAAACTCACCAGAATAGAATAAGTGATACTGTACCATTTTTTCGAAATACGATCATGTTACTCCTCCCCTTAAGTTAAAGGATTGAGTTTTACCTTCCCCTGTATACTTTCAACCGTTCTCTGAGTGTGGCAGTGCTAATTTTACCTCCAAGCTAGCAGTTAACATTGAATCCTATGTGAATCCAGCCGCCAGCTGGTCTTAGGACTCAACATTAATTGCTAGCTTTGAGGTAAAATTTGCACTGCCATAGGCAAGGCCTTTTTCAAATAGGTGTGATATTACAGTATATCACGAAAGTGAATACACCCCTCACAGTTTTTGCAGATCTGTGAGTATATCTTTTCATAGGAAAGCATTACAGAAATTTCACTTTGACACAATGATTAGTGACCTTTTAACAACATATTTAACCGCTTAAATTTCTTGTTCACACAGAAAAAAACAAAATACAGCCATTAATGTTTGAACATGTACTCACAAAAGTGAGTACACCCCAGATGAAAATCCGGTAGAGAAGGGGCTGTGTTTGCTAGAATCGTCTCGAAATGAAACGAAATGAAAAGGGATGAAAAGGGAGGTCATCAGTGTGCGTTTCAACCTTTCTTTGCATTGAACTTTTACATTTTGAGTCTGCATCTGGCTTAAATAGATTGGTGTGAGATTTGAATGCAATCCTATGGAGAATATCATGATCTTCTTCAGTAGTCACAGTGCATGTTGACATGCATGTTTCTTTTAGGTGCATTTCAGATTACCAATGTTGACAGCATCCATGCATCCCCAAACCATGTCAGTCCCACTACCATGCTTGGTTATTGAGAGGATACACTTTTTTTTGTAAAACTCACTTGTTTACCACCACACATGCTTGACACCATCTAAAGCAAATTTGTTTATCTTGGTCTCAAGAGAGATGAACAGACCAAGGATATGGATCACTGGAACCATATCGTGTGATCTGAAGAGACCAATATAAACAAATATACTTTAGATGGTGTCAAGCATGTGTGGTGGTAAACAAGTGAGTTTTACAAAAAAAAAGTGTATCCTATCAAAAGCCAAGCATGGTAGTGGGACTGACATGGTTTGGGGATGCATGAATGCTGTCAACATTGGTAATCTGAAATACACCTAAAATAAACATGCATGTCAACATGCACTGTGACTACTGAAGCAGATCATGATATTCTCCATAGGATTGCATTCAAATCTCACACCAATCTATTTATGCCAGATGCAGACTCAAAATGCAAAAGTTCAATGCAAAGAAAGGTTGAAACGCACACTGATGACCTCACTTTTCATCCCTTTTCATTTTGTTTCATTTCGAGACGATTCTAGCAAACACAGCCCCTTCTCTACCGGATTTTCATCTGGGGTGTACTCACTTTTGTGAGTACATGTTCAAACATTAATGGCTGTATTTTGTTTTTTTCTGAGTGAACAAGAAATTTAAGCGGTTAAATATGTTGTTAAAAGGTCACTAATCATTGTGTCAAAGTGAAACTTCTGTAATGCTTTCCTATGAAAAGATATACTCACAGATCTGCAAAAACTGTGAGGGGTGTATTCACTTTCGTGATATACTGTACATTCAGTGTTAGAAAATAAGTAAAATCTGCAGGGGTTGGACAAAATAATGGCAACACTTGTCATTTTAGAGTGGGAGGTTTCATGGCTCAAGTGGACCAGCGTGTTGACCAATCTTCATTAATTGCACATTGCATCAGGAAGGTGAAGTGTGAAGATTCAATTAGCAGGGTAAGAACATAGTTTTACTCAAAATGTTACAATGAACACCATATTATGGGTGACATATCAAAGTTCAAAAAGGAAAAAATCTTGGAGCGTGTGTAACTGTTGCATCTTTTACCTAGACAGCAAGTCTTTGTGATGTATCAAGAGCCACAGTATCCAAGGTAATGTCTGCATACCACCAAGAAGGAGGAACCACATCCAACAGGATTAACTTTGGACGCAAGAGATAGCTTCCCACTCTAAAATGACAGATGTTTCCATTATTTTGTCCAACCCCTGTACCTTTCTGAAACAGCAAACCAATGTATACATTTGCCTACCAACGCGTCCAAAAACACAACCTCCTTGAACACTTATGAACCACCTCTTCTTTCACATCTCATTTACTTTCAGTGAGTATAGAGAGATAAAGTATCATTTGCAACTCTGCTATTAATATTTACATACCCGGTTCTTTCTGCAACTAGATAAACACACGAAAAAAAAACTTCATTCAAGACAAAGTGTCACATACCTGACTGTTTCTTTGTGTGTTACCAGGAAAAAAGCTCTCGTCAGTGTTGTATCCTTTACTTGTTTGTTCGCGGAGGGAAAGGAGGGGTTTCCTCTTTGCAAACTGAAAGCATTTGTGTATGGGTTAGATAATTAAGGGGCATGTGGCATGCGGAAGTGAGAAGTGACTTATGTTGGTTGGAAATACATTGTTATTAGGTGAAGCTAGTATGAGTGAAGTACAAAATGTACATGTCATTTACAGATAATGTGTATGATACAATTACTTTCTTTGTATGCTTCATATGATGTTTATACTTTTTAACTCAGGGGTTTTCAGGGTTAAATGTATATGCATTTTATATGTACATTCACACATTTTCAGTTTGAATTATGGATGCATGATAAGGGTCCGTAGGTACATTTTGTACATTTTGTATTTGTACATTCCCATATGGAAAATAGTGACTTTGCAAAGCAGCATATTCACCAAGCATTTACTAGGGCTGACAAAGTAACACACAAGTATGTGCTTTCTCTCTCTTTCTCTCTCTCTCTCTCTCTCTCTCTCTCTCTCTCTCTCTCTCTCTCTCTCTCTCTCTCTCTCTCTCTCTCTCTCTCTCTCTCTCTCACACACACACACACACACACACACACACACACACACACACACACACACACACACACACACACACACACACACACACACACACACACACACACCTTATTTTAAGAACACACACACTAACACACACACACACACACAATATATATATATGGGATGACCGAATAACATTTAAAAAGGATTCTATTCTGGTGAAGCAAAACTCTGACCTTGTTATTGCGGCAACTCAGTGACTCAGGACTTGCTCTTTATGCATTGTTTTTACTCTTCTTCACTCAAATCCTTATCACTCTTTCAACTCTGTCCCTTCTTCCCGTCCGTCTTCTGTCCCCGTCTCTCCACCACTCTTTTTCTCCACCACTCTCTCTCTCTTTCTGTGTGCGTGTCTGTGTCTATGTTAGTGTGTGGTGTGTCCTACATTTGATAGTCCTACATTACTCTCTCTCTCTTTCTGTGTGCGTGTCTGTGTCTATGTTAGTGTGTGGTGTGTGCGTGCATGCGCACGCGTCTGTGTGTGTGTGCATAAGCTCCTCAGCAGATGTGTCGGGTCGATTCCTGGCCTGCTGCCTGTATCACCCTGCAGCCACATTTCAATATGCAGGAGTGCCCATTCGGGCATTTGCAACACGGGTCCGCCCCTTGTGGGAGATAACGAAAGACCTTACATGACCTACATGTAAACTTCAGGAAGTACACATCATTCATACAGAAATCCTACATGCAGACAGAAACAAAAAAAAACCCCACATCAATCAATATGAATGTGTAGGGTCAATGAGGAGTACAGCAGAATCAAAGTAATATAGAACAGGTAGAGAGCAGTAAAATAATGTGTATTGCAAAAACACACACGCAAAAGCACACCTGCATTACCTTTGTGACTGTGCGAGATAATGCAGGTGGCATGTACCACTGGAGAAATTCTTATCATGTATACACAACCAAGTCACAAGATCTGATCACTGAGTCACTGACGTACCGGTACTTTGAAATAACAGTGTTTGTCAATGTGATTTTCCAGTGCCTATTGTTTTCATTTTCTGTTTTCAGAATTTTGCTACCTCAGGTAAATCTATCTTTTGCCTATAATGACATGTTCTGGTGTTTGTGACTGGAAATCAATGTCATGCTGTCACATTACAAATATAAACAATGCTGTGCTAATTGAACTGTGATTGGTCACTAAGGCAACATAAGGTGTACACAGCAATCCCCCTACCTTAAGAAATATAGGCCTACTGTCAAGACAAAAGTAAACAAAATTATCATATTTACAATTGCAGGGACTTGCGTGAGAAGCAATACTGTAAATGCCCTAATGTGGGACACTTTTTGTCACTTCAACTTTGGTGGTTTATTAAAATTTAATGACAACATTTCAATACAAACAAATTACACCATTTTCTTCCTCTAGTTATGCTCTAATCAAATATAAATCAAATTTAAAAACATGTCAAGTGTTTCTAATTTGAATAATTTGGATATTAATGTAAGTTGGTCAAAAACCATGGTTATCCCTAAAGTGGGACAATCGGTTTCCTAATGTGGGACAGTGTATATTAAAAGGTCTCTAAAACATGTTTGTGTAAAATATTAATTCAAAATGAGATCTGCCACTCTTTAAGACATATCAGCTACACATTTAGAGCATGTTTTATGAATTAATTTTACTTTCTTTTATTGATAAATATGACTGAGACTGTTTGAACCCATTGCACACAATTGGTCACTTCAACATGGCAGCTCTATTTGAGGAAAGAACTTCCGGTTTTTGGACCCAAATGTTGTGTTGATAGCTGTGCTCCAGTAGATTAGGCCAGAAAGACTGAAATACACCTTTGATATAGATGTAAATATCCATTTTCTTATGTGGACATGGTGTTTGACTTCATAGTAATTGTTTGACTTATTAAATTACTGCTTTTACAACTGTCCTACATTAGGAAAATCTTGTATCCCACTTTAGGACGCACCTATCCTAAAGTGGGACACTAATAATATGGTTTAAAAAATAAAATATGACATTATTTTATATACACCACACATTATTTTCTGATGAACATATACCTACCCAACATATTTATAAAAAAAAATGACAATGTTGTTTTGATTGGAATTGATTTATACCCTAAAGACAAATTTGGCCAAATGCTATGTAATTTGCCATTTGACGGACTTCACCCAGGGTCCTTCTTCTTAATTGTAACCCCTCCCTGGAGTATTACTATACATTTACTAAATCATGATATTATGATAACAGGATGATAGGGCTTTTATTTGGTTATAGTTTTGTAAACATTTACCAACTTGGGGCAAAGCTACACCCCTTAAACCTTAAGGTGTCCCACATTAGGCATCGTCCCACTTTAGGGCATTCTACCCTATATATCTCTTTGTCGCTCCAATGAACCATGTCACCCATGCACACATGTGGGTGGCATACATTCTGTTCTGTAATATGATACATTTCTATAGTGTCTGACTTCACTTAATCTAATCATTCATTATCAAGAATACATTTGAAATGCCATTACTTATCCTGCCCTGCATATTCTTTCAGGATAAGGGTGAGTTTGTGTTTGTGTTATCAGGGCCACTCCTTGGTTGGTGACAGAGCCATTCTTCATTCTGTGAAACAATTAACTTATTATAAGTGTTCCAAGTTATTATTTTCCCCACAAGTACAGGACATAATAATGGTAACTTTTTAGACAAAATTACAAAAAGGCTGTGGACAAAGTCAAGACAAATGTTTCTGGTCTAGACCATGGTGAATTTGAAAAAGGCAAGACCCGTAATGTTTGCCTTTCCAGTCCATGTCTCAAGACTTATTTTCTTTCCTCTTTTCTTTCTCTTCCACAATACTGTATATATCATCCTCTTCCCAACCATTACATTCACATCCCTTCACTTTCCCAGTGGTACTTTCAATCAATTCTCTCTGCTGTCTTTCTCCTTCTGATATACATGCATACAGCATATCCCTCTATCTTGCTCACTGTTCTCCAGCTAAATCCCACATTGCTACCATGGAGAGTTAGTGTTTATTGTGCCTGCTGGGATGAAAGACTGACTGAAAGCGTAGGATCTATGTCCCCCATTTTACCAATAAGCAAGCAGCAACAGAGACCCATGCATGCAAGATCTTATTAATCTACCACTTGAAGTGCCTGACGTGATTTTCAGTTGGCAATTATTCTGTGGTATTTTCCTACCGTATGCCTGTTGATTGCCTGAGGTGGAGTGTGCCCTGTGTGTTTGTCGTACTTGTGTGTTTCTCACGCATACTGTACATGTGAATCGTTACACAAGATAGTCCAATAGATTAGTTCATGCATTATCAGTGCACAAATTTTGATAGTCCTACATTTGGGTGCATGGTTTCAATGAATCAATGCTGGGCAGTGTCAAATATCTCAAGCATGTTGCACTGCCCGATCTCTCTCTCTCTCTCTCTCTCTCTCTCTCTCTCTCTCTCTCTCTCTCTCTCTTTGTGCTATGCAGTCTAGTATATTAATAAGGGCCCTTCACAGAGTGTTAGGCAGCTGGAATCCAACTTTCTTCTCATCGCACATGCGCACAACCCCCATGCATTGAGCTTGAACTCCCTTGGCCCTCGATTCAAAGCTTCAGTGTGAACTTGCAAAACTACATGCACATTAGCGCACACCCTTTCATGTGCGCAGAAGGGAACTTGTGGCGAGTGTACACACACACACACACACACACACACACACACACACACACACACACACACACACACACACACACACACACACACACACACACACTTTCTCTCTCTCTCTCTCTCTCTCTCTCTCTCTATCTCTCTCTCTCTCTCTCTCTCTCTCTCTCTCTCTCACACACACACACACACACACACACACACACACACACACACACACACACACACACACACACACACACACACACACACACACACACACACACACACACACACACACACACACACACATTCGGTGGCTGTGCAAGGCCTACTATTGTGGTAGTAAATTAACTTTTTATTCTCTACTGACTGGCATGAATTAACAGACACACATGATTACTGGGGGAGGGAAAGAGAGGGAGGGAGAGGAAGAGTGAGAGATGGTTGATAAAGGCAAAGTGGTGAAGAGGCGGCAGAGGTGGAGGTAGAGATGGAGAGATGGATGAAAGGGGAACTGATGAGAGGTAGGCGTTATACAGAGGAAGGGAGTGACACAGGAAGCATAGAATTTGTAAAGGAGGTTGAAGACCTGGTAAAGGAGGGTAGATAAATGGGAGAGCCAAAAAATGAAGAAAGGATTTCCAGAGAGAGTAATGGTTTAACACAAAAGAGGTGTGTGGGGGGATGGGAGAGAGATGGGTGGAGGAAAGAGTGAGAGAGACTAAGAAAATAGTTGTAGAACTCTTGCAGCGATACTGAACCACTGTCGGAACTCAAAACTGCCCATAACGTAATAACTGCCCATAACGTAATGATTTGGGCCCATTTGAAACGTAATAATGCAATAACATAATACAGTAACTTTATAATAACATAACGTAATAACATTTCGCTTCCCATAACATAATAGCATTCTGCCCATAACATAATAAGTTATTACGTTAGGCTATTGGCCGGTTATTACGTGACTGACATTACACTAAAATGAAGTTTTAATAATGTAATAATGATGCCAATAACGTAATATCTGCCAGTAACACAATTTGGGCCCATTTGAAATTTAATAAAGCCAATAGTGTTGTATGTTGCCAACAAGTTATTGGCAATAACGTAATATAGAGGGAGAGATGGAGAGATCTAGAGAGGGATAAACAGAGAGAGAGAATCACGTCTAGGGAGAAAGAGAGAGAGAGTTAAGTAATAAGCCACGAGAGGCCGTGGGTTATGTTTGATTGATAACGGGTGAGGGAAGTGGGGCACTATGCTAAGTGGAGTGTTGTAAACCTCCCCTCACCCGTTATCAATAGAGGACTGTAGGAATAATAGAAATATAGGCAGATAACATGTGAACAGAAAAAGGTCAAAAGGTTATGCAGAGAGTACGTGCAGAGAACAGGCAAGCACATGGGTGTACACAGAACTGTTAACAAAGTAAGAAGATCATTTTTAGACCGATACCAGAGACCATGTATGGAAGTTCCCTAAACTCCGGATTGTACCAGCAGATGTCTGGGCCTAGGTAACCACAATACATCCTGACCACACTTCCAGATCATATTTCACAAAAATGTCATAAGGTCAAGTGACCCCAAAGATGGTAAAGAGCTGAAAGACAGATTAGGTAACCAATCATAAGCAAGGGGACTCTTGAGAATTAACACTCTCGTTAAAACCATCTTGCGGACACTCGGAGAGCCAGAATGCGCCTTCTCCAAATACTGTATTGTTGTATTTGATTTGTGGTAACTCAGTAAACTCTTGAACATTTGACCAAACTCTGTCTCTGCGTCAACTTCCATCCACCTTGCCGAACACCTACATCCTTAGAGGACTCAAGTGGCTTATTGCTTATCTAACACTGTTACACTTAATCGCTGACGAAATTTCTTTAAAAGTGCTTTAATAACAATTAATTTGATCCACGACGTTCAGTTGACAAGTTGAGGAAGTGATTGTGGTTACCCCGGCAACGCTACTCGGTGTGCGTGCGTTCGTCGCGCTGCCAGACACACATTTCGCTACAAAAACTCAGCAAGGGGCGATAAACACCGCAGGAATGAAATGTCTTTGCAATCACACTGATATCCCAACCACAGATGGTGCAAAGATGTGCTCTTCTTCCAGACTCCCTACCCCAACTGCAACATATTCTCATTACCGACGCAGATGCGCTGGGTCTAATTTAGACGCGTATAGAATCTTCAGGTGGAAGGTGTAGGTTTACGCTCAATTGACCACGGCTATCAGCCAATCAGAATCGAGAACAGGACCACACAGTGTTAGATACTGCAGTAGGAGCCCTCTAATGCATTAAAATTCAATTCTCGTCCTTTGTGTGCAGCTCCTCGTGTGCAGGAGCCCAGAGTACCAACGAACTGAAAAGATGCATGGAGAATCGGGATGACTGGAATGAACGATGGAAGGCTTGTCTGAGGATGACCTAAAGACATTAAGGGAAGAGTGGGGCATGAGACATGAACTTTCAGGCCTAAAGGTGGGTGTTATAGACCCAGTAATCTCACTACACATGACGAAAGAAGAGAAAATGTAGATGTGGGATATGAAGAAATGCACATGAGGTGGAAAGAGAAAAAGAAAGGCGAAATGAGTAGGGGGTTAGAAAGAAAGATATAAAGAGAAAGGAAGAGGGAAGGATAGTGACAAGTGCTCAACTACTAGTCTGGGAACTCCCATATTGCCTTTAGTTCTACAAAATCGTTCTGATCTGAAAGATCATTCTCACTTGTGATTAGGTCTGGTAACTACATCGCTGAGTCATGATCACACGACTTTTTTCTCTCATCACCTCAATATGGTCCAGCTGCGTCTTGTCCAGCTAATACCGCTACGCCCATTCCTCCTTACTAGACCGCCCTCACAGTAACGCCCCTTTGGCTGTTCAAGTTTCTGAAGTCAGTGACATGCTGCCGAATGACAACACAAGCGCCGCGCGGGACTTTTTAAAACGTCTGGATGGATTTCGCTGCAGCGATCACTCAACTGTCGGTAAGATTTCGATATTATAAATGCATGAATATACATAACGGTTACTTTACGAGATGACTTTCAGTCGGAGGGCGAACATTTAACCACCTCGGCTCACCAACTAGCGGTTTTGGCTAATTGTTTTAGCTTCAAGGCAAGCTAACAGGCCCTTCGTCAGTTTGTTTCAGATGTTGTGTGTGTATTTGTCATAATGTACAGTACTAAGTTATGGGCAGACAAAGCAACTATTATTCCTGTGTAATTACCATTCTTGTGACTACTTCACTGCATATATTAAGCAGGAAACTGCCTTTGGTTCCCAAATATGAACATCTGTTGCCCTTCATACCCCACTACAGGCTTCACTGCCTGGGGAATCTCTGCTAGTTTACTATTTCCAACCTTGTAGCTAGCTAGCCAGCCTGGTCAGAATGGGCAAAGGCAGCACATCTCAGAATCTTGTTACGATAATGTGAATGGAGTACATCGTTATGTGTAAGGTAAGACGTTAACATGACAAGGGTGAGATGAAGGATACTAAGGGCTAGCCAGACTAGAATAAAAGTTAACTAGGCCTACTACGAAAAGTTCATTCATAAACGTTTTGACGGTCTTTCGAATGGTTATCGGATTGTGTGCTTGCTTGCTTAAATATCATAAAGTTCGCCACAAAGTGACCACGAAATGATCTCCCTATTAATAACAGTTTCGTGGTTTGTTACTCGTTTGAATAAACGTATAGTTTTGACATCCCTTTCAAACGACACGCGGATGTTTTGAATTCAGAATGTTTGTTGTACCACGAGCTATCACGAAATTATGCTGTATACCCTTAAGCAAATTAAGCACTGGGCCAAAAGGTGTTTATACAGTAGTTTCTTCCTGTGCTGCGTTGTGCACGTCTGTTTCATCATCTGAGCTATCAGTTGTGTTTCTTTGAAGCAAAGATGTATAGAATAGCACTGAAAGTCGGAGGTGTCATATTTGTTCAACCTGGTGTTAAACGTAATTTCAATTCTTGACCAGTGCATGTAAAGACATTGTAAATAAAACCGACTTAACTTGACTTGACTTGTCATTGGGTCTGATTTTAAATGTGCCATATAGTTCAATGTGGGAGCAGGTTCACACACTAAATAAGACACTAAGGTCAAGCACAAGCAGATTAAAAAAAATAAAAAAAAACAAACAAAAAAAACAATTCTCAGAGCAGATTAGAGTTGACGTTTCAGGTTGCTGCCATCAGAGAGTAGTGACTTGACCTTAGTGTCTTTAGTGTGCTCCCACATTGAACTCTACTTTTTGGGTCCATGCACCTACTTATTTCTAAACATCTAGAGCGCAACAATACCCCTGCCTCCTGATGTGCCATATAACCTGTATCTCTCCAAGTGTGAATGTGTGCACGCAGATATAAGAAGTTGGGGTTGATGATCCACATGATGGTGATGGACCAGGACAGCTCTGGACCTCCTGACTGGCAGCTCCATCCTCAACATCTCTTCCTGCCCTTCACACATGTGCAGGTAAGGCCAATTTTTAAAAACTCACTGCATTGTCTGAGGCAAAAGTAGGAGAAAAGGAGTGTGCGAGTGAGTAAGTGAGAACCCGGTCATTATACATGTGACCCTTAAAGGGCGTGTGTGTGTGTCCTAGAACCAAGACAGTGGCAGTGTGTGTCTGTCTGCCTTTGGTTAAGGGTATCTTTAAGATACTACCTTGTTGTGGTAACATAATTTTGCTATTTCTGACAGGCAGCCAGTTTTCTGAAAGATGGTTGATGTCAGTACGAACATGTTGTGATGGAGGCTTCCACCTGAGCTGAACACAGAAACTTGCACACAGTGGTGAGTAAATCACTGAATCTGTTTTGTTCTGCACTAGACCAATAAGTATTTCATACAGTAATTCCTTCATGTGCTGTGTTTATTTATAGCAGAACTTGTGTATAGAGGATAATACAGAACACTGGCACAGTAGTAGTGACCCCTGTACAGGCCAGAAGCTCTGTATCTCTTCAGCCTGGTGTTCTGCATTAAAATGATGGGTGTGATTTTTATGTAGTGTATTCTATGTATACCCTCTCGTGTGTGTGTCTGTGTGCATGTGTGCAGATGGAAGCAGTCGTTCTTGTTCAGCATCGATATGCCAGTAATGGGTTTGATGAGCCAGATTTTTATGTAGTGTATTCTATGTATACCCTCTCGTGTGTGTGTCTGTGTGCATGTGTGCAGATGGAAGCAGTCGTTCTTGTTCAGCATCGATATGCCAGTAATGGGTTTGATGAGCCACAGCATGGTGATGGGCAATCAGCATCAGGACCAGGGCAGCTCACAAGGAGAACCTCCTGCCCTGCCTCGTCATCCTCAACCTCCCATCTCCCTGCTCTTCACACATGTGCAGGTGAGGCCAACCTCTAAAATGCACACTTGGAGAATAGGCCTGCATCCGTGCGTGCCTGCGTGCCACACTTTAAGACAGTAGCAGTGTGTGGGGGGGCGTGTGCACAAGCATATGCACATGGTCATGTCATGGTCATGTCTTTCTGTAGGTAGATAGGGGGTGCTTGTTTTTGTCTTTATTTTCATTCATAACATTAGCATGCCTTTTTTTGACAGGCACGGAGCCAGTTTTCAGAGGGAGGGCTGATGACACCAGCAACTTTGGTTCTGAACCTGATCAACCCAGCACCAACCACTGTGCCGCTCCTCCTCTGCCAACTGCACCACATGGCTCCACCATCTCAAAAAGGCACAGACACTACTCCACTTCCTGCGAAGGATGAGAGAAGAGCTGACCGCCCCACATCGGCACTCACCACCTTCTGCAGGGGTGTCATTGAGAGCATCCTGACCAGCAGCCTCTCTGTCTGGCATGGCAGCCGTCAAGCTGAAGACTAGAAGGCAGTACAGAGAGTGGTGAGGACAGCAGAAAAGCTCATAAGATCACCCCTACCAGCCATTCAGGATCTGTACACTTCACACTGTTCCAAGAGGGTAATGAACATCATAAAGACACAACTCATCCAGCATACAGACCGTTCTCCCTAGCCCAGCATGCGGTGCCGCACAAGCACACTGGGAAACGGCTTCTTTCCACAAGCCATCAGACTCCTCAACGCACTGAAGAAAACCACATGAATATTCCAAGGACACTGGAGAATATTCCATGATCGCTTATTTCACCATGCCACTTACACTTTACTCATTGCACCTTATGTACAGCATCTTCACATCACCTGTATGATCTCCTCCTGCCGTGTGTGTGTGTGTGTGTGTGTGTGTGTGTGTGTGTGTGTGTGTGTGTGTGTGTGTGTGTGTGTGTGTGTGTGTGTGTGTGTGTGTGTGTGTGTGTGTGTGTGTCCGTCCACTGTGTTTGTGTATTTATTGTCCATCAGTATGTTAATCTTCTTATTGCACACTGGTTGTGTCTCTGTGTGACTGTATTTATTGTATGTGTCAGTCTGTATTTCATGTCAATGCATTATTTTAGTTATTAGTTAAACTGCACATTGGAGACTGGTCAAACACAATTTCAAACTTTGTGTTAACCCTCCATACATTTTTGTCAAAAAATGGAGTCTAACCTACTGTACTACACAGGCTAACAACAGACCACACAGTTGAGTGCTGTTTTATGCACTCTGAATATGAGGAGGAGAGGTGACCGTTCACACTTCATAGTGTAAAAGTAAACAGAAATACATTTTCACATTTCATTCCTGTCTCGTTCACTTCTTTCAGTAATGTATGTGGCCTACATGCAGGGAAGCTGACAGGGGAGACAAAGGGGTCCGTTGACCTGGGCCCAGTGAGAGACGAGGGGTCCAGGAATGGGTCCTCATTACATTGTATGTAGTCTATGTATTGAGTGGGGGGCCCTTTCAGATGACTTTGTCCTGGGCACAGCCAAAGCTGTCAGCGGTCCTGATTATGTACGCACAAACACTGGTTATGATGGTAGGAAAATTTTTCTCTGTTTTCTGATGGTCTTTGAATTAAGACAGGCCAATCTGGAACCTCTCCTGGATAAAGAGGTAAGCTTCAATAGTGTGGTCACTCCTAAATCATCATAGACAGACATGGAGTAGGGCCTATGGTAATGAAGAAATTGTTTTTTCTCTAATAAAACAAACAAATAGCCTATTGCTATTTCAAATACTATTCCATATATTTTTTCATTAATATCTGCTATTTCCAAGCTGACCACATTGCCACATAAATGTGGTGAGGTGACACTCATTACTTTAAAAAGTCGGGAATGTGTTGCTGATGTTTTACATCGTTTCAAACTTTTCTAAGTAGCCTATATCATGTCTTACCAAGTGAACAACCTCGCCAAAAAGGGTTTTTTAATTATTATTATTTTTCCGGGTGTGTTAATATCCTGGAAAGGATGTTTAATCATATAGCCTACACAGTGTTAACAGTGACCTCGATACACACAGCTAGGTAAGGTAATGTCAACGTCGTCGTGTTGACATTTTGGCGACCTGATACGTTGCTATGACAAATTTGTGCATAGGGACACGAGTCCTAAACAGTAGGCTACAATGTCCGAAGTACGGGAACACAAAGCAAATGACATATTGGGATTAGAAAACGTGTGATTTATCTCACTTTCTTACATAAATTGTTGAGAATATTATGTCAGTGGAATGTTCAGTGAAACGTTTCTCTGGAAGATAACAATTTGCACGGGATATCTTTGTAACAAACATGGAGCCTTCATCCGGAAATGGCCTTGAAAATGACATCATGCAGTATCCCTTCACGATTGGCCAATACGGCAAATGCCGGGAACGCCCATGGGCGTGCTTGCATTAAGGGTGGAACTGTTTTACTGCAGCTGGACCCTTCTCCATCACCTTGCACTGCCTCTCACCCAATTTACACTATGACACTTTTCCCTCCATCCTGTCACAATTTCCTGTCACACTCCACTCCACTACAGCTCCACCATAGGTCTTTGAGCAAACATGAGGTTGCTGTCACGCCAAGCATATATGACACGACATAAAACAAGGTCTGGCCTGTGACACCACACCAGCGTGTGTGTGTGTGTGTGTGTGTGTGTGTGTGTGTGTGTGTGTGTGTGTGTGTGTGTGTGTGTGTGTGTGTGTGTGTGTGTGTGTGTGTGTGTGTGTGTGTGTGTGTGTGTGTGTGTGTGTGTGTGTGAGAGAGAGAGAGAGAGAGAGAGAGAGGGGGGGGGGGAGACAAAAACAAAGAGAGAAACGAAGAGAGAACAGGAGAGAAAAAAAGAGAGAAAAAAATACAGATACACTGGGAAAGAAAGAGCAAAGAACAGAAAACGAGATAGACAAATACTCATGGGTGCCAGAATAAATGAATGGTAGAGAACAGAGCAAAAGATTAATGGAGACAGGAAAAGAAAGAGACAGAGGGACAGATAGAAAAGATACAGTCGTACGATGGAGAAAATAAACATCCACTGACAATGAGCCACTAAAGCCAGATGTGTCTAAATCTCACTGCAGTGGTGCAGGGAGCTACAGTCATAACAAACAGCTTTTCTAGGCAGACGTAAACAAGGACAGAAGGGACACACACACAAACACAAACACACAAACGCATGCTCGCACGCATGCACGCACACATACACACACACACACACACACACACTACAGCAACCTGACTTGATCTCTGTGCAGATGCAGCAGAGCACTCAGACACATCCATCAAAGTCGGACATGACAGCTGCCGTTTGACGACACTCCCTCCATCACTCCACTTTACATCTCTTCCTTTCTTCCTGTTCTGTCTCCATCTTCCTTTCTTTTCTTTCCTTCCTTTCCTGGCTAGCTTTGCTCCCCCGCTCTGTATTGCTCACTTCTCATATACCTTTTTAATTTTGCACCTCTGTCATCCTCACCTTTACTCCTCCCTCCACCACCCCTTAAAACCTCTCTCTCTCTCTCTCTCTCTGTCACACTTGCCCCTCTCCACCCCCACTTTCCCTCTATCTTTCCTATTTCTCACTTCTCTCCTCACTGTGAGAGAATGTTTGTTTTTGACTGTTAAAGAGGAGAGCCAGAAAAGCGAAAGTGTGAACCTGTGTATGTCACAAGAGAGAGAGTGTGCGTGTGTAGCTTGTGTGCGTGCCTTGTGTGTGTGTCTGTGGTGTGCATGAGCGCTTGTGTGGTGTGCATGCATTTACTCAAGGGTGTTTAATATGTCTCAGGACTCAGGCAGGGGTTGCAAGCGGTGATGATGTGATGGTAATCATAATATGCTGCTGCATATTACAAGCTAAAGAGATTTATTACGGGGTAAATACAACATACACAGAGCTCCTACACTGCTGGGCCTATTACCTGCATTGTGTGTGTGTGTGTGTGTGTGTGTGTGTGTGTGTGTGTGTGTGTGTGTGTGTGTGTGTGTGTGTGTGTGTGTGTGTGTGTGTGTGTCGCCTCACATTCTTCTACACTGCTGGGCCTAATGACGTCACCCTGTGCTTGTTAATTACACAACAGCAACAGACAGAAGCTATGTGGACATTTGTGAATGTCCTGGGTTGCTGAATAAATTTGTCATTAACGGTGACATAATTAAAAGGTTAAAAATTAACCCTTTAAGACACGGCAGTATAAATGAGCTGTTACCATAATGGCAATGACCAAGTTGTAATGTATTACTAAAGGCCCCGTGCACTGTCATAGTAGTGTAGTACTATAGTAGTTAACTTTCAATGTCTATTACAGCGTACGGCAGAAGGTACGGCGTGCATTAAGGGGCTACAAGGTTCAGAATTCTTTGGAAGTTGTCGTGATGAGAACTGGATTCCAAGCTATTGCTTATCACGACCTGAAGTTATTTATTATGGGGTAAATACAACACCCAGAGCTCGTACATGGCTGGGCCTGTTACCTGCACCGTGTGTGTGTGTGTGTGTGTGTGTGTGTGTGTGTGTGTGCGTGTGCGTGTGCGTGTGCGTGTGTGTGTGTGTGTGTGTGTGAGAATGGAGGAAAAAAAGACACGCACACACACACGCGCGCACGCACGCACACACGCACGCACACACGCACACACGCACACACACACACACACACACACAGAGTAGAAGGAAAAAGAAGGAAAAAGAACCTGCTGTGCTAATGTGTTTTTATTCAAAAGCGATGCGCAAAAATGCAATTGCAATAGCCAGAGGACAACTTCTGGATGTAGACACATAGATAAATAAAATAAACAACGTAGTAATTGTGTTACACACCGACAACGATTATGCTTTTTTCTTCAGCTCTAATGTTGCTTGAGGAGATGAGTCTCTCAGAGCAGTCTGAAAAAGTTATGATGCACATGTTCAGACTCAATCAAGGGAGAGTGACGCACAAGAGGTGAACTTCACAAAGTTCTTCTGAACAAATTATTTTTCTTTTCTAGCCGTTTTAGTAGGATAGAAAAGAATAAGTATTCTAGATGAGCGATATTATAGTTTCAACCTCAGAAAGAGGTTTTGTTGTAAGCAACTTAAAAAATGATCATAACATTACAATTAAAATTAAATTGATTTGACTGAGCATGACCTCAATAGAGAATCTTCACAGACAAAGCAAAGTGAACTTCAGTGAAGGGCAGTGATGGTTAGGGAGGTGATCTTAAGATCAGAGGGTTGCAAGTTTGAATCCCACCCCTACCTCTCCCTCCATACATGGCTGAAGTGCCCTTGAGCAAGGCACTCAAGCCCACATTGCTCCAGGGACTGTTACAAATACCCTGTAGGCCTATATAATAAGTCGCTTTGGATAAAAGCGTCAGCTAAGTGTAATGTGATCTAACGTAATGTAATCAGGTGGAGAAGAGTTCGGGATGGAGTTTTTCCAGAGCCACATAGGGGAGGAAGATTACACAACCACAGTGAGAGCTGTACTCATGACGAACAGATGAAGGTGAGCAGAGCAGCTTGTAATGGGACTGGTTATGAAATATAACACAAAGAGAGTGTGAGCTTGCGTACACAAAAGTGAGAACATTATTCACTGGCAGGAAGGAATGCTTGAACGGAAACACACTGTCACCACCATCAGAGACAAAATTACACTAAAATATAAACGTACACATTTACAGACACATGCACACATGCACAAATGTGCGCGCATGCACACATACAAACACACACACTGAGGGATGAAGGAAGTCTAATTGTCAATTAGACACTATATCAAATAGCTTGTCAAGCCGGCGTTTAATCTGGCACTTAGTTTAATCACCTGAACGGGCATTACAGAAACAAGTAAATAGTGAGAGAGAGAGAGAGAGAGAGAGAGAGAGAGAGAGAGAGAGAGAGAGAGAGAGAGAGAGAGAAAGAGAGGTGTGAAGAAAACAGATGGAGTGGAGGAGGAGAAGAAAGAGAAGGGGGGAGCAGGAAGAGAGACATATTTGTCGTGGTCTCATTATGCATTAACTCAATGTCACCAAAGTCTCAATACACTTAGAGGCACTGGGCCAAGTGCAGTAAACACACACAAACACACAGGAATGCACACACACAAGCGTGCATGCACGCACGCACACGCACGCACGCACGCACGCACGCACGCACACACACACACACACACACACACACACACACAATGCGAGTGAATGGGACTTGTGTGGGCTCTATGACTCAACTGAATAAGCAGCAGACATGGCTGCCAGACAAAAGCAAAGGAGTAATCACCTGTCTGGCCGATCGTCAATGCCATACAAGAAGGATGGGGAATACAATGCCACATAGTGAGTGAGGATGGAGTTTTGCTGCTATGACTTATGGACATAACACAGAGCTTTAGACGTATTAACAAAACAAGCTTTTTACATTTTTCATTGGCTACGGCTTTGTTTTCCATGCCGACAATAATAAACATTTCGAGGAAATGAGGAGGGTGGGAGATGCAATGGTTTATGCGTCTACGTGTCTTTCTAGCGTTACTAGCATTTCTATTTTGACCTTGTCATGTGGCCTTTGCAGACAATCAGAGCAAAGCCATGGCAGACAGGGCTGGACTGGGGCAGAAATGGGGCCCATGAGGGTGCGGGGGCCCACTGGGAAATGCCTGCTATGCCACATGGCCAGTCCAGCCCTGATGGCAGAGCAATGCAAGGCATCTGCAGTGGATGACTTAGGATTTTCTCAAGTACAAGTGTTGTACACAACACTGAATTGGGAAAAGGAAGGACAAGGACAAGGGCGCAGTGTGGTGTGTCGGCCTCTAGGGGGCCAGGGGAAGAGAAGGCCAATGATAAAGAGTTTGATTCAAGGGTGAGAGTGGCTGGGGAGTTGGCAAGGAGTTTCTTCAGGAGGATGCTTTTGTGCAGATCTCGTTCTGTTTACTCATATATAATAATAATAATAAATTTTATTTTTGAGCGCCTTTCAAGATACCCAAGGACACTTAACAATCAAAACAAATACATAACAGTAGGGAAAGTAAAACAAAGCTTCAGTGAATTAACAATAGGAGAGTAATTAAAATGCAAAAATAAAATAGAAATAAAAGTACAATAAAGATAAATGTTTTCAAGTAAGAAAAAGAAGTAGAATGCATTTGAAAATCAAATAAAATGAGGGGAAAAAAAAAAAGAAAAATAGTATGTAAAATTAAAAATAAACTGATGATTAAAATAAAGTGGAAGTGCCTGTCACTGAAGTGGAAAAGCAGAAATGAAAAGGTGTGTCTTCAGCTTAGATTTAAAAGTAGATAGTGTGGAACACTGACGAAGAGACAGTGGGAGTGAATTCCAAAGTTTGGGGCCAACAACACTAAATGCCCTGTCGCCCATGGTGCGCAGGTGTGTGGAGGGAACTGTAAGGAGGAGTGAGTCAGTGGAGCGTAGTGTGCGGGTGGGATTGTATGGGGTGAGGAGACTTGTGATGTAGGAGGGTGCAAGGTTGTGCTGGGCCTTGTATACAAGGAGGAGAATTTTGAAATGGATACGTGAATGGATAGGAAGCCAGTGTAATTGATAGAGGATAGGGGTAATGTGATGCCAGGGTCTGGTGTGTGTGAGTAATCTAGCTGCTGAGTTCTGAATGTATTGTAGACGGTTTATCAATTTAGTTGGGAGACCAGTGAGTAGGGCATTGCAATAATCTAATCTGGAGGTTACGAAAGCGTGGATGAGGGTCTCAGCAGAGGTAGGGGTAAGAGAAGGGCGGAGTCTGGAGATGGTTTTAAGGTGGAAAAATGCAGTTTTGGTGAGGTGTTTGATATGGGATTCAAAGGAGAGCGAAGAGTCGATGATGACGCCCAGATTTCTTACTTCAGAGGAAGTGGAGGTAAAATAGTCAGGGATAGAGAACTGAGAAAGGTTTATCTTTTTAAGTAATGATGGAGTGGCGATGATGATGGCTTCGGTTTTGTTTTGATTAAGTTTAAGAAAATTTTGGGTCATCCAATTACTAATTTCATTTAGGCAGGTTGTTAAGTTAGCGAGGGGGAGTGGATGGGAGGGTTTGGTGTGAATGTAAATTTGGGTGTCATCTGCATAACAATGAAAATTTAGACCATGTTTTCGGAGTATGTTACCAAGGGGAAGAATATAAATGATGAAGAGTAGGGGGCCTAGAACTGAGCCTTGAGGAACACCATGTGTGAGGACTGAATTTGGAGACCGGAAATCACCAATAGAGACAAACTGCTCTCTTCCAGTTAGATAGGACCTGAACCAGGAGAGTGCAGTACCAGTGATGCCCAATAGGGTTTCCAGCCTTGTGAGAAGGACGTTGTGGCAGACTGTGTCAAAAGCAGCTGTTAAATCAAGTAGCAGGAGGATACTGAAATGGCCTGAATCCGCAGCTAACAAAAGGTCGTTTACGACCTTGACTAGTGCAGTTTCAGTGCTATGCTTAGCCCTGAACCCAGACTGCAGTTCCTCCCATAGGCTAAATGATGTCATGTGTTCTTGAAGCTGTAAGGCCACAGTACGCTCTAGCAGCTTGGAGATGAAGGGAAGGTTTGAGATGGGACGGTAGTTTTTAAAATCATCCGCTGCAGCTCCAGTTTTTTTGAGGACAGGCGTGATGGCTGCAATCTTTAGGGAGTTTGGAACTATGCCTGTCAGGAGAGAGGTGTTAATGATGTTAGTAAGGAGGGGACTGAGAACTGGTAGACAGGCCTTGACAAGAGAGGAGGGCATAGGGTCCAGGAGACAGGTGGTAGGCCTGGCTTTCGTGGCAAGATCACAGACAGTTTCAATATTAACGGGAGAGAAGGAGGAAGATATTTGAGGAGGTGTCTGAAGAGAAGGGCTGTCATTTAGAGTGGGGGAGGGGAGAGACTGTAGTTGACTGTAAATGGTGTTGATTTTGTTATTAAAATAGTTCAAGAACTCACAGCAGAGATCAGTTGAAGGGGTAAGTGGGAAGGGTTGGGATGGTTTGAGGATATTGTTAACAGTGGAGAAGAGTGCTCTGGGATTGCCCTGGCCTGTACTGATAATAGAGCTGTAATACGAGGACTTGGCCTTGTTTAGGGCTTCCTTGTATGCTAGGACATGGTCCTTAAAAGCAAGCGCATGAACAGTAAGCCCAGTCTTTTTACTGAGACGTTCAAGCCTACGGCCAGCTGCCTTCATTTCCCTAAGCTCAGAATTAAACCAAGGAGCAGAGTGAGAAAATGAGACAACACGCGTTTTCAGGGGGGCAAGTTTGTCAAGTGTAGAGGAGAGGTTAGAGTTATATGATGACACAAGATCATCAGAGCACAGACTGGGAGGTAACACTGACAGCTGAGATTGTAAAAGCTCTGTTAACTCAGTTATGTTGATATTTTTAGTATTACGGTATGTGATGGAGCGAAGGGGGCGGCGGTGGTGCTGGGGAACAGGGATAGCAAGATGGAAAAGAACAGCTATGTGATCAGAGATTGACAGATTTTTAGGCATTATGTTATATGGTGATGTACCACTGGAGCACACAAGATCCAGTGTGTGACCTTTGGAGTGTGTAGGGAAATGTATGTGCTGGGTAAAGTCAAAGCAGTTTAAAGCATTTAAGAATTGAATGGCAAAGTTACAGTTATGAGATTCAACATGAATGTTGAAGTCACCAAAAACCAGGATGGAGGAGTACTTGGGACATACATAAGAGAGCAGCTCAGTAAATTCACTAATAAAGACAGATGATGCCTTAGGGGGTCTATAGACAAGTAATAAGAGTAAAGGTTGGCTCCCAGTAAACCCTACAGCAAGACATTGAAAAGATGCAAATAGCTGCAGCGGCACAGACACAACATTAAAATCAGAGCGGTGAATAACAGCCAGACCTCCCCCGCGCCCTGAGAGGCGGGGCTTCTCAATAAAAGAATAGCCAGGAGGTGAAGCTTCATTTAACGACATGTAATCATGAGGAAGTTGCCAGGTTTCTGTCAGACACATGAAGTCCAAAGCCATATCTGTAATTGCATCATTAATAAATGGTCCTTTGTTATTGAGGGACCGAACATTTAAAAGAGCAAAGGACGAGAGTGTGGCAGACCCAAGATTAGAAAAGGGCTCCGAAAGTTTTACACTACACAAATTGTCCACATTTACAGAACGAGCAAGCGACTTACGAGAGACTCTGTTGTTGCATTTAGTCCGATGATTTCCAATGCCAGGGTGGTGGTGGCGCAATTCAAGGTTCAGTTTCGAAATCACACGTGAATCCGTAATTGCCAATGGATCAGAATGAAACGCTCCAGTGGACCGTGACTGGGCCGTCAGAGACGAGATAGTCATATGAGCAGGCACATCTGCACCACCACCATCCAGATGCTGGACAGGAAGAGACGGATGAAACGCTCCTCTGGACAATAGACATCGGCCGACAGGAGCAGTCGCAGACGTGACGATGGATGTAGGGGATACAGTCTCCGCGTCGTTACCCCCCAGTTGCTGGCCAGCAGGAGCAGACGAAGACAAGCCGACGGAAGGGGCAGACACAGTCTCTGAATTTCTGCCATGATGGTCGGCAGGAGCAGTCCAGGAAGAGACGAACGGATAGTCTGTGTTGGCCAGACCACTGGCAGGGGGAGAGAAGGCATCGGAGAGGTGAGACCTCTCCAAACAGACCTCAGCCACTGTAGTAGACCATAGCGCACCGGTCACTGGATCAGGAGAGCGGATCTCATCATCCCTCCAGGAACTGGACTCACAGTTGCTTTGCGAGGCCTCCGGGCCAGCGCGCACCGACAGGGACTTCGCAGTCGAAGAGAGACAATTGATGATTTCATCATCGGACAGTCTTTGGGAGCGGCGTCTCCCGCGGTGCAGGTAGCGCTTCCTCTTTACAATCCCTGCATCTCGGCAAAGTTCATGCACACTCGCACTGATGGGGACTTTGAAGGATGAAAGGTGTTGAAGTTGGTCACTCGAATACTTCAGTCCACCCATAGGCCTAAGCAAAAGCTTTCAACTTCAAGCAGAGTGACAATGGCACAGCGCAGCGCAGCGCAGACTTCACCGAAAGCCAGGTCAACTTGCCACGGTGAAATAAAACAAATAAAACAAGAGTAACGACAAATAAAACCAGGGATAAATACCCGAAATATAGACATTAACTATACACTAAATTGATTAAAAAGAAATAAAGAGTAAAATATTAAAAAGTATGAAAAACTCAAATAAAAACAAAGGACACGGAGTGGCGTGCAACGCGCAGCGTCCCCGTAACCTAGCAACTCATATATGCCTTGCACACACAAACAGATACATATGCATGCATGCAGTAAATGAACACAAGAGAAAAAAGAACTCTCTCTATCTCTCTCGGTCTCTCTCTCTCTCTCTCACACATACACACACACACACACACCCATGCACGCACACACATTCACACGCTTGCAGGCATGTGTCTCCCTTGTCTAATAGCATGGTAATTCTATTCTCTCTGCTCCTAACCTCTAACAACGGTACAAGTGGGGGAGCAAAGCACACAGCAAGGAGCTCCTATTCCTGTGTGTGTGTGTGTGTGTGTGTGTGTGTGTGTGTGTGTGTGTGTGTGTGTGTGTGTGTGTGTGTGTGTGTGTGTGCGTGCGTGTGCGTGAGGTGGGAGTGTGAAGTGTTCTTCTCACCGGTGCGAACATGATTCATATTTATAACTTGGGCACATCATCACATATCATCAGCACTCGGTGAACTCGCTGACGCCTTACGAGAAACACTGACTACCTGCCTAACACAAGATGGCAGAGCTTTCCCAAGCTGACAGGCGGAGATGATTGAACGTATCCCAGCTGGAGTCCACCTACGAGTGATAGAAAGCTGAATGTCTGAAGATTTATGGAAAGACCAAAACAAAAAGCTTAGAGGAATGAAAGGTATGATGCAGTGTTATTTGTATTGATACCTCAAAAGCATTTCAAATGGGAAAGTAGGCCTATAGTCACCCCAAGCTAGACTTACACTTAAGGCCAGTGCTTGTGTACAAAGATAATATTGGAAGCAAAAGAAAAATCGTTCATGTCTTTCAAAATATGCAGCAGTGATGGCATGCCATCAGATCAGCCAACAAAATAACATTGTGTTTCAATAAGACAGACAGTCGATGCTTATGCACTCTGCTTATGACAACAAAGGGCTTCAAATTCCATCATAATCATCCAGCCCCATGTTTCAATCACAAAAAGCTGTGCCACTATGCCTTCAGATGGAATTGCAGGGTCAGTGTGATGTCGTAATGGCATAATGATAGAGACAGAGAGAGTAGAGAGAGAGCGAGGTTCCATTGGCCCATTGTTTCCGGGTTCTATTATTGCAAGGGGGGGGGGGGGGGGGGGGAATCCCCCCTTAGGCAGACCTAAGGACTGTTCTATTCAAAGTTAGGAGTATTATGACACGCCCCTTTAGGCAGACCGGAACCTGGTCATGTTAGGTGCCCATAGCAACCTATTATGTTGGCATATCTCTATAAATATTGTATTATATATGAGCCTATCTCTTAAGATGCATATCACATCATCTATTCCTGCTGCACTTGACCCACTTCAGTTCGCCTATAGGTCAAACAGATCAACTGATGACGCCATTGCCCTTGCACTAAACACCGCTCTTACTCATCTTGATCACAGTAACACCTATGCGAGGTTGCTCTTTATCGACTACAGCTCTGCCTTCAACACAATTATTCCATCCAAACTAGTGTTAAAGTTGCAATCTCTAAACCTTAATCCCTCACTCTGCAGCTGGATTCTAAACTTTCTCACCGATAGGCCTCAAGCAGTGCGACTGGGCAAGTTCACCTCCTCCACACTCTGCCTCAGCACCGGCGCGCCCCAGGGATGTGTGCTCAGCCCCCTACTCTATTCCCTTTTCACACATGAATGCACAGCCATTCACAATTCCAATACCATCATTAAGTTTGCTGACGACACTACGGTAATTGGCTGCATCACAAATGGAGATGAGTCGACCTACAGGGCTGAGGTGGCGGCATTGTCAACCTGGTGTGTGGATAACAATCTACTCCTGAATGTCAGCAAAACAAAGGAGTTGATTGTGGATTTCCGGAGGATACAACACCAGCCACACCAGCCAATTTACATCGCTGATACTGCAGTGGAGAGGGTTAAGAGCTATAAATTCCTAGGAGTCAACATCAAGGAGGATCTCAGCTGGTCTCATCACATCAATTGCATCACTAAGACGGCTAGACAGCGACTGTTTTTTCTGAGACGGCTGCACAGATATGGAATGGAGAGTAGGATACTGGCCAACTTCTATCGCTGTACAATAGAAAGCATTTTAACTGGTAATTTCACAGCCTGGTATGGTAACACCACTACCCAAAATAGGAGAGACCTCCAACGAGTCATCAAATCTGCTCAAAGGACAATCCAATCAGATCTACCCAACATCCAGGATCTTTACAACCAGCGGTGTCTGAGGAGGGCCAAACGAATCATAGCTGATCCATACCACCCCAGCTACACACACTTCACCCTTCTACCATCTGCCCAGAGATACAGGTGCTTACGTGCTCACACCAGCCGACTCAGGGACAGCTTCTTCCCTCAATGTATCAGACTGTTGAATACAAAATCACCAACATAGGAAGAAATCCACTCATCACATCTCCCCTTTCTCCAACCTGCCATTTTTTCAACTTTTTAAATATATATTTTTTCTTTTTTAACAGTCTTTTTAACCTTTTTTGGGACTCCCAGAGCAGGGAAGCTTTTCATTGTATATATATGTTTCATTTATATACACATGACAAAAAAATATCTTGTATCTTGTATCTCGTAAAGAATCTCTGATAGAGATGTGATGTGATTGATGTCACAGTTAGGTCCATTGTTCTATTGTTGTGAAGGGGTGGTTGACCTTAAAGGTGCACTATGTCATATTGTTTTTGTTTAGTTAGTTTATTTCTAGAATTCATGCTGCTCATTCACAAATGTTACCTTTCTCATGAAAACTTACCACCACCATCAAATTCTATGTATTTATTCTTGGAAAATTGCACTCCTAATTCTTGTACATGAAAAGGGGATCTTCTCTGCCATTTTTAATTTCCAGTAATAGACATTTTTAGAAGCAAAACTGACTTTTCTTTGGTAATAGTAGTAAATATTAGTTTGTCATATTGTAAATATTCATGAAAAGATCACATTTGGAAGTATAGTACAGCACAGTTTCAATGAGCAGCATAGTTGCAATACCTACTCTGACCACCATTCTACACAGTGCACCTTTAACAATGGCCCTGTCCAATGCTCCAAGGGCTGGCTTGGCATGGGCCTAAGGTGAATTTATATTCTGTACCGAGCACCGAGCTGGACCCAAACATACCCACCCAAGCACTCCCAAAAAAGAACATGAAGCAAAGCCGCCATCCAGACCAAAAGGCCCTACCCAACACAAACCCCCCTGCAGCAAAAGCTGTCCTGACACAAAACAAAACTGGACTGCAGATTGAGAGAGAGAGAGAGAGAGAGAGAGAGAGAGAGAGAGAGGGAGACAGAGAGAGAGATAGAGAGATAGAGAGAGAGAGAGATTCAATGCTCGTTTATTTAACCATCTGTGTGTCATCTTACAAACAAATCATCCTTCACTTACAATCCAAAGTGAGTGGTATCAACCCCCCCCACCCCCCAAATTACACATTTAAAACCACCTCCCCATTCGCAGCTTTGTGACACAACAAGCCCCCCACTCCCCAGAGTGAGAGAGAGAGAGAGAGAAAGAGAGAGATGGATTGGGACCGCAGTGTGTGTGCCCATCCTCCCCATTGCAAACGCACACACACACTTGAATTGAGACACAGAGAGGGAGAAACTCCAATGTGTGTGTCCGTCATCCTCATTGCCATGACAATGGTGGGAGTCAGAGGCGGGAGGGCCGGCTGGCTTTGCCAAGGCCACACAAAGGAGGCGCAGCACAGCTTAGACCCACAGAGGAGGATATGAATACACATCTAATGCCAGAGGAGGATACAGATCTATTTTAAAACTCCAACTCCCATTGTCATTGTGACACAGCACTCCACAGCACACAAGTGAACACTGCACACTGCACACAACGAAATTGCATTTTATGCCTCACCCGTGCAAGGGGGCAGCCCTCAGTGGCGCCCCATGGGGAGCAGTGCTGTGGGACGGTACCATGCTCAGGGTACCTCAGTCATGGAGGAGGATGGGGAAGAGCCATCCAGGCGGGTCGGGAGTCGAATCTACTGCAAGGCCACAGGGATACTCCCCAGGTATAATCTCTGAGGAGAAGGCTGAGAGAGGCTGAGGAGAGAGTGACAGAGAGAAAGTAAGATCATGTGGGCGGGAGTCATGACAACATAAGGGCATAAGAGGATAAGCTCAGTCTTCCCTCAATGCTGTCACTCCCCAAGCAAGAGCAAGGCAGACCTTCAGTGACGGAGGTACTGCCGTATGCATATCCCAGAGCACTGTGGAATCATCTTCAAAGGGGTAGGAGGTTATGGCATAATGTTGTATATTTAATACCAAATTTCATACGAAACATGGTGCTGAGCGTTACGTTACGTATGACTATGACCGAGAAAAAAAAGAAAGAAAGGGAAGAATATTGTGACAGGTTAGAAGACTGGCATTTGGTGGAACAGGGAAAAATAATTTGGACTATGGGTAAAGAAAGCTACACTATCACGATGAAAGACTCCACTTACACTTTTGCTTTACCTGAAGATAAAGTCCGGTTCATTGCTCATGTCAACAACGTTTAATATTTAACAAAACAGTGCTTGTATTAAGATCAGTGTGTGTGTGTGTGTGTGTGTGTGTGTGTGTGTGCGCGTGGGCGTCGCGTACATGTGTGTGTGTTTTGCGAATGAATAACTAAGACAAGATAAAACACAAAGAAGCTGAGACAAAACATGATGAGGGTAAATTATAACAAGTGGGTTAACTGTGAGGGATTGATGTCCTAGAGAGGAGAAAGGGAATTATCACTATATTGTTGGTAACAACAAAGAAACAACAGTGATTGCTTGCTGGGTAATGTTGGGGGTTCAAAAGACAGCGATGGAATGAAGGATAGAGAGTGTAAGTGTGAGATTTGGCACTTCACAGAGGGCATATTTCATATGGGGAGAAAAGAGAAGGCAAATCAGCCTTCCTCCTTCCTTGGTGTGTGTGTGTGTGTGTGTGTGCAGGGCCGGCCCAAGCCTATATGGGGCCCTAAGAAGAATTTCATTGGGGGGCCCCCATACCCGATATATAGTGGCTCCTGTTTTATTCATCGTAGTAAATGGCACATGCGAAGAATATATGATTAGGGAAACTAGAGGAGAATTTGTTTCCTCCTGGAACTTCGATGCTCACGGGGGGCCTGGGGTCTTGGGGGCCCTAAGCTACTGCATAGTTCGCGTATGCCTCGGGCCGGCCCTCTGTGTGTGTGTGTGTGTGTGTGTGTGTGTGTGTGTGTGTGTGTGTGTGTGTGTGTGTGTGTGTTTGGTACAATGAAAGAGAAGAGATTTTAAATGTTTATCCCCACACAAGCAAAGATGGAGACAAGGCGTTAAGGAAGAAGTGAGAAAGTGAGAGAGCAGAGAGACAGCGAAGGAGAGGAAAGAGGGTGCGAGTAACATAACAAGAGAAAAGAAATATGGAAGACAGAGACAGAGAGAGTGTGAGAAAATGTGTGAGAGAGATTTAATGGGATGAGGCGCGAGGCGAGAGAAGAGGCTTAGAGCGAGATGTGGGTGGAGAATGTGAAAAGCAGATCGAGACGAGAATGAGCGGCTTGCTGAAGATACGTCACAGGGCTGAGCTTGCAGCAACACAGAATTACTCAGACAAATAAATAAATAAATACATGGATAAATAAATAAATAGGGGTGTGGAGGGAGCACCAAAGGCTGCCTCAGCTGCAATCTGACACTACAGTTAAAAACTAACACATATAGAGAGCAAGGAAGAGAGGGGGGGTGGGAAGATAAAGAAATAGATAAAGCAAGAAAGTGAGAGGAAGGAGGAGAGGGAGGATAGGTGGGAGTCACAGAGAGAGAGAGAGAGAGAGAGAGAGAGAGAGAGAGAGAGAGAGAGAGAGAGAGAGAGAGAGAGAGAGAGAGAGAGAGAGAGAGAGTTCACAGGAGGAGAGGGGCAGACCTGAGGGATTACTCTGCATCAAACCACCACAGTAAACCACATCACACACATAGACACATTTGAAGCTGAATTTAGATGAACTGCTGCTATTCTCTATCTATCAATATATGATAAGTATTGCACCTTCACCACACACACAACTTGCACATACAGTTGCACACAACAAGGCCTACAATGAACCCCACTCACACTGCCTTCCAAACATCCACACTCTAGCAAATTCCCCCTGGTAATTAAATAGGAGGTGCATTGGGGTTGGGAGGCTAAAGGGGGCATATTAGTCTTACATAACACACACACGCACGCACGCACGCACCTTAGACCCATGACAAAGCCGATCCACCCCATGCCCGCCTGTCATTAAAGGGGAAGTGTAATAGGAGTGTATGAGTGTCCTTTAATTGGATTAAAGGGATCAGCTCATTACTAGTGCTGCTGATGTACCACGACATCATCCAAAGACATAGACACCCAGCTGACACACACACACACACACACGTGCGCAGCACACACGCACTTACACACACACACACAAGTTGACATGGTGGGGCAAAGGGGTCAGTTGTCCCAGGCCCAGGGAGAAGGGAGGCCCACAATTGGGTTTTCATTACATTGTATCTATTGGACTGGGGGGCCCTATCAGATGACTTTGTCCTGGGCCCAGCCAAAACTGTCAGTGGCCCTGCACATACACATACACAGACACAGACACACACACACCAGCAGCACTATTTACCCATAGCCTGACATGGCCATTCCCTCTCTACTTATTCCAATGAGGATGATGTCAACTGTTTGCACCTTTGCTGTAATTGTTGACAGTGTAGCAATGGTGGAAAGAAAGGAAGGAAGTAAGGAAGCTTTTCAATCCATTTTGAGTAGCCTACTTGAAGAGATGCTACATTATCATGCTTTTTATCAAATATTAATTTCCTGTTGGCGATTTTTCCACCAAACCTTAAAAGTACTAGCTATGGAAAGCCTACAGCTGTCATTCTCAACCATGTTGTCCACGTCCTCTTCTTTGAGTTTGCTTGTAAACAGTTGGAGAGAGAGAGAGAGAGAGAGCGGTGGAGAGAGGTGGAGAGAAAGGCGGCTATCGAGAAAAAGGATAGTTAGAAAAGTCTTGGCAGAAGAAGGGGAAAAAACAGACACTGACACTGTGGAGAGGCAAAAACTAAGTCTGGCTGGGGAGGGGCAAAGAAAAAAGTGACAATGACACATGTACACAATAGAGAGAGAGAGAGAGAGAGAGAGTAAATAAAAGGAAAGTGAGAGAGCCATTCGTATGGACATCTGCCTCTACTCATCCATCTACCACTCGTTAGACATCAGTCCAGACAGACCGAGCATCATGCATGCACATGCATATGCACACACTCTTTCTCTCTCTCTCTCTCTCTCTCTCTCTCTCTTCCCTCAGACACACAGTCCCAGGTCTCTACCTTTCATGAAAACTCATCTCCATCACATTACGCCACAATGTCAGATAAAGCAGTAGTGGTATTATCTTAGATATATATGACTATTACACATGAAGATGATGATGATGCTAACAATACCTAGATAGGCAGATACGGTCCATTTACTACAGCTCATTTTGTGCTTTCCACTGTCTGTTGTTTCAGTCTCTCTCTCTTTCATTCTGCAGCATCAGTTAGGCCATCCCCGACTGCTTGTCACGGCTCTGCTTGAGTCAGCAGAAGGGAAGAGAGGAGAACATGAGAAAGTGGAGGGGAAGCAAAGAGGTGGTGGAGGAAAGAGGTAAAGAAAGGGGCCACGAGAGGGTGAAACAGGGAAAAAGAGAGAAATAAAACAGCCAAGAGAAGGACAGTGGGACAGTAAGGGAAAGGGAAAGAACGATAGAAGGATAAAAGAGAGCGGGTTTTGGGCTAAGCTGCAGCAAGAGAGATTCTCAGTAAGAAAAGATTACCAGCAGCAGTCTCCATTGTAAAACCCATCTCATCTTATTCCATTTCAATCTCTCCATCTCCATCTCTCTCTCTCTCTCTCTGAATGAATGTTATTTTTTCGTTTTTTGTGTGTGTACACACATTTCTATCCTAGAAAAGTATTAATTACATGGAAGTGTCACCACCACTTTACCGGCAACACAGTTGTCTGGCCAGAAAGGAAATTTTAAAGCCATTTTTTCTCAGTTTAGGCCACACCAATTTAATTTGTTGGTTCTCGGATTTTTTCAGGAAAAAGTTGAAGCGAGAGGGCGAAAAAAAAAAAAAAAAAAAAATTAGTCGTGTGGTTATACCACCTGTATATCAGCCTCACATGGACCTCCAAAGGAAGGTGCAAGACAGGCAAACACCTGGACATGGAGAAGGACAGTGTAGAAGGGAATTAAGGCAGCCAAATAGACCAGGCACAAAATTAGCTCACAGGGCAATTATTATATTAATCTGGTTTGAATAAACTGAGATGATTCAACAGTTGAATAGTTGTTGTTTTTCTTTTTTAAAACTGCTATCCCACTCCACTAATTCCACTAAGAGCAATACTGTATTTCACCGCTGCTACTGCTAACCCACAGGGGCTTCAACTTGCCATTGCATGTTTGTCTGTAAATGTTTGAATGTAACACGTTTCCTGATTCGCTAGTCGTAATCGGCATGTTGAAAGGAGTGGTTTTATTGGTTCTCTACGTCACATGACCTCCAACTACTAAAGAGACACCTCCCCGTTCATGAAAACATGCAGTCTTAGTTTTTTTTAGCGATTTCATTTTTTGGGGTATTGAAACTGATTTTTTTTTTTTTTCCATTTTGATACAAAATACAAGAGGCGAATCCGAGAACCAACAAATTAAATTGGTGTGGCCTTACCAGGAATCGGAGTTACTGTTTTCTTCTTTAGTACGGCAGTACTCTGATCTTCTGAACGTCCTACCTTACCAAATTATTAAATCCACTCCACCCGTGAAGCCTGCAGCCTTTGTGAAGCTGCATTTGGGCTCTGCCACACAAACCGCTGATATCTCTCTCACTTCTCACCTCTCTCACTTACCTCTTCTCATGTTCCATTCAACTTCCTATTTTAACAGACAAGACAAATCCATGTCAACTTTTCAGAGAAAGGTTAAAAGTTGTGGGAAACAAAATCTTTGTCTTAAATCCTTTCCTTACCTGACATTGCATTCCCCCAGAATGTTAACCAAATAGCATAGCCCTGAGGCACTAGCAGAGAGTGTGTGTGTGTGTGTGTGCGTGCGTGTGTTTGTGCATGGATGCGTGCATCTGTGTGTGTGTTGTGTGACTGACTCAGCCTGTAAAACTGTGTTTAGGAGCTTCTGCTGAGCTATGGCTTTTAGAGGGGTCTGGCTATGGTTATGAGAGGCAATGGGCTTAATGTGAACAGACAACCGTAGAGAAGGGAAGGATCTCTAACTAAAAAACAAACCTGCCACGGGAGTCTTATGTTACATTGAACACTCAATCACAGGCACAGACTACACACAGACGAAACTCACACTTCCCCTACTCATTGCCAGGTTAAAGATCTGTATGGAAAAGGTTGCTGGTGGAAGGCGATGGTTGATATACTTTGATCAAATATGAAAGAGCCCTTACTAAATCATTCACCAAAAAAGTACTTAAATATTAAATAAAACTATCGTGTAAAAGAAAAGAAAAACAAAGCGGAAGCGGCCATATCAACAAACACACACACACGCACGTGTCTTAGCTCCTGCAGGGCCTGTCTCAGCTTCGTTTTTTACTATCCCGACTCCCGCTGTTCTCTCTCCTCCCTCCTGTCACACCTGCAGGGCCAAACATTTATCCCTCCGTCCCTCTACCCATCTATCCCTCCCTCATGTACTTCATCCCTCCTTCCCCCTTCACATTACCCCATCCCTTCCATACACAACACTTTATCTCTTTTTCCCAACTCATCTTCATTTTCTTGTCCATCCGTGCATTCTAAACATCTCTCCATCTCTTATCACACAACACCCCTCTGGCTTTCCTCATCCTCTTCTCCTTCTGCCCCATCTGTGGTCCGACTCTTCACCTGCTGTTTTCCATCAACACTCAATTCCTTGCATCTTTCTTTGCCATCTCTTATTTTACAGTAAAATACTGTTCTATTCTCCACCAACCCCCTCATCCCATCACTTAAACCTAGCATCCCATCTCCCTATCTGTTTTGTTTTTCTGTCTTTCCATCCATACTGGGCCGCCCACCTCTCTCTCTCTCTCTCTCTCTCCTCTCATCCATCCATCCCACTTGACTGGGCCTGGACTGCCTCCCTCTTCTATCTCTCTCTCCTTTCCTCCATCTTTCCATCTCTGCCCCTGACACCTCCCTCCTCTTTCCATTCACTCACTTCACGAGTCCCAGGCAGGTCCCAGATGCCAAGGGCCCGGTGACCAATTAAATCACTCCCTCCCACTGGACACCCTACGCCACTTATAGCCCACGCCATCTGACCACACAGCAGCAGGAAGACGCCCTGTGTGTGTGTGTATGTGTGTGTGTGTGCGTGCATGCGTCGGTGCGTGTGTGTGCGCGCGCATGCGTGAGAGTGTGTGTGAATGGTTGTGCATGGCCTTTATACATACTGTACTGTGTATGTATGCACTGTACAGTATATCACGAAAGTGAGTACACCCCTCACAATTTTTGCAGATTTGTGAGTATATCTTTTCATAGGAAAGCATTACAGAAATGTCACTTTGACACAATGATTAGTGACCTTTTAACAACATATTTAACCGCTTAAATTTCTTGTTCACTCAGAAAAAAACAAAATACAGCCATTAATGTTTGAACATGTACTCACAAAAGTGAGTACACCCCAGATGAAAATCTGGTAGAGAAGGGGCTGTGTTGGCTCGAATCATCTCAAAATGAAACGAAATGAAAAGGGATGAAAAGGGAGGTCATCAGTGTGCGTTTCAACCTTTCTTTGAATTGAACTTTTACATTTTGAGTTTGCATCTGGCTTAAATAGATTGGTTTGAGATTTGAATGCAATCCTATGGAGAATATCATGATCTGCTTCAGTAGTCACAGTGCATGTTGACATGCATGTTTCTTTTAGGTGTATTTCATATTACCAATTTTGACAGCATCCATGCCAGAGTTCTCAACGGGTCGGGTCAGCCCGACAAAACCGACGGGCCCCTTGGGTTCGGGCCGGGTTCGGGTCGAAAATATAAGCATATGGCTCGGGGCGGTTCGGTCCGCGGGCTCAATCTTTTCCGCCCAGTGAAAAAAAAAAAAAACAGTTCTGCTGTTTACCGTGAATCATGGCGAATTTCCCCTTGATGGGTCAGTAAAGCTAGGCCTATCTATCTAAACATATGTAGGCCTGCGTAACGAAGGTCTGGCAGGCTGCTGCATGCAACGTTGCACGCAGTGCTTAATTTGTAAATCACAAGGTACCGGAATGCAAAACAAACATGACATCAAAGCGATGATGAGTTGGACAGAGGTCCCTGAACGCACAGAAAAACTACACTGGCTACAATTACGCAAACGAATGAAAACGGGAAAAAAAAATCTTAGATGCAATTTTAACGATATTGAGTCCCATGTCAGCTCATGGAACCATACTTTTGTTTCTTAATACAAGGGACGGTTGTCAATCCAATGGCTATTTTAAACAACAGCCATAGTAGCCTATTTAATACTGTAATGACAACAACCAATATTTTTAGTTTGATCGCTAACTTTATGCTTAGTAGTCTCAGCAAATGCAGTGCATGGAAATTATGCTTATGAGGTGAAACGAAGCCGAAGCGGTCTTCTATGGAAAGGACAGTGGCTTTCCAATTAGGCTATCCTTTCCCCGTATTCACACAACGTTGGCATATGCGTATTAAACGTTAAATCCACGCTTTGTTGGCGACTTTGTTGCATATAATTTGGCTAATCCTCATGTGCTGTTGCGATATGCCACTTCACTATTTAAATGGCTCGTGCACCGATGGTAAGCGAGCGGCAGCGAAGACGGCGATTTTCCCAGTAGACTTGACTTTTCACACTGACTGTCTGCTCGCGCTTCAGTCTGGTTGAAAATCCCCCCAGCCAATGTTTTATTTGGAGCGTGTAGCCCTGTTTGAATGAAATATCACATTGTCTTTGCTGTTTTCGTGCTGTTTTCGACTTGTAAGCAACTGTCGGGAAGGAAAGGCGCGCACACATGGGAGTGCTCGCCAGCCGAGGAAGATCTCATCCTCTCACCTAGGCTATCTGTCTTTTTTGCTACATGGCTTATCCATGCATCAACCGTAGCCCAGGTGCCACTAGAAATTAGTAGGCTATGTCCAAAACCTTGTGTGCCGACCAAAATTTGATGAAACTTTTAAACAATGTTTGGCACAGCCAGGCTTGGCACATCCGCGCATATGAACAAACAAGGAGGGAGGGGTCGGGTTGACATTTTCAGGCCCGTTGAGAACTCTAATCCATGCATCCCCAAACCATGTCAGTCCCACTACCATGCTTGGCTATTGAGAGGGTACACTTTTTTTTGTAAAACTCACTTGTTTACCACCACACATGCTTGACACCATCTAAAGCAACTTTGTTTATCTTGGTATCAAGAGAGATGAACAGACCAAGGATATGGATCACTCAACATGATCTCCAAAAATTCCGTGCTCCTGGACACGGATGTTAAGGGAACAAAATCCGTGGCCAGGAGCAAGGATTTTGCCAAAATTCTGTGCTGCTGGACACGGAATTGTTTTCCGTGCTCCTGGACACGGAATTGTTTTCCGTGATGGACACAGATAAGTGCTCTCTCTATAGGCTACCCCCATAGCTCTATGTTTCCACAGTCTTGTGTTTTCTCAGGATTTTTCTAATTTCAAATATTTTTTTTCAAAAAAAAACATTTCATGCCAAAGACTTGGCCAGGGCTGAGCGTTTGAAAGCACATAAGGTACATATTATTTCCTATACTGAGTTTTTGGGATTTTCCCATCCAGTTAGTTAGTTAGGCGAAAAACATTGATGAGAGAGACAGACAAACAAGGATATACAGACTTCAAACTTTAACATGTCTGATTTTTTATTTTCAAAAGAAAAACATTGCAGAAGCCAAACGCAAATTGGCAAGAATGTCTGTGCCTTTAGAACGCCTCACCCCCAAGGCGCTTGAGGAAGTGGACAGGTAAGTAACTGGGCCCAATCTTTTTACTTTGTGTGTGGACTGTGCAGTTGAAATAAGGAACTGAATTAGTTCAGTGCGCTTTATATCTCTGTAGGCCTGAAAACGCCCGAGAAGGAAGCTGCAGCCGATGCACCCCCCTCGTCTGCAAGCAAATTCACACCGTCAAATCCATATCGCAGATGCGGCCCCGTCCCTTAACCCCCTTCCCTTCAAAGATTCAAATGTTCTTGTTTTTAATGTTTTTTGTTTGAATTATTCAGATACTTTTTTTGTTTCAAGATTCAAATGTTTTTAAGGATCTTTTATCTGTAACTGTTTTAACTCTAAAGAATGGTTTTAATGACCTAGGTTTTAAAAGAAGCGTCCTTTAACGTTCAAAGTATGTTCAAGTATAGTTCAAGTAGCCTAATGTTTTATCTGTCTGAAGTAGTTTTGACCTAGGGTAAGTATGGTTTTAATGACCAAATGTTTTAAAGTGTCCTCTGTTTTTAGTATCGTAAGTATGGTTTCAACAGTGGTTCAAAGTATCTCATGTTTTATCTGTGTAAAAGTTGTTGCTGTCAATCATGAAAATCTTGAAAAAAAAAAACTGATTAAAAAAAGATTTTTTGGTGCTGTTTTTGCACAACTCTTGTGGTGTAACAGTAACACAGCCACTCTCTGGGTGGAAATTCCAGGTGCAACTCCTGGCAAGGGTGTAATCTGATTCAGCCCAAAAAATCTGACTAAATTAACCAAACACCAAGATCAAATCTCTATTTTCAGCATCAACCATAAAATGTGAATAAAATGTGAGTGCCGAAACTGTCTGAAGTGTCGGCGAAGCCTTACGATGTTCATTTCTGTGTTTATTTGAATGCAGGTGGCCCAGACTGTATTTTCCGGAAATTAAGTCTGTTTGCCTATCCATCCAGACTGCATTTTCCGGAAATTAAGTCTGTTTGCCAATCCATCCAGACTGCACCAGCTTCCAGGTACCGCAATACATATGGGATTCCGGAACCTCAGTGCCCCATACCGGAACCTCCGTGCCCCATACCAGAACCTCCGTGCCCCATACCCGAACCTCCGCAGGCCCCAGGACGCACAACGACTTTACGCACGGAAACGAACGCGCCACGACTTAGCAAACGTTACGTCTAGTTTCGGCATCCTCAAATTAGGCTACCCGAGAAATTTGGGGTCTCTGGGACCTTTGCGCGATTTTTCACGAATTAAAATACACTCGCTCGCGAACCCTAGGCCGCAAAGGTCGACTTTGTCCAGGAACGGGCTAGAAACGCGCGAGTGGTTTCCTAGCGTTTGGGGTGAGAAGACGAAAAAAACGCACTCAGACTTAGTTTTTGGCATTAAGACCTAGATTTTGGCATTTAGACTTAATTTTTGGCACTTTACCCTAGACCTAGAATTTGGCATTAAGACTTAGTTCTTGGCACTAAGACCTAGATTTTGGCATCCAGACCTAATTTTTGGCACTAGGGTTTCTTTAACCCTAGACCTAGATTGTGGCATTCAGACTTATTTTTCAGTATCAAAACCTAGATTTTGGCATTCAGACTAAATGTTTGGCTCTAGGGTTTCTTGACTTAGTGTCAAAAACTAAGTACGGATGCCAAAAATGAGGTCTGGGGGCGTCGCCTATGTAAATTTAATGTTTTTGATTTATTGCCAAAAACTAAGTACGGATGCCAAAAATGAGGTCTGGGGGCGTCGCCTATGTAAATTTAAAGTTTTTGATTTATTGCCAAAAGCTAAGTCCGGATGCCAGAAACAAAGTCTGGAGTGTCGCCACCTTGTGGTAGAAGACCATATAACAGGTAATAATTAGCATTAGGGTTTTTTGGCCGTATAAAATCATAGGAAGGTCTACATTTTTTTTCGATTGTTTCAGAAAATCCGTAAAAATCCTCCGCACAATCTCAAATAAAGACCTAATACATAATTTTTCAATTTCAGGGTTAATTTTGGCCATTGCCAAAAACTAGGTTTGGCAATGCCAAAACTTAAGTCCCATTGCCAGATTTGTGGTCTCCGGTCCTACATAATCCTAATTAGGGTTAGGGTTAGGGATTGTTTTGGTCTGGGCACAGCTAGTTTTCTTTCATTCATTATATGAATTAGATAGCATAGCAACCAACTGGAAAAGGTATTTCTCAAAAATATGTCTTTAATGACAGGTTAAGGTTAGGGAATGTTTTGGTCAGGGCACAACTTAAATTGCTATAGCATTATTTTGTTTAGGATTAGCATTTGGTATGTATTTTCTAATGATAGAGTTACACAGTGCTGTGGTAATATCCTGTAGAAAGCACTTCGTGTGCCCATCACGGAAAACAATTCCGTGTCCAGGAGCACGGAAAACAATTCCGTGTCCAGGAGCATGGAATTTTGGCAAAACCCGTGCTCCTGGACACGGATTTCGTGTCCTTAACATCCGTGTCCAGGAGCACGGAATTTTTGGAGATCAGGCTGGATCACTGGAACCATGTCGTGTGATCTGAATTTACTTTAGATGGTGTCAAGCATGTATGGTGGTAAACAGGTGAGTTTTACAAAAAGGTGTACCCTCTCAATAGCCAAGCATGGTAGTGGGACTGACATGGTTTGGGGATCCGTGGAAGATGTCAACATTGGCAATGTGAAATACACCTAAAAGAAACATGCATGTCAACATGCACTGTGACTACTGAAGCAGATCATGATATTCTCCATAGGATTGCATTCAAATCTCACACCAATCTATTTAAGCCAGGTGCACACTCAAAATGTAAAAGTTCAATGCAAAGAAAGGTTGAAAAACGCACACTGATGACCTCCCTTATAATCCCTTTTCATTTCGAGACGATTTGAGACGATTCGAGACAACACAGCCCCTTCTGTACCGGATTTTAATCTGGGGTGTACTCACTTTTGTGAGTACATGTTCAAACATTAATGGCTGTATTTTGTTTTTTTTCTAAGTGAAACGGAAATATAAGCGGTTAAATGTGTTGTTAAAAGGTCACTAATCATTGTGTCAAAGTGACATTTCTGTAATGCTTTCCTATGCAAAGATATACTCACAAATCTGCAAAAACTGTGAGGGGTGTACTCACTTTCGTGATATACTGTATGTGTAGCATGCCTCCACTATGCATGTGTGTGGCTACAGGGCCATGCATACATGTATGTGTTGCACTCTGGACCGCTGTGCTGTTGGTACACATGTACACATCTCCAACACATCCATGGGACCAGCTAGCTAGGAAGGTACTGTAGCTATGGTAGGATGCACACATGCATATTTGATGGCACATATGTGCCCACCACACATTTGTTATGCATTTGTGTGTCGGCTGACTGCCTCTGATACTGTTTTTCAGATGAAAAAACACTGACAGGGTTCAGACCTGCTACAGATGGTGTGTGTGTGTGTACGGTATGCAGCACTCAATCTGTGCATGGCTGTGTGTGTGTGTGTGTGTGTGTGTTTTCAGACACTACAAGTAGGCCTATAGGGCAGGAAGGGTAGTGTGTTGTACACACTAAAAAAGGATGGGTAGAAAATAACCTTATTTTAACACCTGTGCTGGACCAACCTCGCATTGGGTTGGATTTACACAATGCATTGGGTCATGCATTTTAACCCAACAGATTGAGTAAAACATTTAACCCAACTGCCGGTTCAATTCTAACCAAACCGTTAAATAGAATGTATTTAATCATTGAGTTATAATGATTACCCAACTTTTGAGTTATATTTGAACCCAATACATTGTGTAAAGCACACTTAGTTATGATATTAAATATACCCAGTAAATGCTGGATTATTTCAACTACGCTATTATTGGAAATACTACAGGTGTTGGGTTTTCACTGAATTTATATTGAGTTACTTTACAGTATATCACGAGTTACAGTATATCACGAAAGTGAATACACCCCTCACAGTTTTGCAGATTTTTGAGTACATCTTTTCATAGGAAAGCATTACAGAAATTTCACTTTGACACAATGATTAGTGACCTTTTAACGACATATTTAACCGCTTAAATTTCTTGTTCACTCAGGAAAAAACAAAATACAGCAATTCATGTTTGAACATGTACTCACAAAAGTGAGTACACCCCAAATGAAAATCCGGTAGAGAAGGGGCTATGTTGGCTCGAATCGTCTCGAAATGAAACGAAATGAAAAGGGATGACAAGGGAGGTCATCAGTGTGCGTTTCAACCTTTCTTTGCATTGAACTTTTAAATTTTGAGTCTGCATCTGGCTTAAATAGATTGGTGTGAGATTTGAATGCAATCCTATGGAGAATATCATGATCTTCTTCAGTAGTCACAGTGCATGTTGACGTGCATGTTTCTTTTAGGTGTATTTCAGATTGCCAATGTTGACAGCATTCATGTATCCCCAAACCATGTCAGTCCCACTACCATGCTTGGCTATTGAGAGGATACACCTTTTTTGTAAAACTCACTTGTTTACCACCACAGATGCTTGACACCATCTAAAGCAAATGTGTTTATCTTGGTCTCAAGAGAGATGAACAGACCAAGGATATGGATCACTGGAACCATGTCGTGTGATCTGAAGAGACCAAGATAAACAAATTTGCTTTCGATGACGATTCGAGCCCCTTCTCTACCGGATTTTAATCTGGGGTGTACTCACTTTTGTGAGTACATGTTCAAACATTAATGGCTGTATTTTGTTTTTTTCTGAGTGAACAAGAAATTTAAGCGGTTAAATATGTTGTTAAAAGGTCACTAATCATTGTGTCAAAGTGAATTTCTGTAATGCTTTCCTATGAAAAGATGTACTCAAAAATCTTCAAAACTGTGAGGGGTGTATTCACTTTCGTGATATAGTGTATTGTTCAGAGTGAGGATTACTGATTGTGGCCTAATCTCACAACCTAATGAAAAGGAAGAAAGGAGTCGCACACTGGAGCTGGATGCAGAATCAAAAACTGTATTAAACCAAGCTGAAAAAAGTAAATAAAACCGACTGGCAAGGGACAAACGTTTCGGTGTAGCCCATCATCAGTGTTCCCAGGGCTAGACCCGGAACATTTGTCCCTTGTCTGTAGGTTTAATTTACTTTTTTCGGCTTGGTTTAATACAGTTTTTGATTCTGCATCCAGCTCCAGTGTGCGACTCCTTTCTTCCTTTTCATTATACTGCTCTTGGAATTACGCACCGAGCGATACCCTCAGGATAAGACATTGGCGCAGACGCCACCCCACCATTACTCATCTCACAACCTGAAATGAACTAAACTATTTACATGAAACGTGTGCATTTCACACTGATCTTCTATTTACAGAGTGGGAAGCGCCGGGCCATGTATGCTGTTAAGGCATCCCTTGCGCTGGTGTCAGCAACCTCCACATTTCTTGTCTCGGCAGGCTGGACATACTGAATTCTCTCCTCAAGCCAGTTGGGGTTGCACCGGTCTCCCTCTCTCTGACAGAAGTTGTGAAGGCCACAACATGCCGCTATCATAGTGGGAGCGAACGTAAAGTGAAAGTCGCTCCTTTTTGCCAGAACCCTGAAATGGGCCTTCAAGAGCCCAAAACTTTGCTCCACCCCCACACGGACAGCACTTAAATATATGTTGAACGACTCCTGCTGTGGTGTGAGATTTGGAGAGGTCTGGTGCCCTTTCATAAGCCAGCTGAGTTGTGGGTACGCAGGGTCCCCCACTATCTGCAGCCTCACATCCACTCCATCAATGTCCCTCGTACCCTGTCAGGGGTTCGTAGTGTTCATATCTGTGGCATGCTATGCAGTATACTGTATTTTTATTTTAAGAGTCTGAATGTTTACCTGTGGCACCAGGTGGGCTTTCCTGAAGAGATTTGAGCTCTTGAATACGAGTGAGTCATGGGCACACCCCGGCATTTTACAGCTGATGCTTCTGAAACTACAGGAAAGAAATAATTATTATTGCAATTTGATGTTTATAGGGGATGTGTGCCGTACACATACACAGTGCGCAGAAGTATAAGGCAAAGAAGTTTTATGACCACATCATCCATTTCATGCACATTTGTGTAAATAGAGAGGGCGATCTAAGGACACCATCACCTCAGGTGTGCATAAATATTAAGCCACTTTGTTTTCCTGGGAAAATGGACCACAAAATGGAAACAAATGCTGAGAAGAAATTAAAGACAGATTGGCTGGTAGCTCAAAAAGCAACATTATATTCTCAAACTCGTGTTAACAAGTTTGAAGGCTTCCAGATGGATGTGGTTGGTTTGATATCAAGTCAAGGCAAGTCAAGTCGGTTTTATTGTCAATTTCCTTACATGCGCTGGTCAAACAAAGAATCAGTGTGTGTGTGTATGTGTGTGTCTGTGTGTGATATTGCAAAGATCCAACGCACAGTTGGTAAAAAAATCACAAGTGTCCAGACGAACAAGGTATTCAGCATTAAGACACATGGCCAAGGGATCATTCTACGTCAACTCAACAGGAGCCCGTGGACTTAAGTCTAAAAAAAAATCTTTAAAAAAAATTATCACCAAATGTTCTTAAGAGAAACACCGTAACTTTATTTGAATGCAAGACTATACTTTCCATGCTACAGACATTTTTTACTGGGAGAGGGAGGTGCCCATTTTGTTCACACTCTTTTTTGTTGTCACAGTTACAAGCCCATAGCTCAAGAACTAACCCATGAAGGAAGCTCACATTATGCATGCTGGTACATAGGAATAGTTTGTTGCAAAACTGTCAGTTTTGGTCTGGATGATCTTGCATCATCATAGTATTCCCTCAAAGATGACACAAATTTTATTGGAGTTTTTGACTGCGCTCTGTTTAGGCCTTCTGAAGACATATTTGTACCCAACATAGGTTCTTGATCCCCCACCCCCCTTGTAGAGATAAGTTGAAACACTCATAAAAAGCAATAAATAGAAAGGAAACCTTATCGATGTTTGAACAGAAGACCGCAAGTCTGATAAATCATTCTATGTCATTTTCGGAGCACCAGAACACCTTGTGGGATTGTCAACAGATTTTTAAAATATATATATTTTTTACATGGACAAAATGCAAATTGAGAGCAGTATGTTTTCTATAACATTAACAAATAATCAACTGCAAATTTTGCCCTGACACGATCACCTGAGAGTCCCTGGGCAGGGGTGCAGGTATCCCTTTCGATTTCAATGATTTAAGGAGCGTTCAATGTGGGAGCAGGTTCGCACATCAAATGAGACACTATATCAAGCACAAAGAGAGCTGTTGTTACTTTTTTTGACCAGCAGATGGCAGCAGAAGAAACACATATCGAAAACATATTGCTCTCAATGTGCCCATGGTCAGGGTGGAAATTAGAAAAGAAAACATCACATAAGACATGTCAAATTGGCATTTTTAAAAAGAAGAATTCATGAAGAATACAGAAAAAAAATTATAAAAAATATACGTACATAAACAAAATTTGTGGACAATCCCACAAGGTGTTCTGGTTCTCTGAAAATGACACCCAAAATGATTTGTGAAACTTTTGTGGTCTTCTGTTCAAACTCTGACAGAAGTGCTAAAGGCCTAAACAGAGCACAGCCAAAAACTCGAATGCACTTTGTATCATCTTTGAGGGAATGCCATGACGATGCAGGACCATCCAGACCAAAACATTGACAGTTTTGCAACAAACTATTCCTATCTATGTACCAGCATGCAAAATGTGAGCTTCCTTCATGGGTTAGTTCGGTAGCACTTTACAATAACCTTCCGCTATAAACAGTTAATAAACAGTTAGCAAACAGTTAGCAAACAGTTAACTATTAGTTAACTAAAGGTTTACTATACATTTGTAGGTGTATACTAAACACTTACAAAGTTTTAAAATATATTTATTAGTCCTTCAGTAACACATAATAGAACATAATTATAAGTTACTTAATATATTATTAAAAATACTTTTATGATTAATTAACTAACATATCAACAGTAACTTAAGCATAACAAGTGACTTATAAACTGTTAACTAATTATTACTTAATATATTATAATTATTAGTTGTAGTTTACAATTTATAGTTCAATATTAACTAAGTACTTATTATTGAATCATTAATACATTGTAATGAAATGTTTTTTAAGTGTTAATATTAACTAAACTATTGTTAATTACTTATAAATCATTTAATAATAATTATGTATAGTATTTATTAATGTATTACTAATGTTTAAAATTCAGTATGGGGAACCTTATGGTGAAGTTGGTTGAGCTTTATTAATGTATAACTAATGTTTAAAATTCTGCATTGAGAACCTTATTGTGAAGTTGGTTGAGCTTTACTAATGTTTTACTAATGTTTAAAATCCAGTATGGGGAACCTTATGGTGAAGTTGGTTGAGTTTTATTAATGTATAACTAATGTTTAAAATTCTGCATTGAGAACCTTATTGTGAAGTTGGTTGAGCTTTATTAATGTTTTACAAATGTTTAAAATTCATATTGGGGAACCTTATGGTGAAGTTGGATGAGCTTAATTAATATATAACTAATGTTTAAAATTCAGTATGGGGAACCTTATGGTGAAGTTGGTTGAGCTTAATTAATATATAACTAATATTTAACATTCAGAATGGGGAACCTTATGGTGAAGTTGGTTGAGATTAGTTAATATGTAACATTTAAGTGATACTGTCCCATTTTTGGACATAAGCTCATATTACACCTCCCCTTGAGTCAAGTTATTGAGTTTTACCTTTCCCTTATTTTTTGTTTTACCTGTACTTCTTGTCGTTCTCTGAGTACGGCAGTGCAAATTTTATCTCCAAGCTAGCAGTTAACATTGAGTTCTGAGACCAGCTAGCCGCCAGCTGGTCTCATAGGACTCAATGTTAACTGCTAGCATGGAGGTAAAATTTGCACTGCCATACTAGAACGGTTGAACATACAGGAGGAGAAAGGTAAAACTCAATAATTTAACTCAAGGGGATGTGTAATATGAGCCTATTTCCAGAAATTGGACTGTATCACTAGAAATGATTACAGTACAAATGATTTTCACTTGGTCTCAAGAAATACATTTTCACACTGTTAGAAAGAGAGAAAAGAATTATCAATGATGTTAAACTGTTGTTACCCACTACTGAGTATGGTACACGTCAATGGTAGGCCAGGATGTATGGGCTACAGAATGTGACACTAGGCTTTGGGTAGAGTGAAAAAGATACCAATTAAAAGACAACATACAATATGTTTCTACAACATATTCACCATTTATATTAGAGCATGTCAAATCAAAAACCCCAGCACGCTACAAAACAGAGAACTTGCCAGGGTCACAACACACATTTCCCAGATCAAATTCCCTTACAATACAAAAATAATTTCTAACATAAAAATGTAGCCTTAACACAAAACATTAAGTTTCTGTCCTTTTATGTCCTTATTAGATCCACAGAGGCGAGCGCAAGCCGAAAAGAGCAGTAATTGAAGAGAGTTGGCTGCTTCACTCCAAAAATGTCCTTTGGAGGATTAAAGTGACGTCCCGTGAATTGAAACAGTCCAAAACAAAAAGGAAAGGATATTGAAAGCAAAATGAACGGGGAAAACCATAATGTTCGTGTCAAATGTCCATCTTGCATAAATAATAATAATAATTATTATTTATTTATCATTATAAATAATCATGTATCCATAGAAAATATTGTATGCAACCCTAATGAAGAATGACATTCTTAAATACAAACATAGGATATAGGGAAAAATAATAAAATGGGCATTAACAAAATGAAATAAAAACATCACAAGTAAGAGTTTGAAAAGTTTAAATATTTACAATTACCCCCGCCCCCGCCCCCCAAAAAGGTTTGAACATTCCAAAAAAAAAATAAAAAATTGAATTGTCCTTCAAAAATTGGAAATAGTCCTTTAAATCCTCAAAAGAGACGATGTAGAGAGTTCCTTTAAGTTGTTCAAAAAGAAAAATAGCTCCTTTCAAGCAGTTCAGTTCAAGGCGTTGAAGTCAGTCATAGTCAGTGATGTGACACGAGCAGGCCACAATCCTACCAAATATGCCATGCGCAATGTAGAACAGGATCACATTCGAATGAGTGGGTGGCTCGCCATCTAGTAGTCGACGAATCCTCAGCAGAATCCAGATCCAGCTCAAAAACTTCACCTATGTGAACATATGTCATCAGTTAAGTTTGGTTTATTTGATAGGGACATACACATCATGTAGCCTAGGCTGTAGAGCAGCATAACAGAAAAGCATCATAGCAGTTACAGCCGTAAGCTACACACCCAGGACAATGTTGAATTCCTATCAAATATCATCAGTTTAAACTTAAAGTTGTGCAACATTTAAAATCAATCTTCTCAAAAGAAAAGCTATGCAAACTGCAAACCTGCAAACACCTTTTTCCTACTGCATTGCATACCATTCAGTTAAATAACCATTATCAAGTAAACAGGGTGAATACGTAAGGGTTAACGTTCGGCGAGAAGGTCGCTACCGTGGAATAGCAGCACGACAGAGAGAATCTTTAGACCCCGACGCGGAGCGGAGGGGTCTTGTTCTCTCTGGAGTGCTGCTATTCCACAAAGCGACCGACTCGCCGAAAGTTAACCCGCTTATTATATGGATATACTTAAATGATTCACACATGGCGGGGACATTTCTTTAGGCCTATTTAATGTTAAGATTGTTGCTGCGCAAAACAAAACAGTGCCGTTGTGGAACACCGCTAGGCAACAGCTAGGTAGCCAGGACAACAGGTGTTGTCTATCACAGCAGCTGATTAGAGTCTTGTTGAAAAGTCGCTTTAGCAGTGAAAAGTCTTGTTGCCATTGACAGCGGTCTGTTAATAGACCAACCCGTCCGTTATCGAAAAATAACAGACGTGCGAACGTTGGGGAGCCCCGTTGAAATGAATGGAGCATTCGACCGATGACGTCACACCATATAATAATATGAAATAACAACATAGTGTACTGAAATTGAGGTAACCTTGCAATTATACATGGGCCCGTACAGTGTTCAACACAATGTTATGAGGAGGGGCAAGACACTGGCAGCCAAACATGTGAGATAAGTTTTTGACCGTCAGCTGTTTCCAACAATCAGAGGTGGAGTTGTGCACAGCTAGGTTCGCACAGTCAGGTTATAAACAACATTTAGAACCCATGTATAGGCCTAGAGAATTACACCTTGCATGCAATGGGTGCGTGATCACAGCATGTGAAAGACAGTCTGCTTACTCCGAACTCATTTCAACCAGCCAACATCAAACTTAAGTATTAATAAAACAAAATACAAATTGCAGGTTTCACCTGAAGCATTTGGCAGTGATAGACAATATAAGACTTAGGTTACAACAGTATGGGGAAAAATAGACAAGTTGCCTTACCAAAACGATTGAAACAGAAGAAATGCTCGATGGAATACTCCATGGAATCCATACTGAAAAAGAAACACAAAGGACAGGAGAGTCATAACATACACAGGGCAGCCGTGGCCTAGTGGTGAGGCAGCCGTGGCCTAGTGATAAGAGAGTTGGTCTTTCAATCTGGGGGTTGCAGGTTCGAATCCCTATGACCGCTCCCTACATCTCCATGGCTGAAATGCCCTTGAAAAGGCACCTAAACCCACATTACTCCAGGGACTGTAAACAATACCCTGACATATAATAACTAAGTCGCTTTGAATAAAATGAAAGTGTCAGCTAAGTGAAATGTAATGCAATGTAATGACATCACAGTTTGAAATCATTGGCTCAGGAGTAAGCTTACATGATCAATGCAAACAAATATATCTCTATGCATTAAGTTTTTTGTCTAAAGTAAAATGTATTCCATGGCAAACTATTATCAGTTTTGTTTTTTTTTGTAAACAGGCTTGGTTAACACATGCCAGTTGAATTATGACTGAACAAACTAACCACGGTAATACGCTATGCGAATGATGATTCTCCTCTTTGGCTTCTCTGAAGTCCAGGCGAACAAAGTTGGCAGGCACAGCATCCTTTATTAGCGTTGTCATACCACGGGTGACCTTAACAAAGCATTGCTTCTCAACGTGCTCAGATCAAACCTCGGTCTCAGCGTTGATCTGTAACCATAAATACCAGCATGTATTTTAGTTCGTTAGCAAAACAACTTCATTTTGGCACAAGTATGCTACTGGTTCTGGTAACACATCTGGTAAGCCATCGGATCGCTTAACACAAAATTGAAAGCATAATCAGTGTTTCCCACAGAAATTTTGGAAACTATGGGGGCAGCCGGGGTTTATTTTGTCCGGGGGGGGGGGGGGGGGGGGGGGGGGGGGGGGGTCTTCTCACACGGGCCTTTTTTTTTTGGGGGGGGGGGGGTGTATTCTTGCAGCGTAAATGCAAAACGGCAAAACAATGACTACAGTATGACATTGGCGCATGGAGAAACTGTAGGCCTGGGCCTATATTTCAGCCATTTATATTTTGAGAAATAAGGCTAAATAAGATTTTACCCATGACTTGTATAATAGTAGTACATTGTCATTGTCAAAAAATGCTGTACAGTGAATAATTTCTGTTTACAACACAGTTTCATTCGTCCCTCATGCAGGGGTCTGGGAAACAATAATAAAACAAAATAGGAGCAGAGATAAGAATTTAAGAGCACTGTGAAATTGTTAACGCATAGACAAAAAGGGTCTTAGAGGGTAGGCTATGCCTTTTCCCCCACACATATCTGTAGGCGTACACATTCTACATGAGGGGTGCTGGTCACGGGGCCAGTTTTTTCCAAATTCCTCCCATTAAAAGGGCTGAACAACATATTACACATTTATGTCTATATTCACATTCATTACACATTAATTTCTATATGCAGCCCAATGTCTCCTCTGCTGTGTCAATGAAGGTCTGTCACCAAACTCATTACAACTGTAAAACAAAGCCTAGGGAGTGTTAGTAAACTCATCCCAACTGTCCCTTCTCTGAAGGTTTTTTATATTGCTCCCAAACCCAAGTATACTACAACAACTTGACTAGGCTTTTGATCCCTGTCTTTCAAGCACTTGTGGTTCTCTCTATAGCAGGGGTGCCCAACTTTTTTTTAACCAAGATCTACTTTTGAAGTTGATGGTCTGCCGTGATCTACCAAGTCAAATTCAAGGATGTCAGTATGAAAATTTAAGACCACCATTTATTAATCACCATTATTACGAACAAAATGTTTTCAGTAGGCTACTATGGCTGTATCTTAACAGTGTGTTTTTAAAGTGTGTTGAATAGCCTATCTTTACAAAGCAATGCAGCACTGATAGTATGCAGAGATAATTTCAGTCATACACAAGTCATAAACAACTGAAACAATTTCAAAATGATAAACATTTGGTATATAAAAGGCACATAGGCCCTATTTCTAAAGTATGATGAAGCATTATCATGCCTTCAGTGGTATAGGCTACAAATTAAAAAGGGCTCAGAAATTCACCATTTGTTATGGGTAAATAGTAGGCTACTATGAGAGAGAGAGAGAGAGAGAGAGAGAGAGAGAGAGAGAGAGAGGGAGAGGGAGAGGGAGAGGGAGAGGGAGAGAGAGAGGGAGAGAGAACTGATTGGATTGGTTAACACTCCTGTTAAGTGTGACTTCTTCTATGAAGGTTTTTTTTTTTCAGCTCTCTGGGACAGTAGCACAGCAAAGGCTTTCTATTGTGAGTTTGGCCAATCGTTTTGTCCACAACTGAAGCAAGAAACAGCACAAATTGAAGTGAATTCCATACATGTCAACAACTAACATTTCCCTTACACGCGGCACGCGATGTAAACGCAGTTAGCGATGATGCATGCGACTAGCGATTTGGACGAAGATCCTCGCATATCGGCGTGTCATAACGCATCATTGCGCACATGTTCTGTTACTCACCCGATGTTACACGTGTGCACACATGAATCAACTGTAATACCCTTACGGTCACTTCCTAATGCTTTCCCCTCATTCTGTGTTACCGTGGGACTTCTTATCTAACCAATACAGAGTCTATAGGATGTATTTACTCCAGGAGGAAAATGCGAAGGAAATTCAAAATCGTAATTCAAATCGTTTTAACAAAAACGGATATCGTTAAAATAAAAAAAAGTTAAAAAAAAATTTTTTACATTTTTTTTTTATACATTTTCGAAAACTATGGCGGCCAAATTTAAACTATGGCGGGCCGCCATAGTTTCCTCAATGTATGGGAAACACTGATAATTTTGAAATAGCGATCTGGAAATACCATATAAATGTAGGGTTGTGTGATTACACATTCATATTTTTTTAAATTAGGCTTCATTAGGCTACATGAGTCATGACAAGTTTGGCGAGCTAGCTTCTTTGTGCTAGCTAATGCGCATGATTGGACATAATTATGCATCTTACCTTGAAATATGGACCAGGATCCCTCTTGATGTGATGAATTAATTCACGCCGAAGTGCCTGCTCTTTGGCGAAACGGTGGAAAGTCTGTCCACGGTAGGATTTGTTTCTCTTTGAGGACGTAGGACTACATTTGGGCACACAGCAGTGAGGCGCCAAACAGCTGGTGTGCAGCCGGGTGTACCCCCGAAGTGTACCCCTCAACGTCTTTAGAAAGTTCCGGGTGAATTGAAACAAAACAAATACTCGATGAAAGGAAGCCTCTAGTCTTCAAAACTTACATCATTCACAGAGCTGGACGCTCCGTACTCCAAAAGGAAACTTAAACTTCATAAAAAACGAATTATTTTCTTTTGATTGTTTCTAGCTCCAAAGAAAATTCGACTGGCTCGGCAGACGACAGACTGAAGTGAACGGCTTCAAGGGAAGCCACAGCCGGTTTCAAAATAAAAGTCCAAATCGTAATTGTCACAGTAAAGGTTCTGCTATTTCAAATTCATTTAAGTCATGTTTTTAACAATAACAACCCATCATTAATTCATTGTTTCACCAGAATTACCTCTATTTATTATCCCATTTTACTGTGTATGCTTTTTATAAACTATTTATTTTACATTTTCAATAGGCATTTGTCGACTGGGTTGATGAAATAGGCTATCAAACAACTAGAACAGCATACAATAAATAAACAGAGGAAAGATATCAACCTAATCAGCTGATTTATTTTATTTATTTCAATGACATGAAAATAGAAGACAGTTCAGTGCAATAGAAACTTTAACTTAAAGGTGCAATTATATTTACCAATATAAAACGTAAGATTGTTTATGACTGAAAACTCAAAATTGGGAAGGTCCACTTTTCTGTGTATTAATGTAATAGGGCCTACACATTAAAACCACTGCTAAAACAAAATATTTGGCCACCAGCCTTGAACCACAAGAGTACAACAGTAGGTGCCATCCCATTGCCAAATAGGCCTATTTACACAAGAGGAGAAGAGAAAATAGAGAGGGAAAGAAGAGAATGATAATAGAACTTGACTTGACTTGACTTGACTTGAGAATGGAGGAAGAAAGGAGAGATGGGTGAGGAGGAGTGAATGGCAGAGAGGAGTTGTTCTCTTTCTCTTGCGCACACAGTCTTCTCTCTGTCCACCCTCTTTCTGTCTCTCCCCTCCCCTCCCCTCTCCTCTCCTCTCCTCTCCTCTCCTCTCCCCTCTCCTCCCCACTCTCGTCTTCTCTCCTCCCTCTACTCTACCCTCTCCCTTCCTCTCCTCTCCTCTCCCCTCCTATCCTCTCCCCTCCCCTCCTCTCCTCTCCCATCCTCTCATCTCCTCTCCTCTCTCCTCTCCTCCCCTCTCCTCTCCTCTTCCCTCCTCTCCCCACCTGTCCCCTCCCCTCCCCTCTCCTCTCCTCTCTCCTCTCCTCTCCTCTCCTATCCCCCCCTCTCCTCTCTTCTCCTGTCCTCTCCTCTTTTTCCTCTTCCCTGTTCTCCTCTCCTCTCCTCTCCTCTCCTCTCCTCTCCCCTCCTCTCCTCTCCTCTTTTTTCCCCTGCCCTGTTCTCCTCCTCTCCTCTCCTCTCCTCCTTTATAATTTGTAAACTACAACTAATAGCCTAATTATAATATATTAAGTAATAATTAGTTAACAGTTTATAAGTCACTTGTTATGCTTAAGTTACTGTTGATATGTTAATTAATTAATCATATTTTTTTAAAATAATATATTAAGTAACTTATTATTATGTTCTATTAATTGTTACGGAAGGACTAATAAATATATTTTAAATGATTTATAAGTAATTAACAATAGTTTAGTTAATATTAACACTTAAAAATTATTTCATTACAATGTATTAATAATTAAATAATAAGTACTTAGTTAATATTTAACTATAAATTGTAAACTACAACTAATAATTATAATATATTAAGTAATAATTAGTTAACAGTTTATAAGTCACTTGTTATGCTTAAGTTACTGTTGATATGCTAATTAATTAATCATAAAAGTAGTTTTAATAATATATTAAGTAACTTATTATTATGTTCTATTAAGTGTTACGGAAGGACTAATAAATATATTTTTAAAACTTTGTAAGTGTTTAGTATACACCTATAAATGTATAGTAAACCTTTAGTTAACTAATAGTTAACTGTTTGCTAACTGTTTATTAACTGTTTATAGCGGAAGGTTATTGTAAAGTGCTACCGTTAGTTCTTTAGCTATGGGCTTGTGAACTTTGAAAAAAAAAAAAAAAGTGTGAACAAAATGGGCACCTCCCTCTCCCAGTAAAAATGTCATGAAATGACACGGGAGGTTAGTACATCTTACATTCAAATGCATTTACGGTGTTTCTCTTAAGTACCAGGAGTACATTTGGTTTTTTTTTCCAGATTTTTTTCAGACCTAAGTGTGCGGGCTCCTGTTGAATTGAGATGGAATGACCCCAAGGTTAAAAAGGCTGACACCAGACAACCACTAAACAATGAAATTCATTTAAATTAATAGTCACTTTCACTAGTTCCTAAAAACATTCCAAAATGTCTGGAAGTTAGTGTGCAAAAGTATGAGCTCAGTCCAATATTGGGTAATGTCGCAGATGATGAGGGCGCAACATCTCATCTTATTGAATTGAGCCCGTTTAATTGCAAAAAATGGCTTTTCACCAGGAGAGGGCCCTGTTACTGAAGCTTGAAGTACTAACCCAATTTTTGAAGCAATGTGCCGAAATGGTTCAGAGCTTCAACAAAGCTTCATTGGCCCAACACTACTTAACACACGGTTACCATGTGCAAACAATTTGTTGTGATGACACAACTCTGTTGTTTTAATGTTAGTACAGTTTATATGCTTCATTTGTCCTTGTGTAATTTTCTGTCTCACGTTGACACACTATAGTGTTGAGTATTTAGTATGGAATTTGGAAGTATGTTTTTGTATATTCTGTCCATCTCTGTCTTTGTGTCTAAGAAATGATTGTGACTGACAACAGTGTGCTCAATAGAATTGCCGAAGACTTTCACAGTAACACACTCTATAATGTCATTTTCAGAAGCAGCACCCACTCTAAACATGGCTCTGGAGAAGGAGAGGTTGGCGGCGGAGGTGCTACGCAAAAGGGTTAGGTCCCAAGAGGAATTAATTGCCAACCTGACTGACGAACGGAATTATTTAAGAGCCAGGCTGGCAGAAGGTATTTGGCTCCTGATTGTATAGAATTCAAATATTTAAATCATAAGAGTGGCTGTGTCAATGACCGCACAGGATATTCATACTATACAAGCTGTTAGGTCTATAATTAAGAAAATAATGGTCTGCAACACTGTTTGATGCTCCCAAAAATGTAATCGAGCAACGTTTTGGACTCTCTGTCCTTCATCACTGTGCAACAGAGAACAGGTGTAGGTGGCACAATGTATAGGCCTACATTATAATGTGTACTTGTAACTTGTTATGGTATCTATCGTCTACCATTTTTGAGGCCATGAGACTGGTGGTCTGCTTTAGACCCCTTTATAAACTGATATGTTTCAGATGTCAATAATTGCAAATATTGTTCAATCTTTCTGTAGCTGAGGGTATATAAGGTTAAGGGATACGTCCCCTCTGGTGCCAACTCTGTATATAGTCTGTATATAGCCTCTGTATAAACCTTCCACTTTTTATGTGACATAAACTTTTTGTTTATTTCCTCATTCCTCTTATTTCCAGCCTTACAATTTGGGGCTGCTCCCAGTGCCCAACCCCCCAACAATCAGAGCCAACCACCGCCGGCTACACCGCAACCTCCTACACCGCAACCTCCTCCACAGCCCAGTCCCTCGGACTCATCCTCCTCGGATTCGTCCTCCTCATCATCCGACTCTTCTGAGACATCAAAAAAGAAGAGGAAGAAAGACCAGAAGAAGGAGAAGCAGAAGGAGAGGAAGGAGAAAGTGGTGGCTACATTCAACAAAAGAGGTAGTGTGTACATGACTGCACTGGATAATTTGTTTGCAAAGTGCAGTTTCCGGAGTCGTAATGAATACTTTGAATTTAATGGTGGTAGTAAGCATTTTTTTTAAAAAGGTAACTGAATGGCAGCTTAAATTTTCTGGAAATTAAATACTACACATATTACACAGTGCAACTTCAACTAACAGGCTAAGCCTTGGTCATTACAAGTTTGTTTTGGTGACATTACGGTCTTTTAAACACACAATTGACTTCATTATTGCCCGTCATACACACCACACAATCAGCGGATGCACTTTTGAGAACACTTGGAACCCTTGCCCTTGGATGGCAAGGTTCTGGGCCCCCATAAGGTCAGAATAAAATGAAAACAAATATGTGTGCCATCTGTGGCTGTGTATAATTTGCGTAGGGTGACCAGATTTTTGTAGTCTAAAACCGGGACACTTTGTGCGTGACTGAAGGAGAATATTTGGCGGGCGGGTCTGGGGGTCCTCCCCCAGGAAAATTTGTATTTTTTAGATGCAATTTCCTGCATTCTAAGCAATTTTAGAGGTCGGAATGACAAATTGCAACTGACTCCTTCAGACTTTCTATACAAGCGCTGGCTGCCATTAATTGTGGCAGGTAAACTTTAGGTAATCAGGTACCATATATTTACCCTGATATACATGGTGTAATGTAGTGGGTGGCCAAAACCGGGACATATTTGTGTCCCGAGAGAGTTTGCTCGGGACATGGGACACACAACTCCAAACCGGGACTGTCCCGGTCAAACCGGGACGTCTGGTCACCCTAAATTTGCGATCACTAATAGAGCTGATAAAAAACCCGGAGGATCCGGTTGGAGAGCCGGGTCAAGACCTCATCCGAACAGACCGGATGGCTGTCGTACATTGATCCGCCAAAGGCGGGTCAGACGGCATTTCATTAATATGTCAACAAAATGGCAGTTACAGCGCGATAAATTGTCCTCTTTAGTTGACTACAACAGCCATTCTCTAATCTCCCTAGTATGCTGTTCAGTCACGAACACTCACTGAGTAAAACTGAACCAACTCCCGCCTCGTCATTCATCGAGCCTGTTTGATCGGTCCAGCCTATGTTGTGGCCAATTGAGTGTTTGAGTCGCAGATCCCCGCTCCCTATGCGTGTGCTTCTGACTCTGTTGAGGTCTACATTTTAATGTTAATAGTGCTCTGCCAACGCTTTAACATCTCAGTCTGTAGGCTACTCTTAGGGAAATTATAGTCTACAGACGTGAGTGACTCTACTATCACTCACTGCGTTACAGCGTAGGCTACAGTCTTTAAAGCCACTGCTGCTGTCACTCCCCTCGTCCGAGTCACTCAGCAGCGGCGCCCTCGGCGACTCGTGAGACGAATCCTGACTGAGTTGTTGGTAGCAGCGAATCCCCTACGGATCGGATCAACGCTTAAGTTTCGTTTTTGCCACGAGTGTGCGAGTCGCAAGGCAACTCGGCAGCGGAAGCGAGTGGTCATCTGCTGCTCGCCTCCTGACTGTCCCTGCTCAACTAGACTTCTGCTCCCAAATATTTGACTTTTAGTCTTCTTAAATACAAACACACACACATTATTTATTGCAAAATCAGGAACATGCCGTTTCACTGCTGCCAAAGGCTATTCGAGTTGTGGTTGCATGTTTAGTGAGGAGACCCAGGTGGGTCGGATCGCAGCATGAGTTTAGGAACTGTTACATTCATAAAGTGAGTTTTGTTGATCAAACTGTCTTACTCTTTGATTTATCAACGTGAATTGATTAATTGAACAACAAAGGCGAGGCACATAGCTACTTAAGGGCATAAACGTTTAAAAAAATACATTCTTTTTATTTATTTTAAATAAGTGATCCGACTAATCCGGATACCCTCCTTGGAATGATCCAATCAACCCGGACACCTCAAAGATTCGAGTTAAGCACCTCTAATCACTAACACTTCAGGTTGGGGGTATCTCTCTACTATGCATTCACATGAGAGTGAAATCTAATCTAAAACAGTGTCATAAATAGACCATCCTAAGGGTACTAAGAAATAGAAAAGCTAATATCTGTATTCTCTGCAAAGCTATCCGCTTGTTTCGCACCCCAACCTCAGACACCGTGCTGCTCACGGTTGTTACATACACATATAATTGTACAGATTCTACGTTCGGCCCCTTCACTGGAGGGAATTTGAAAAACTGGTCCTTGGTGACTTCTAATTGAATAGCCCTGCTGTAGGTACATGTACTACGGCCATTATGTATTAGCCTGGTCCTGACCATCAAAATCCCACCGATCTGGACACTCCACAGAACAGCAAGGCCAGACTACCGTAGTGGAGCCAATACTTTGGCGGAAGTACGTAGGATGGCTCGCGAGGCTAATTATGTATTGTGGTAAAATTTGCTTGAAAATGCACGCTGGGTATCAGACTCCGCTGAGATCCCTTTTTGGACCTATAATGTGAAGGTAAACACTGCATGGCCCTGCAAGTAATAGTTTATTATTATTTTTTTATCTCTTTCAGTGACCCTGCCGGAGGAGTCGATTGCCCGTTATTTGAGGGTCCTGGCCTCCGCCAAAGAGCGTGGAACCAAGGACGCTGGGTACAGGGGTGATAGCAGTCCGGCGCCGCGCCGGAAATCCGGCGTAGCGTGGCTGCAGAAAAAAATAATTTATAATTCCCCAATATTAATAAAATAATAAACTATCGCGTAGTCCTTCATTAATGTATGGTGAAAATAAATGAGCGCACAACAGCCTGTTGTAACAGACACGAAAGGAACCCAAATGAGCAGCAGCCCATAACATTGTATCATCCCGACATCTTACTGAAAAATGTATCAATTTGTTACGTCTTGCTCTTGAGTCACTCACCACAGCACTGGCGGCAGTCTTCTAGTTCTAGTGAAGGGATAAGTAGATTGGCTGTCAGTATGCACATTAAAGAGAGTTCTACTCGTTACCCTTCTCAGATATTTTCACTATCGACGGAGGCAAATCCAAAAATGGCATCTCGTTATACTGAAGAAACGGAAGAAAATACTGTAGTCTAGACCATTTGGATTCCGATAAAAATTAGCAACTATTATTAGCACAAATCCACATGGCTTGCTAGTTGTGATATGGGTGTGTTGAACCGTGTGGATGTCAGTGGAATACTAGTGAAATTCTGTGATCAAGAAAACGTTTGAAGGCAAGGCCATTTAGTTATGAATTTGCCCACTGTGGCACGTTGGCTTGGGCCCGAATGATTTTGCCTTGCGTTACTCCAAAAACCTGACCATAAACGGTTTATTGATGTGCATAAACGGGCTCAGTGAGAGTATATGTTTGAAATAGGTTCGTATATTTTCCTCATTTATGTGCGCTAAATGACTGCGCAATGTTGACAAACTTTGATGGAGATAGACGTTCTTTAAAAAAAAGTCTGTATGCTCAAAACGGCTATGCTATGCATGATACTTTTTTCTAGATGTAGTGCCTAAATGTTGTCTGCATTGGAATAGCGGGTACCATTGCGACATGTCCAAATGACAGTGGAATGCTTGGATTGCTAATGTTTCACATTTGAGACATGGTTTAATCAGCAACTAGTGTGTGACTACTTTGGAATGGATTGAATCGACCAGTCTGTGCATAACGGATGTATCAAGGTTCTTTAGAATGAGTTTGGCAAGCCTACACCCCTTGTAGGCTAGTGTGAGCTAAGTTCGTAGATTTTGGTCTACTGTTGATTGAGGGATGGTGTTTTGCGTCATTTCTGACAAACCACGTGTCAAACTGATTTCAGGGAGATGTTTATAATAGTTATGCTGACTAAACCAACGCGCTCTGTGAAAACTCCCGACCAGCCTCGCACAGGTTCACACAGCCTTTCTCTCGCGCGCGCTCCCTGTCGTAGCCCTTCTGCGTAATCGAATCCAATTATTCCACGCACGATGCACATGTTGTATTGTCTGCACGCTCTGGGATACGTAATCCCTACTCTCGAGCAGGGAGCAATACAGACTCTCATGAACTTCAAGTACTTGGCATGCGTTCATGTGGCCACCACAGTGTCACCTAGACATGCAGTGAATGTTCATCTTATCTTCACGCCCTGGGCTATTTTCATGTAGCTTAATTCTGTCCTGTCTTTGTTTTTGTTGCTTTCTGTTATCTTCTCAACTCGTACATTGTAATGGGCGTGGGTACACGCGAGTGATTTTCATGTAGCCTATTTTAATTGACGACAAGCCAATGCGAAAGTCGTGCAGTAGTCGCACAGTAGGCTATACTGTCCTGTCCGTAATAACCAGGGCTGGTTCTGTCATCCGTGGAGTCGAAATATGCGATGTGAACGTGGGCCTGCATGTAGCCAATTGTGCGCATGTGCCCTAAATATTTCATGTACCGGTAATTAAAGGGCGTTTCCCTACGACGGAAAGGCAGGGGTTATAGCACAGCCCTTAACAATCTGTGGTTATAGGTAGACCATGGTGACACGAGTAGGCTATCTAAACATATGTCAGCAAGTAGCCTATACAAGTTATATGAGCAATGTCCCAATGAAAATGAAACGAATCAGCACGCAGCAAATGTCATGTCATTTAAAAGTATTGCTTAATTAATTGGTAATCACTTCCTCTATTTTGGACAAAGTGTAGTTACTGTACTTTGGAGTAGTATTGCCTCCTACTGACCTGTCTTGGTATGGCTGCTACATATGCAGCTTTCAGTTAATTCAATGTGGTAAAATATGCACCATGTTTTCAGAAATGCATTCTGGTGTTGAAATGTTGCATTGGTTCAATACCCACCTCAATAACTTTAGTGCAACATCACAAGCCTAGAATGCATTTCTAACTGCATACGTTGGTATTTGTTTTTACAGGTAGAATTGAAAGTGGTCAGTTTCTTTCAGTCAAGTGCTGTAGCCTACCAACCTAGGGAAATGATCTGTGTTTTTCGTGACTAGCACTATAGAAATAAGCCAAACATGAAAACATTATCTAAAATGAGGCTATTAAATGTTTGAATAATAATAAGGCCTACATTAGGCCTACGTCTCATATGCAGTAGGCTATGTCCCGTCCCCGTCCCCGTCCCCTCCCCGACCAGGAAAAAAAGTTCAGGCTCAGGATTTTTTTTCACTATCACCCCTGCGGGTACAAGGCGAACCGTATCGACAGGAACTCAATAAAAAACCAGGCCCCCATTGCCGAGCTGGCGGCCGTGGACCCGGAGGAATACCGGCAGCTCCGGGCCACGTTTAGAAAGGGGGACTCGATTAAGAATTTCTGCATGGCCTGCAAGCGCCTGCTTGCTTCGAGGCCTGAGTTTGCAGACAGGATCAGGGACCTGAAGGAGAGGGGAGACTTGATAGATTTTAAATAAGGGGGTGGGGGGGTTAGTTTTTTGTGTTGCTGTTAAGGCCATGTTTGTTTTGTTTGTTTTTTTTTGGTGTTAAAGGGACTGAGATTTTAAGTTGTTTATTTTCAAAATTCATGCAAATATTAGCTGCAAAAATGACTACTTGGGCCATACTAGAAGATATTTGTTTATTATTAGTTTATTTATTATTATTATTAGTTTGGAAATAAGCAGCCCAGTTTCAGTAATCAGCATAGTTGTAGTACCTTTTTTTGCAGAGTGTCCCTTTGAGGCCATGTGTTTTTTTCTGGACCCAGTCCTCACTTTAAGGATAATTTCAGTCAATTTAAAGGGACACTCCACCCATTTTGCATTAGGCTTTCCATTGATAGACACCCAGTCATACTTTTGAATGGTCTTGCAAAAATCTCTCAATTCCCCCTGAGATAGGAGAAACCCGCATTCATCTCTTAACACTTCCTCTGTCAATGATGTAAAAATGGTCATTTTGCATCATCGACAGAGGAAGTGTAAGAGAGGTGGATTTCTGTTGAGACTAGGGCCCAATTCGAAACAGGGAAGGCAGCTGTCCTTCCAGTGAGCTAACTGGACATCGAGTCATGAAGTGTGGATCGAAACGAAAAATTGCTTTATTTCCTCTCTCGGCAGTTGACTGCATTTGTGGGTGTAACGAGGATATTTCGAGGATACATCAGATGCTGACTTCGCTGCCTTGGTACCCAACATGCTGTGCGCCACCTCCCTCTCAACCGGAAAACTGAAAAACAAACATGGCTACTACCCAAGCTACTACCTTATCATACTCTTTATTCTGACACTTATGTATGTAGATATTGAAAATCGAATGCATAAATCAACATTGTAGTATCTAAATATGCTGTCGTTAGATCTATTTATAGCCTATTTTACGATTCCGCCGTCTTACGATCATTCACCGTTCAAATAGTATGCGTAAGCTAAGCGCTAACGTGATGAACGTAACTCCCGCCATAAAATCGCCGTAACATCAAATGCGCAAGGCGGAGCACTCGTTAGTGCTGTTCGTAACGGCTGCCTCATCAGCTAACTTGACCTAGTAGGCCCATACGACTTTGTTGCGAGCGTCGATGTTGCGAAAGGCACGTCAGCGAGAACTTGTTGTCACGATGTGGGTGTTATCAAATACAGCGCATCTAAAGTCGGCCACAAATATGAACGAGACGATGAGCTCGCACCAGTTTGCTCTACTAACACACCACGTGTGAGGAGTGGGGGGACAGGCAATGAGGAGGAGCTGAAGTGGGGACCTGAGCAAACTTGTGTAGAGGTGTGAGACAAGACCCATATACACACGTGAGTGAGTTGTTGACCAACCAGTTCATGGGCGCGTGACCTCGGAGGCAGTCGGCCGACGAGCGTTGAAGGGGATAAGCAACTGCAGAGGTTGCAAGATCTGACTGCAGTCGCATGCATCCCGCGATAATTTGACACCATGTGACATGTCACCTCGTCAACGCAACGTCGACGAAATTTCGAAGTTTGACAGGAAATCTAACCGTCATGCAGCATTTTGATCCAGGGTGCATTGCTGTCTTCATGTGCATGCATACGTTGATGCGAAATCGAACGCACTTAGTGACATGTTTATGTAGGAGGAGAGTCATCGAGTCACTACCTCCCGTTTCGAATTGGGCCTACAAGCCTTTTCCCCACCTTTTCAACCCCGCCCATAGGGGGTTGGACCTAATGCTCTAACAGACCTATCACAGATCAGTGTCCCAGTGCTTTTGAAATCACTGGCGTTGAGGCTCCAGTAAGCAGTGTTGCCAGATTGGGCTGTTTCCCACCCAATTGGGCTGCTTGGGATGGCCATCTGCGGGTAAAAATGGCATTTTACAGGAAAACTCGCCCAATCTTTCCCATCGACATCAATAGAATTGGGCGGGCTTTAGTGCTTCCAGGCGGGTTTTGAGCATTTTTTGGGCTGGAAATCATCAGCCTCATCTGGCAACACTGCCAGTAAGTCACTGGCATAGCTGGAAAGGAGAAGCTGGACCACACTGTAGCTCAGTTTTCAAGACTTTATTTTTTGCACACATCCGACCAATGTTTCGGTGTTGCTACACCTTCTTCAGAGTCAAATGATAGCAAGAGAGAGACACACATTTCAAGACTTGACATTCACAGGTGATCCCACTTGGTTTGGCTAAATTGGTCTCATCTCATTGCAGGTAATTGACCCCACCCCCCATCACCAGGACAAGATTGCAGACAATTAGACAGAGAGGCTTCGTAGAAAGGCATTTTGGATTCATACTCTAAATTCAGTGTAGCCTCAGGGCATAAATGAGGAACACAATATGTCTTGCTCTCTGTAACAAATTGTTCCAGCATCGCGGCTGTGGTCTTGTAATAACTGTAGCTGTGGTTTTATTGACAATGTTCTTTGTGTATTGTTTTTTTTTCACTTTTTTATTTTGTTTTGGGAACATACCTGCCAACCTTTACAATTTTTTTTGAGTAGCAACTTATCGCGGCGCGGCAATTCACGGCGCAACAACTTGGCATGGCAAAGCAACGGGGCCGCCGGCGGGCCCATCTGAGAGGCTACTTTGTTTTGCATAGTCTGCCCTACACCTAGGGTTGCCAAATGTCAACAGGGAAGATATGAGACACTTCATTCAGGCAGGGGGTATAGGGGTCCTCCGCCAGAAAAAATTGCCTTTCTTAGATGCAATTTCCTGCATTTTAATGCATTTTAATGCATTTTAGCCTAACATCCCGTGTATCTGGCAAATAGTTTATCTTGCTCTTCACAGTGCTTTGAACTCCAATAATTTATTAAACTTTCATGGAAGATGTTTTTTTTTTGTTTCACACCATAACACCAATAAAATGCTATGATATAGTGTGCTGGAATTCAGGCCCATAAATTAACTTTATTGATCACCAGCCAATATGGCTGTTAATCTTACTAGTCAAACATACCACCAGTCTGGCTAGTAAGTGGCTATATTAAGTTATCCTATGTACCAGCCAAACAGAGCATTTGGTCAATTGGGAGGTGTTAAGGAGCTGGAATTTAGTATGAAATTGAAGCATTTGCTGATTATTTTTTTGGCTGTAGAAGGTACATGTAGGAAAATGTATACTTTGATTATATAATACAGAGGCATTTCAGTGATTTTTATGAACAAAAAGTTGAATTGTAATGATTCTTACATCATCATCTCCCCCAATATTAATAAATGGTTATGTTGTCACCCTACTGTGAAGAAGCATCAGCAGTAGAGAACAAGATAAAGACAAGTGTCATCTAAACTAGGATAATATCAGGTGAATATTATTACCTTGGGGGCTAACATTAAAATCACACTTGCATTCATTCAGTACAAAATGCGTCATGTAGTGGCTGTACTGAGGGACGGGGGCTAATGGCCATTGCTCTTGTGACTTCCACGGTAACTTAGGGGCATGCACGCTTCTTTTTTGTACCTATAGGTATAGATATATCTACCCTCATCTGCCGCCATGAGTTGGCTATTGTTCACTGTTCGGCACATATACAGTATAATGATAGGAGAATTGATTTTATTAATAGATTGCCATACGTGATTACGGATAGTAGTCGTGGAGTGATGCATAGGCCTATTTGGTATGACGCACGACCTTACACCTGTTCACAGAATGGGCCACGACTCAGGGGGAACAGTATTCCTATACGGTGTCATGGTAGGTTACGGATGTACTCCGAGCACAACCGTTAGAACTATCGCTTTATTTTCCCGAGTTAAAATGATCCGACGCAAAGGGAAACCGAATTTAGTTTGCTGCTAATCTGTTAATTTATTGCGCAGTCACCGACACATTTTCTCATTCGGAAGTAATCTCGTTTCGGTCCAATATCAAAACAAGCAACAATATATTGCCGTCAAATACGGCGAAACATTGGGTGAATCATTACGACAGACCTCGGACTTTATTTAGTTCAGAAGTTTACGGATTTAGCAACTGGACGCAATTCACTATTCCCATACACACTACAGTCACTTTTCTCAAAGCCCATTTACCTTTGAAACGGTGATTTTGACGGTGCTAACTTGTAAAACTACAGCGACAGTACCAAGATGGATAATACATGATGACAGGAGGAGGACACATGACAGGAGGCAGTCTCTCTGCTTGTGTGATTTCGAAGCAAACTTTCTATCAGCAGCTGATGCCTCGACTCGAGAGAAGCGCAGCACAACAAATGAAGACCTCTAACTAGCGCTCTGATTGGTCAATATTCCCCCACACACACGTTGCTGGCCAATGGAAAGGCCAGCGCGAGACAATTGCAAGCAGAGCCATATCTACGGCTCTGCCTGGTTGCAAGTCTACAGAGCAACGTATAAGGGCCCATGAACACACTTTGCTATTGGGTTTTCCCGTATTTTGAAGTGACAGCGCCGTAGTTTAATGTCAAAATCCGTATCTGCTACACAAAATGCGTAATGGTCGGCAGGTATGTGGGAAGTTGGCAAGCTGTCTAATTGTCTACAATCTTGTCCTGGTGTTGGGGGGTGGGGTCAATTACCTGCAATGAGATCAGACCAATTTAGCCAAACCAAGTAGGATCACCTGTGAATGTCGTGTCTCTCTCTTGCTATCATTTGACTCTGAAGAAGGTGTAGCAACACAGAAACGTTGGTTGCGTGTGTGCACAAAATAAAGTCTTGAAAACTAAGCTGCAGTGTGCTCCAGCTTCTCCTTTCCAGTGATGTCTGTCCCACTGTGATGCACCTGCAAGCAGGGTTGCCAGATGAGGCTGATGATTTCCAGCCCAAAAAATGCTCAAAACCAGCCTAGAAGCTCAAAATCCCGCCCAATTCTATTGATTTCTATGGCTAAAATTGGGCGGGTTTTTCTGCTAAATGCCATTTTTACCCACACACGACCATTCTAAGCAGCCCAATTGGGCGGGAAACAGCCCAATCTGGCAACACTGCCTGCAAGCAGAGGGAGGGATGATGCATAGAGTCCCAAATAACTGGGTGTGGCCTGCGGAACTTGAGCATTGCAGTGCATTATGGGGATTGTTGTCACAAATCCACAAGCACTAAAAAGTCATTTTCTGCCTTTTCTTGGCCAAGAAGGCACCAAATTAGAAATGTATGTTACTTTTCTACTATAAATATGACCCACTTTCAGTAACATATTCATGTCTCCACCGGTGGAATGCCCCTTTAAAAATGCAGTTATAATGCTCACACTACCCTGGAATTGTCAGTACCTGAGGTTTTTTTTTCTTCAGCCTTTTCTGAGATCCTGGTCATTGTAACAAAGGCTATCGGTTTGTTTACATTTTTATTTATTCCCAAAAACATCCAAGAGGTTATGCAACATCAGCTGACAACTAGCAAACAGTGGTACCATTTGGGATAATATTTGGAGTAGGCCTGTGTTATTATTATTTTTTTTTTAAATGTAAACAAACGCTGCCCCCATTACAATAGCTCATATCTTGCAAAGGGCTGAGCTAAAAAATGTGTCATCACCAGGTACTGACAAGTCAAGTCAAGTCAAGAATGGCCATTACAACAGCATGTTGAAATTGACTGAAGTGGTCCTTCAAGTAGGGGTGGGCGGTATGGACGGTATACTATTGTAAAAGGTATTTTTTCCACCAAGGTATGGATTTTGGCCATACCGTTCTACCGTGATATAGCGTATTGCATCCTGCAGATGGCAGTATACACAACGTTTTGAACATCCACCCGACTGACTGCCTCAAGTTGTAGCAATGTGGTTGTAGAGAAACAGCAGCTCAATAATTTCCTTTGAATAAGCTTCATGTGTAAAATGTATGGTTAGTGTAGTGAACTATTGTTTGAAATGGTGTGTGATGGCAACACATTTCGATTCTGGACTCCACAATTTACTGAGCACGAAATGCAAGCTAACTAGCTAACAGCCCAAGTCATTCATGTCTATGCTGGTGTCTGACAAAATAAATGTGCTTAATGTGCTAACATTGGTTGCCTTACATTTAACACATTGCGCCAGCCGTAACAGCTGTATGTTACTGTTTCCAGTTGAGATAATATCATTCATGATATCTGACTGGGTGTTAGTAAAAGAACTGTTCACTGTTTAAAATGTGGCATTAGCGATTTCGCTAACGTTAGCACGCTAACCGCTGGTGCAGTGAAAGCTGCCATTGCCATTCAAATGCATTAGTTCAGCAATGCATTGCTAGCTGCCTCATGTGAAACTTCGTTTTTTTCTCAACTTTAACAATGACAGCTTAAACCATTATGCTTGGCATAATCACAGATGCAAGCACACATTTCAAAATTAGAACCATAAACAACTCCCGAAATAGAAAAAAGGTGCAATGAACGATGTAGTTGATACAATCCACGTTCAGTTCTATTTACTCTCAATGTGTTCAGTTTGACACCCCTCCCTTTCCCCCCTCTCTGTCTACCGTAGTTTAACCCCTTCGACACTTGGTGAAATTGACAGTGTTCTATTGGGTAGCATTGCATTGCAAAATGCATTTTACATAGGCTAGTTTTTGCTTGCTTTAAAAAAATGTAATGGCAAGAATTCACATATGAAAGGACATTGTGTCATTTCCAAAAATCAAATGCGAAGGTAAAAAAAATGTTTTTTTTTTTTTTTTTTGTCATTTTGCAACGCTTAAATTTTAAACAAATGTGCAATACCGTGATATATACCGTGATATATACCGTGACTAAAATTATACCGAGGTATACATTTTTGGCCATATCGCCCACCCCTACCTTCAAGTTTCTTGTTGAATGGTTGTCTGGGTTCAGCCTGTCTTACCCTGATCATGTGTCTGAGTGCTGTTCTTCTGAACATGTTCTTCTGAACACTCTATAGCCCCTTTTCGACTAGCCCTGTTAGAACGGGGCTGCGCACTGCTGGGGCGTGGTTTCGGTTTCTTTTTGCATTTACTCCACCCATACACACCCATCATCAGCTCAAACAGGGCTGATTATAGAGTCGCGAAAGACGTGGTTCGAGGCGTGCGGAGCTGAGTTCCACTAGGCTAGTTGCCTGTGATAGGATTTACCGGCATGTGCAAACACCTATCCCCACCCACGCACTTTAAAAATCAACATCGCTTTTCTGTCGGCAGTTTTTCAGTAGACTAGATAGGAAATTGGTCAAGCAATTATCATGTTCTCTAAAGTAACTCCAGTCTGGCCAAGGAGTTGTCAAGGAATTATTTTTGTGCTGCTGGCATTCATCGACCGATTGAAAAACAAACAAACAAAAAATGTTGCTTTTTTCATGAAGCTCCACGCCTACTCGCGCTTTCACGGGAGAAATACAGTAGGCTATGAACACGCACCATGCAAAAAAAGTGTTCACAATGCACACTAATCTGTTGGCTAGCATTAAATTCATTCCTTTTCATTGCACATCTTTTCATAGGTGAGGTCTCCGTAGGACAGGTTGCTTTTGTTCTGTGTTAATAAACTTCAGGTATTTTTTTCTGGCCATGTGGTTTACGGATTGCTTCCTCATTCCCGAGCCTCTACAAATCACGACTGTCTTTATGCTTTTAATAAGTATGGCAACAGAGCATGAAAACAGCAATGGATTGGAAGTAGTTTGATAACTCAATTGGATGCGCTGCAACAGAAGGGAAACGGGGCGACCAATATGCAACTGAATATGCCGACAAGAGGACAGAGCGCATTATAAGTGTGCAACACTGTGAAAGTATGGTAAACATCAACAAGAGGACAGAGCGCATTAGAAGTGTTCACGCTGTGAAAGTAGGCTATGGTAAACATCTCACCGAAAGTAGTTTTGGATGACGGAATGTCTGCTATCCAAGTAGCCTATTTGCTTCCGAATTGCAACTTTGGCAATATGCAACGGAGGGAATTATAGTAGGCTATACAGTTACCACGGCTAAAATACAGTCCAACCTCAATATCCAATTGCCTACAATCACAAGACTAACCGCAGAAATACACCAGCGGCAATCTGAGCGAGTCGAGCGACGGAAGTAATTGAGGTCAGTGACCACAGCCAATGGGAATGCTTGAATGCTTTGCCTTCTGCCTGTACGGACATACTCTTGTCTCCTCAACCGCTTGTATCGCTTGCTGCTACACTCTCGCTTGAATCGCATCGCCGCTGGTGTATTTCTGCGGTAATGGGTAATGAGTAACTGGTATTGTTTGGAGGAGGAGGACTCATTTTCCTGTGTTATTTACCATGGCGTGAAAGCCTGGTCATTACTCACGTACCCGATGAGGGCGACTGCGACTGCTCAACTGTACCTAGACTACTGTACCGAACTCTGCTATGGAAATGCGGGCCAAACCAGTACCGTTATGCCCCGTGTACATCGGGAGCGACCAACGCGAATGAAGCGACGGAAGTCATTCATTCTCTATGGAGGGTGCGCGACCAGTGCTACCGGAGCGAATTCGCCAGGGGCGAAGCTTCTTGAGCGACCAGGGCGAATTTTGACGATTAAACTCAAGCTAATCTTAAGCGAATTCGCTATGACGCTATTCGGCGAAAACCAATCGGAACGTTCATATCGAGGAATGTCCCAGGCTGTCAAGACAGAGCCGTTATGTGATTAGCTGAATCAAACATGTCAGTGCAGCATCCAGAGCGAATAAAATGAATTCATGGCGAAACTTCTTCAACCACCCCAGCTACCCGGTCGCGTTGGTAGCGCTTGATGTACACGGGGCATTAGCCCCCTGCCGACTCTCATGAATATTTATAAAGCCCGCACCAGAACGCGGAACCCTATGGAAAAGAGACGTATGTAGTTTCAGTTTGTGGGGTAATACTGCTCTACAAAGGCAAACAGCAGTAACTAAACCAACAATGAAACTGAGAGAAAGTCCTTCAAAACCTTGGTATTAGGTAGTGATGGGCCAATGAAGCTTTGTTGAAGCTCTGAACCATTTAGGCACATTGCTTCAAAAATTGGGTTAGTACTTGAAGCTTCAGTAACAGCGCCCTCTCCTGGTGAAAAGCCATGTTTGCAATTAAACGGGCTCAATTCGATAAGATGAGATGTTGTGCTCTCATCATCTGCGACATTACCCCCAATATTGGACTGAGCTCATACTTTTGCACACTTCCAGACATTTGACATTTTGGGCTATTGATGAGGCAGTTGAGGTAGACGACATTACAAAGGCTACGATGCCACATTTATTTATTTATTAATTTATTATTAGGCAATTTTTTTTGGACGATCAGAATAAAGCGTTGCTGAACATCAATGTCTTCTCCTTGTTGTGTTCATAACGTATGATGATGTTGTCTACTTGTCTATCAAGTGGGACTTATAGGCCTAATGACGGTCAATAAAATATCTATTCTCTCCACTGCAACAGGCCAAACACATTTGCGCGCGCCTGCTGGTTCGTGTGGCAGCGCGAAACACTGCAGCTTCTTTCGGAAAACTGAATCAGTTTACTGTTTCATACGTCATATATAAATATATCATATATATTTTTCCGTACTGAAGCAAACTTCGGAACAGTGGTTTAATGGTTTTCGCAGTTGATGGTTTCAAACACGTTCCGGCGCGCTTGTGCCAGACTGCCATCTCTAGTATTAGGATGGATATTTGCAGTTATTGCCAATTTCACATAGCACTATCTCTGAATCAGGAAACTTTTGGACCAGAGAGCTTTTAAGACTATTTTCAGTCCAAACTCAATGTCGACAACATATCGACGTACTGCACTTCGCCTTTGTAGGGCAAATTAGTTTTCTGGTAGTTTCATCTTTAATTCTTCTCAGGTCTTTGGCAGTTCTGTGGACACAGCTCTGTGTACACATCTCTACAAACACAGCTGTATTTGTAATGGTGCGTTTGATAATTATCTGATCACGTGAGCAATGTTATGACCCCACATCCCTCTGGAAAATCTTTGAAATTTTTTATAGACTATTTAGAGTTTGTTAGATCTATGTTGTAGCCCATTTTCCCAGAGGTAAACAAAACAGATAATAATTAAGCACACCTGATATACAGTAGGTTGCTGGGCTCCTTCAATCACACCCTCCCGTACACACATGTGCAGTACCTGGGATGCTTACATCCAACTTGATGTGGGAAAATATGCATTAAATGAATGATATTAAGAACCTTGTTTGCCTAATAATTCAGCACACGGTGTATTACATATATACAGTAAATACTATATATCACATACATATTACAAATTAAATTCTTCCATACACAGTTTTAAAGGATATTTTCTGAAGAGGTGCAAAGCTGGAAACAATGTTTTTTTTCTCTCTTTTCTGAATCAAACGAGGTATCCATAAACATGCACACCCTTAAGCCAATACCTTGTGGCACCACCTACAGCTACTACCAGTTGTAATTTTCTGTGTTTTCCTGTAGACTTGGGGAGGGATTGCTATCAGCTTCCATGTACCAGATGGCATAGGAGAAACAATGCTTTTAATTTCCCCATTGTTTGTGAAATTTGGACTTCAAGTGAGTTTTGCTTCCTAACAGTACAAGCTGTTATCACAGAGGTATGATCAACCTAGAATTGCACTGCAGTGTGTTTTGGTGTTGTCTTAGTGTTGGTTACAATGGCTGTGGTCAGCCTTGGCCTACAGAACACTCACATGAGTGCGTCATCCACAACAGCCTGCAAAACATATGAAGTCCACCCTTTACGGTTCACAAAGTCACGGTAGCCTTCGGAAGGGGCGAGGATCGGGATGTGAGTACCTGATGAAACAATTAACAGACCTAATCACAAAGTCAGGGTAGAGGGACAGTACACAATCTACTAATATCTTATCCATGTGTAGTAGCAACATGACAGAGATGGGATCAAGTCATTTATTAGCAAACTACAAGTGTCAAGTCCTTGTAAGCAAGTCCAGGTCAAGTCACAAGTTCAGACACATTTGAAGAAGTCAAGTTCAAGTCGTACCCAAGCCAAGTTCAAGTCCCAAGTAGGCTATCGCTTTCCCCCAAGTCCTTAATAAGCCATCATATATTCTATGCAAATTGTTGACAACTACTTTTGGTTATAAATGCATTACATCTCCCACAATGCTATGCATGCCCCCTGAGTTGGTGCTGGTCAATGGCAAATCTTTTCTCCCAGGTAATATTTCACATAGGTCTATAAATAAAAAAAAGTAATTCAGATTATTGACTTGACATGCCATTGCAGGCTAAAGCTGCCAAGACCAAAGTCAATATCGTACAAGTCAGAGTAAAGTCACAAGTCCAGTGCCAAGTCACACAAGTCCACACCTCTGCTACAATGTAGGCTGTAGCCTACTGATTTACAAAGCACAGACACTGTAACTGCCCGTTCCCACTTTGCCGGCGAGCGCGTTGACGCCGACGCCTTCAATTCATTTTCAATGGAAAGCAGCAAAGGCTTCTGGGATACGCGGCGCGGCTACTTTGACAGTTGACACGCGTCAAAAAAGTTGAGCGAGCTTCTACTTTATGCTAATTACTCGCGGCCAACGCGGAGCGTTATCCAATGATTGTCGAGTACATGAGGAATTCCCATGAAACCAAGGGCTATGTTTTGCTGCTTAAAAGTAGTTTAATGACTGGTTATCATACATTTTAATGTAAGATTCATACACTACAAGAAACTATGAAGTGCAAGGTCTTTGTGCTTATGTTCAAAGGATTATGTACATTTTGACGACATTCAAAACTACGTGATGGCTATGAAATGTGTGAAGTAAACACATGTCCACAGTAAGGTAAGGGCAGACTTTGATGTTACTATCGCTGGTTAGCTTGCTTAATCGATATAAACGTGTAGAAAGACAGAAAGAGATATTCCTGTTCAGTGTACTCTGTCACGCCCCTGCATGTGCTCCGACAAGAAGCATTCAGTCAAAAAAGGGAGGTGCGTCCCGTTTATGAGCGTCAAATGGCCGTCAAAGTGGGAACGGGCCGTAACTGCGCTGTTGTTGAAATAGCTGTGAAGTTGATATGAATGACGGCATAGGCTATATCAAAACATGAAGTTAATTAAAAATATTGATTTGCAAAGAATGTGGTAGGCCCCAAGCCTAGTTATAAAACAGCCACATGTCAATAATCTGCCTATAACTAGGCCTATACTTAGACTTGACAACAGAACATTTTTCAGTTAATCTCAGTTTGAAGCTATGCGCAGTTACTTCCTACAGCACATAATGGAACATAACTCCCGCGTGCATTAACGTCTACTAAGCTCACCAGACAAGTTCTTAATTGACAAAGACCTGTTGGTTTTTTCACCTGGAGTAAAGTAGCAGAATGTCAAACAGTTCTTGTCCTTACAGCCATATAAAAACTTTTTCAAACCACGTTCTAAGACAAACTTTAAGATAATTACCATCTATCTGGCCGAGAATCTGGGGGATGTGGTGGGACGCCTCAAAGCGCCAGGATATTTGTACTGTCTCCTCCTCTCCAGGCATAGGCACTAATGTGCGCAACAGTCCACCCTTCACCATGCCTTCACAAAAGAGGTATACGGACTTCTTGACTGTAGACTTGTGGACCCCGAACTGATTGGCAATTAATCTATATTCTCCACAGGACCCTAATTTATAGAGGACAATAGCCACACGCATATTCAAGGGGATGGGCTGGCGCACGCAAACTGCCTCTGCGTCTGGTGCCATGAAGGGCGCAACCAGGCCACACAATTTTACGAAGGAGGCTCTCCCCATCCCACGTCGGAGAATTCACCCAGCACAATACGAGTCCACCAGTCCCTGCTCCTGACTTTCATCCAGCAAGCCCTGCTGTTTGCCGGTATATGAGGGAGAGGGCTCAGGTAAATTAGCGGAGCTGTCCGTTGCACCTCCACTCTTTCCTCCCGTCTGCGCCTAAGCGCCATGGCATAATACATAAAAAAATAAAGCATCCGTCTGCACTTTCAGACAAAGAAAAAGAACAAAAAAGGCACAATATAGCTGTAGGCACACTGGCATGTCGGCAAGCTTGTCGAGTGAATCAATGAAAATGAATGAATGACTGCTCTGACTGGGTGACTTGATGAATGATGAGCGTTCTCTTTCTCGTGACCCCTGTCCAATCAGGAATTGACAAACCTTGGGATTCTATGCCTTTGAGGCAAACAAGACATCCACTTGGCCCAAAGGCTGCGCAACAACCATAGTATTAGTTCGATGAGCGACAACAAGTAGGCTATGATATTTAGCAAAACAACAGTTAGCATGATTACCTTGATGATATGGACATCCGCAAAAGCATACGCCTTATCCATTGTTGTCTTCAGGGTGACCGTTTTCGTCCACGATTCTCGCCGAGGGTGTAAAAGTGTAGCAAACAACTAAATCCATCAGGGAAGCTGTGAATAGGCCTAGGCCTACTCTCCACTTTGTTGTGTCGCTGCTGTGTTGTTGACGTTCTGCAGGAAGTCGATGGCCTATTTCCGGTCTTTTTTTTATTATTATTTTTTTTAAATAAAAGGCAATTTAACTTGCTTTTCATGTAAACGGATAAATCGGATTTATCAACTCCATGTATACACGTCGAAAAAAATCTCTTAATCCGATCTATTTAAATCGGATCTATTAAATCGGACTTAAAAACATCATGTAACCGTAATGATTGTCTTCTTCTATCCCCCACATCCAAGGATGTTCTTTACAGCTCCATGTTTGGCAGATTTCTGAATAACACAACACAGTGTTGAAAATGTTATACCAAGGTCTTTTGAGATGACCTTTTATTATTTTGAGGTCTTGTTTTTGCAAATAATAGTATTTGTGGTGTCCTCAGGCAGCTCCTCTGTCTTCACATTGGTGAAAGACACACAAGCTGTAACAGGTGGTTATTTAAACACAAATATCATAACTCCTTGCCTAATTCATGTTATATGGGCAAAAGCAAGTAGTCAAAGGTGATTCCCATTTGCAATTTACCATAATTGAGTCAAATTAGGTTTTCACAATGGTATCCAGTTAAAGGATTTATCCGGAGTTGGAACAAGTTTGCCTGATTTTTGCATGTTTGGGATGAAATACAGTCACTCTAGAGCAAAATCAAGGCAAAAGGATGCGTTTTGAGAAAGTTTGATAATATCACGTTAGCCTCGTTAGCCATATCAGCTATGCAATATGAAAGATGCGGGCATCGTTTTTCGGCGGTTACACACATTTCAAAAACACAACATTTTAAAGTCTTGCACAGCTCAAAACAACGTCACACTTACCTCGTAATATGTTGAGGGTATCCACACATAAACCAAAGTGTCCAAAGTCCTTCATGTATTCTTGAAAGGTCTGCAGAATGTGTTTTCATAGATTTCATTTCATAGAGTAAAAATATCCTGGTAAAAAACTGTTTAAAAAGGTAACAACGAACATTATAAAAGTGTGTGTGTGCCTATCAGGCATGTCAAAATTTCATAATTTCACATTTAATACAGTACAAAAATATATAGGTAAAAAACTGGTTAAAAAAGTAACTGTGTGTGTGTGTGCGTGCGTGGGTGCGTGCGTGTGGCTATCAGGCATTGCTTATTTGGGAATACATGAACTTCACTCGATTTGAGAAGTTGCCCTCCAACTCAAACACCATTTGGAACAAGTCCCACACTGCCGAGCATTCTTTCGGATATGTGATGTCGAAGACATAAAATGTTTTTAGGCACAGGTTCACAGCTGCCAGGAGAGTGTGGGCCTCAAGAGCTTGGCCCGCCAGGATCGTAAATTGTTGACTGCATGCCGCGTGGTCCCCAAGACAGAGGACGTATGGGTATGGACGTGTTGCCCTTGCCCCCTCCAGGTATTCCACCATGTTGGTTCCAATCTGCAGGAAAATAGAAGGGGAAAACATGTTTCCTTCAACATTAGAATTGTGTAGGTTAATAGTGCTAAAAGGAGCTCATGAACATTATCAGCATGAAGTTGTGTTGAATACCTCTTTCAAATGGCCGAATGACAAAACCAAAATATGATTCCCATTTGGACTAGAATAGGTCAAGCTGCATTTAAGGGCTCAAAGTCATTGACACTTCATGTGAGAGATTTTTTTTAGTTTGGGGCATCATTTCCTATATTTTACGCATTCCACTCAACACGTCCCAGAAAAGTGTCAGTTGAAGATATGCAGCTAAGCGAAACTACGACACCCACAGACCTACACAGATACCTACAGCCAAAACAATAAGAAGGTGGGGCCTCTATAGAACGACGGAAGTGATGTCACGATGCACCAATTTCAACTATCCTGCTATCAAAGACGGACTGGAATTTCTGCCACTACAACCAAAGATTTTCTCGGAAATCGCAAACCTGTTTAATGTACTTCTCTAAGTAGCCCTTTGCACTATGCTATGATAGCATATACTTTACTGCAGGACCATCATCTTGTTCGACATGTGCTCCACCACACCTCACCGCTTCAAATTTCCAATTACCTCGCCATCGGAGAATCACCGCCGCACGGGTACCGGTATGTCATGTAAGTTAAAGGGACAGTTTGGTCAATTTCAACATGCAGTTGTAATGCTCACACTACCCTGGACTTGTCAGTGCCTGAGATTTTTTTTTCTTCTTCAGCCGTTTCCGAGATCCTGGTCATTGTAATGGGGGCAGCTCTTTGTTTACATTTCAAAAAAACATTTTTATTTATTCCCAAAAACATCCAAAAGGTTATAAAACATCAGCAGACAACTAGCAAACAGCAGTACCTTTTGGGAAAATATTTGGAGTTGGCCTATGTTTCATTTTTTAAAAATGTAAACAAACGCTGCCCCCATTAGAATTGCTCATATCTCGGAAAGGGCTGAGCCGAAAAATGTGGCATCACCAGGTACTGACAAGTCAAGGGTAGCGTGAGCAATACAACTGCATGTTGAAATTGACCAAACTGTCCCTTTAACTGCGCTATCCCACTTTCTTCGGCTGATCTGTCATTTCGGTAGACTTACATTGATTTAATAAACATTGATCTGCGTGCGCACCAAGTAATGTGCGGGAGAGAGATGCAGTGAGGGGACAATGTTAGCCTGTGTTCTTGATCACATTTTGAACACCAAGTGACCCAGATGTCACTTTTTGGTGATTTAGGACGGGTGACTGTGATTCTTTTTCAGCTCGAGCGGAATGTGGAATGACCTCAGATTGCCAGATTAATGGGCTATGTCGTTACCTTACAACACTGCGAAAAGACTCTTTGGCAATATTGGCACGTCTGTTACGATACACCGCCTAGTAGGCCTATAGATATTGCTTTATAGATAAAGTATATTGTGATAGATTTTGCTTGTATGTATTATTGTTTTCAGCCCACCACAGCAGAAGGGGCAACTTTTGGGTGATCTGTTGTGTCTTCGTTTTTATTAACACTTCCCATTAGTTGTGGCTATCACCGTGGTTTCTGACATCTGAACGCGGATGCGTTAGCTATTGAGTAACCACACAGCTTGTTGTCACCCCCTGCGTGATGAAGCAACAACTAAAAACGGGACAATGCAAAAACGCTCTCCAGGATTGGAAATAATGTGACACTTCCCATTAGTTGTGGCTATCACCGTGGTTTCTGACATCTGAACGCGAATGTGTTAGCTTTTGAGTAACCACACAGCTTGTTGTCACCCCCTGCGTGATGAAGCAACAACTGAAAACGGGACAATGCAAAAACGTTCTCCAGGATTGGAAATAATGTGATTCCTCATTTTTACGTTTTTGACAGGGGCCGTTACTGCCCTGCTGCTTTTGCAGTGACGGGTCACCCATTAGATAGGATGCCGTTTGGATTTCCTGGAGAGAGGGAGAAAGGCAGTCTGTCATTGGACTGGGGCTCGATCAGAATGACAACTGATTATGAAGGCCCACATCCTTGCCGTCGCAAAAAGTGAGTGTGAAAATAATTCGAAAGGGTTCCTATATGGTCTCATGCAGCCTTAGGCCTGACTGGCCTAAAATATCTTTCCACTGATTTAACCCAAAACTAAAACAATTCACTCACAGGTTGCAGGTCAATGAAGGCCCCCTTCGTCTCCTCAACACTGTGCCTCGCACTCCGCCGTCCCACCTCGTAGACGGCACTGGGTATCAGCAAAGGTAGGGTTTGCAAGACCAGCAAGTCCTTGTTGATGTCTCGCAAGTGACAGAGTATGTAAACAATGTGACTTACTGTGTAGTCGAACAAAACACAAAATACATCACTTAAAATTAAGACTAGATCTCAATTCTCCCCCTCATGCAGACAGTGGCTGTGCAGTGTATAGAGGAATGCTAAAAGACAGCAATACAAATAAGCTTAGTCTACAGCTTTTTCCACCTTTACTGTATACTACATTAATGGGAGTATATCGCCAATTAAGTGCATGTTGTATTACCTGATACTGGGGGAGTTGCTTTCTTTTCCAGGATGGCAATTTTCAGGATTTCGTCCGCTGGCAGAGCCCACTTCATTAGCAGCATCTGGCTGTGGTCTGGGAACAGGCACTAGAAATCTTGCTCAATCTGTTCATAAAACCAGGGTTCGTACAGTCATGGAAAAACTGGAAAAGTTATGGAATGTGATTTATGTAGTTTTCCAGGCCTGAAATACTTGGAAAAATTATGGAATTTTACAGCTTTCATTTCTAATAACAGACACATCAGCCCTTTAAAACGTGCTAATTTTGTCCAATTTATATGTATAAAAAAAAAAATCTGTGTGATTAGATTTGATTATATTACACATTGCAGAGATTATTGAGATTATCCGCATTTTGCCCTCTCAGGCTCTGCGACCACTGTACATGTGTCGCGTGCGATATACTGTAGTAGTCGCTACAGTTCTGAGGTAAATTAAAACCTGACAGCGTTTAAGGTCTTCCACCTCAGTTAGGATTGAGTGACTATGCATCAAAAGAAAGTACACAATGCCGGGAAAGTTAGTTTTTAATAATGTCTGGCTTCATGCCGACAAGAAGTCGTGGTTGAAGAGGGTAGAGGATCCTAGTAAAGCAAAATGTGTTTTGTGCAGCAAAGTTTTCAACATTGCTAATATGGGAGAAGCTGCTTTGACTAGCCACGCATATCTGGTAAGCGTGGCATAGCTGGTAAGCGTGAAACATAAAGGACCCACATGTCATGGATGAATCCTGATGAACATTTCCTATGAAAAGGCAATTCTATGTGGTGCTTTTTTTTGTAGGCTACCATAGTTCTCAAATTCTTAAAGGTCCACTAAGCTAACAAAATTAAAGTTCTCTATACGTTTTTTCTTACCCAAAATACACAAACTCAAACTTTGAGTAAAGTGAGAAAGTTGTACTTGTCAAAATCATATTTTTTAGGGAAGTTATAAAATACGCCTTTCTGATTGGACAACAGAATGTGGCATAGATTTCGGAAGACATGCAGACCGAAGCCTATCTCAATAACGCCATCTTGTGTTGAAATGACATTAGGTCTACTGATCGAAATAAAGTGGATAAAGTCTGTTTTTTTCATTTAGTGTTTCACAATAAGTATTAGGGCCTACTCCATGAATATGTCCCACACCATGCCTTTTTCATTTTTTGTTTACATTTTAGGGGTTGGATACTTGCTAATAGTGACGCACTGCGCATGCGACTCGAGTACTGAGTTGAGCTGAAGGCAACCATTATGGACGACTTGTCATCCAGTCCCAGCAGTAGTGACAAAGAAGATGATTTATTTGTTCCCCGAGGTGTACAACCGTATTTATATGAACCCCTGGCGCAGGAGGATGGGGTACAAGTGTGTGAAACGGGCATGGAGGCCACAGGAGACAACGGCAGTGCTCGGTTGGGGCTACATCAATTGGTGGGCTACAATAATGTCCTCATTTCAGTGTCTTACTACTGGTGTGTCAATGTGAAGAGAAAATGAATACATGCTGAAACAGTGTCAATAAACGAGGTAGTGTTGGCGATTACCTGCATGGCTCCAGAAGTTTGTCTAGCTTCGCCAACTTGTCATATTCAGCACTTGTTGGGAGGGCCAGACGGTGCTGCTGTTGAGACAGCGTTGCGCGCAGTGCATCTCGGTTGCGTCTCACACGCTTTATAAAGTGAAAGAAAGCCCATTGGGAAACTCCAACTCCCATTGTCATTGTGACACAGCACTCCACAGCACACAAGTGAACACTGCACACAACGAAATTGCATTTATACCTCACCCGTGCAAGGGGGCAGCCCTCAGTGGCGCCCCATGGGGAGCAGTGCGGTGGGACGGTACCATGCTCAGGGTACCTCAGTCATGGAGGAGGATGGGGGAGAGCACTGGTTGATTACTCCCCCCACCATCATCTCCAGGGTGGAATTCCACCGTGTTGGTACGTCTTGCACGAGCGACTCCTGAACTTGCAGAATCCTCCCTGCAGCCACCATATTAGGAGCGCTGTCTGTTCCAACAGTGCAGATTGTCAGCTATTCCCCACAGATTAGCGACCTCCATAAACTGCCTAGTACATTCTTCCTCGAAGTGGCGTTCCTCTGTTTTCATCACACCTAACGGCAGACAAAGACAGTAACAGAATAAGTTAATCATCGCAACTAGGGCTAGCTATAAATAACATAGCCATCATCAAAAAGCAAACACAACGTCTTAATAATTCACGATGTCATGGCAATTGCATGCTTGGTCATAAAAGTAGTAGTAATAAAAAATGACATAACGTAGAGTACCTAAAGCGAAGGAGTGAAGTTACCAGTTAGCATCGATGAGGTGCACTGTTATGCCGAGATAGTTGTCGTTGTTTACCGATGTCCAATGGTCCCCGGTCAAGGCTACACACTTTGTCTCTTCCATCTTGCCGTCCTTTGAGGCTTTCTCCGTGGCGTACTGGTCATTTATTCTCCGAACCACCGTTCGCCTCGCAGGCAGTTTATACGACGGGCCACCTGTGGCTACCTGAAGGACAAGCTCGAGCCCATCATCATCAACGATGCTTATGGGCCGGCAGCTAGTGGCAATCCACTGAGCGAGGAGAGTTGTTAGCTTCTCTGATAAAGCTGCGCTGACCGGCTTGCCTCGATTGCTTTCAAACAGAGTAGTTTGGCGCCAACTCTTCCCAGGGGCTGCATCAGCAGCATTACCAAACTGGTGCTTTGCGGATAAGTGGTACTTCAAACTTGAAGAACTCCTACAATAAGACAACTCCGCGCTGCACAAGGTGCAAACAACTTTTTTCTTGTCAATGTCTCTAGGCTAGTGACAATGGGCCCAAAAAGGCGTTCGTTTTCGAGATACCCCAACCGGAGGTAGAACAAAGCCCAATAATGTTTTTCCTCATCTCTAAGGTGTCCCATACATGAAAATGATTCTTGGCCAAAGTGATTTTAACGCTAAGCCTAAACATTTTACACATTTCCATATGCACCTCCAAACAAAAAAAGCACCAAAAATATGACTTCTCCGTATGGGAGTAGATATACAAAAAATCATGCATAAAATTACCAGAAGCTCTGAGAGCTTTGAGAATTGGTATGCTTGTGCCCAGGGGCTATCTGCACCAGATGGAAGTGGTTGAATTTGACCATCTTGATGTATGTAGGACATATAGGCATTTAATCACACACCTAAAATAGGCGGAAAATGAAAAAAAGTGATATTTATACAGAATGTCATCATTTACATTGCAATTGCTTTGTCAGGAAATGTCATATGCACACATTTCTTGATGGAAAGGTGAGATTGTTCTGAATCCAGCAATACCTCATATTTATATTTTTTCTGAATATTAAAGATGGTATATCGTTCAATGTATGAGGTGCCCAGAATGAAAAAAAAATCGAAAAGGAGTTACAGGACTTATTTCAATACACTTTAGTGGTGACAGGAATGCTCACAATTGTATTACAGTATATTACTTCAAATAAACGTATTATTACTGTATGGTGCTATAGATTATGCTTGAATGAAGAATCAGATTAGGGTGAAAATATATTTATCACTAGTGTATATATATATATATATATCTATATCATTTCTTGCCCATTGTTAAGCTGGAAAATGCAGTGACTCCACCTACTTCCAATGCCTTGCAACTAGCTCATCAGAATATTGCATCACTCCTTTCAGGTAGATATGATAGAGGAAGGGGAAATAGAGTGGATGTTATTCAGTTTGGTCAGAGATCTTTTATCTTCCATGAAGTGGAGCTCTCCAGTTCTTCTTCCATGAAAGAGCCAGCTTTCCTTATCAGTATTTCAAGACACCCAATTCCCCCTCTTCATTGTGCTCCCTCCCAAGCACACCACTGCATAGAAAAGGACACATACTGGCTTCAACAGTCTCATAGAACATAATTAAGGAGTTTACACCAGGGGCTACCCTCTGACTCACCTGGGCGCGGGGCTGGACGTTTGCAGTTCCCTGGGCGCGGGGCTGGACGTCTGCAGTTGCCTGGGCGCGGGGCTGGACGTCTGCATTTGCCTGGGCGCGGGGCTGGATGTGTGCAGTTCCCTGGGCGCGGGGCTGGACGTCTGCATTTGCCTGGGCGCAGAGCTGGACGTCTGCAGTTCCCTGGGCGCGGGGCTGGACGTCTGCAGTTCCCTGGGCGCGGGGCTGGACGTCTGCAGTTCCCTGGGCGCGGGGCTGGACGTCTGCATTTGCCTGGGCGCGGGGCTGGACGTCTGCAGTTCCCTGGGCGCGGGGCTGGACGTCTGCATTTGCCTGGGCGCGGGGCTGGACGTCTGCATTTGCCTGGGCGCAGGGCTGGACGTCTGCAGTTCCCTGGGCGCGGGGCTGGACGTCTGCATTTGCCTGGGCGCAGGGCTGGACGTCTGCAGTTGCCTGGGCGCGGGGCTGGACGTCTGCAGTTGCCTGGGGGCGGGGCTGGACGTCTGCATTTGCCTGGGCGCGGGGCTGGACGTCTGTGCTCATTCCGGCGTGGGGCTGTGCCTCACTGGCTGACTGGGGGTGGCAGGCAATGTTTTTTGCGTTGGAACAATAGACCACATCCACAGCAGTGATAGTGAGTGTCTTTCCTGCACTCAAATTTGCATGTATACATTGCAAATTCTGAAAGAAAAGTTTTTTTTTTATAGTCAGGCTTCAATATCTGGTACAATCAAATGAAGTTAGTTGCCCCACCTTCATAACAACATAAAAATAGGCAGTAAACCTACCTCCATGCTCCACAACAGTCTTCAAATGAGACTGCAGATGTGTCTCCACTTTGGCATAGTCACCCACATATAGAGGGCAAAATGGGCAGTGGAGAAGCTGGCAGTCTTCTTTTAAACACTGAGTAGCCCTGGGCCTGTGGCCCCTTGGCAAAATCGAGAGATGCATCTACATATAACAGATAGGAAAAACATTAGCAAAGCTGTACAAACTCTTCCTTATCCTCCAAGCGCTTTACTAACTGTAGCAATATCTACATGTAATTCCATCCTACAGCACATGCGCAGAGCATGAAAAGTCAGTCTGCCAAAAAAAAACATAGCTAAAACTTTGCAGAACAAGCGGGGCAAATTGACGTACATTCAATGTTAACCACACAATATGATAAAATTATGGTTCATAACCATTGTGTGAGTCTTCCCCTAGCACTCCAATGTTTCAACTTTTCATTTTGCTTATTGACAGCATGTGGTTCGTTTGACCAGAGACCGTTCACTAAGCTCACGTGTTAAACACAAATTTTAACTTGACCGATCTTTGACCGAACGGTGTGTGACAGATTGGTCTACACCACTCAATCTGACTGATTTTGGTCCTTGGTCTGTGATTGGCTGACCCATTACTGGCAGGACTTTTATGTTGATAAATGTAGTTTTTGGATGTGACGTGGGTCTCTCTTTCCGCCCCGCTGTTGTTTTGCCGGCAAAGGGCGCCGGCTGGCGTGTAAGCTGCTGCTAGCCGTGATCATTATCAGGTAGATTTGGTACCTTCAGGTAGGCATTTAATATTCATACTTTATGATGTGTCCGATCGCCGTATTGTCTGAATTACGGACCTGATTATGTGACTGCATTCCACTTCTAGCCATTCTTGCGTGGAACTGCATTCTGCTGTGAACTGGCGTTCACTTCGCGCTGCATACTGCCCTGCAATATCAGAACGCAGTATCTTGAAAATGGTCGAAAATGGGTTTAGACCGGAAATTGGCTTTAAAATACCTTCTTTTTCTTGTGTTAAAATTTTTTGGCCCAACTTGGTCCCGTTTCGGAAAAAAACACAAAAAACTGATTATACTGCGCTTTTTGGTTTTAGGAGGTTACGTGGTACTAGCCAAGAACGCAGTATAATGCGAATTATACTGCACTTCTCCATTGACACCGTGGTTTTGGTGTAGACAGTAATACCACAACAGAGCGCAGTATAATGATTTTTCAGCTAAAAAGTAATGAGAATGTTGTTTTTTTTTGCTTTTTTCTTGTGTGCATAAATTTTCACCATAAAAAAGTATTATATGGAAGTGTCATCACCACTTTACCTCCAACACAGTCGCGTGGACAGAAAGGAAACTTTAAAGCCTTTTTTCTCAGTTTGGCATTTTGAATTATACTGCGTTCTGAAATTGTAGGGCAGTATACTGCACCGGTGTGTACCTCCTTGGTTGGTGTGTTGCCCCATCATCTGTGCCAGGCCTGATTCGTGGTGCTTACGCCGGCTTTGGATTGGCCACAGTGGTTGGCCCCTGGGTACCTGACTACAGTCAGTGGATGGTAAGCTGGCCTATGCTACGTTGATGTTGTTGCTCCGATGGTAACGATGACCTTAGTCACTAAATCTACCCTCACTTTCCTCAGTGTGTGGTCCAAATTGCGATTGTTCCGAACCACGGATCCATGATCGGGTTAGCGGTGCCTCTGACGCCGTGGGATTGCTGGCTGCACTCCTCGGAGGTTGCTGTTTTGTTGCCGTCACACTCTGCGCCGGTTCCGACTGGCTCCACCTGCTCGTCCGGCCCTTGTTTGGTTTAATTATTTTTATTTTCTGGCCCATTTCTTGGGACGCCAGCCTCCTCGCTGCGCACTACGCAGGTCTGGTTACCTGTGTGTGTTGTGAGTGCGTGTGTGTCTGTGTGTCTGTATGCATGTGTGGTTATCATCCTCTAGGCACGGCACCAGGAGGCAAGTGTACACCCCCTTCAGTCAACCTACGGCGGTGTAGTTCTCCCCTCTCTCTTGCTACACGAAAGTTAAGTTGCATCTAGTCATCACTGTGTATGCAAATTGGGTAATACATTAGCACGTGTCATTCTCGCTATTGAGTGTCTCTCTCTTCTCTCCTCCCTGGATAGGTATGGAGTTGCCATAGCGCGCCGGTCTTCAGGTGGTGGATTCCCTCACTTTTCCATTGCTGTGTGCACTTGGGTGACTATTACTATTTTGCTGTGTGTAGTAGTAGTAGTAGATGTGTGTTTTCTTTTTATTTTGTGTGAGTACTTTATTGTGTGTGTTTATTTTGTGTGGCCTTTTCCCTAGTCTTTATCTATCCCTTTTCAACCGTGCTGCTATTGGTTAGCCTAAGCCTAGCTCGCCCCCCTTTAAGAGTGACACCATTGCCCTGTCTTCCCCCGTACCGGGGCGGTTCGTACCATTCAGTGTAGCCTCCTTCCTTCCTCGCACAGGTGCCGTGCGTGTGTATGCGTGATGTGTAGTGTGTGTATGTGGCCACTGGCAGTTTTGCTCCACATAACTGCTCGCCAGTGAGAGATAATAGGGAATTTGTGCAATATTGTCTTTAATACAATTCATCCATATTGTATTTTGTAATGTATTAGTATTTGTCCCTTTGCATCACCACTGCATAATTACACATTTGTATTCACCTGATGACTGACCAGTTGACTATTGTATTTGTAATGTAAAGAGAATAAAACACTTGACTCCTGCCTGAGAGTGCTCCGAACCTGTGTACTGGTTTACTAATTTGGGGAGTCATTTCACCCCTAGGTTGTCTTCCCCCACCCTAGGTGGCGTAGTCGTGCAAGAGCTGAGCGGAATTTAATTAACTGTAAACGTGCCACTTTTACAGGTGTAAATTGTGCAAGTGCACAACAACCAGTCCAACGCCTGTATAAAGTACGTCTAATTTATTAGCCAATATATAAATACACGAGATTTATCTGATATGACATCCTACCGTAGGATGATCTGAGCTGTAAGACAATTTATCAGAACACCGTCACCATCAAAAGGCCATTAACTTAAGCCATGCCGCTCATCATACATGCAACTTGCCTACCATGCCATCTACCTTACAGTAGATGCCATAAATAGAAGACTAATGTTGTGTTTGAGTTAACCAACACTACAACAAGACAACCGTCAATGTTAACATTATCTTGTGCATGATGGACAACGTGACCACTAATTCATGCTTTACCAGATGAGACGCATGCTATACGACAGCGGTTCCCAAACTTTTTTGGCCGCGCACCCCCTTCCACACTCCAGGACCATCGACGCCCCCCAACCCCATTCACCACTTTCGTGAAGTAAAAAACACAATACAACCCTTCTTAAAAATGCAACGCATTTAATTCTTAAAAGTGAACAAATATCATTAACGTCTCCCCATAGGAAGCAATCGGCACCTTGTGTGCAAATAAAAACACTTTTATCACTTGCGTTTTATGTAGGATTGAAATGTTACATTTAAAAATAATATTAAAAACGTTCCATTAAGTTTGGTTTTCCAGTGTAAAAGCACAAATTCATAGAGGCATGTATCAGCCATAGGAAGAAAATTAATAATAATAAATCACCCAGCCTTTTCAAACGGAGGCAACAGAGCTCGCATTAGACATACACTGTGAACGGAGGATTATTGCATTTTTAACTAATTAGGCCTACATTAATGAGTAAAAAAGTATAAATAACAACAATAATTATTTTATTTGCCCACTTACCCATATTAATGCGATGGATGGGCCTGCATCTTTGCGCAGATTACTCTTCGGAGTAATCCGAGGACAACTTGAGCCTCAAATCTTTCTCCACATCCCCCAGTCTTTGCCTATATTTAGTTTTGACAGCTGTCAAAGCAGAGAATCCGGTCTCGCAAAGATAAGTCGTCGCAAAGGGCATCAAACTCTTCAGCGCCAGTTTCGCCAGGTCTTCGTAGGAGCGCAATAACGCAGCCCAGAAGTCCACCAGCGGCTTTCGTTTTAACAGCTGCTGTAGCGCTCCATCACTTGACAGTTCAATGAGCTGTTCCTGTTGGTGAAACTTCAGGTGCGGGACAGGGATGGAAACGTCAAATGGATTACGAATCCAGGGTTGAGTATCCATGGGTGGGAAGTACTTTCGTAGCTCCTCCGCGAGGTGGTTGAGGTGTTCAATTACGATGCGTTTCGTTTCTTCGCCCAGAACCACTTCGTTTTCCCCCAAGAAGTCGTGAAGTGTAGGGAAACACAGGAGTGTGTTCCCACTCACACAGGTAGCCCAGAACCGCAGCTTCTTGATCATTGCCTCGACTTTCTCTTGAGTGTTAAATACTGTCACACTGACTCCCTGGAGGCCAAGATTCAGTTCATTTAGAGTGGAAAAAATGTCAGCCAGGTAGGCGAGCTTCGTCAGAAAGTCTTCATTGTGCAGCTTAGAAGACAAAACAAAGGGGTTGCTCTCGAAAAACACCTGCAGCTCGTGTCGGAGCTCGAAGAGCCTTGTGAGCACTTTGCCACGGGACAACCAGCGCACTTCTGTGTGCAGCAGCAATGCCTTGTGCTCGCTGCCAATCTCATTGCACAGAAACGTGAAGAGCCTCAAAATTCAGCGGGCGAGCCTTGATGAAATTCACCAGCTTCACGGCGTCATTTAGCACAGACAGCAGATCGGCTGGCATGTTCTTGGCTGCTAGGGCCTCGCGATGGACACTGCAGTGTAGCCACTGGACGGATGGGCACACCTTTTTGATATGGGCCACAAGACCGGTGTAGTGGCCCGTCATCGCTTTCGCCCCATCAGTGCATATCCCCACGCACTTTTCCCAATCAATGTCGTGAGTGGTCATGAAGTTGTTAACCAGGTTGAAGATGTCCTCTCCTCTGGTACGGGTAGTCAGGGGACGGCAAAACAAAAAATCTTCGTGCACCGTCCCATCAAAAAAAACCCTCACCACGAAACCAGGCATAAGTCGCGCAGCCGCGTTCAGAGCTACAGCCAAATTTAGTCAGGGAAGCGATTTTCTATGTGTTTTGACATCTTGGAAGAAAACGGTACCTTAACACTTATATTTTCAATTTCCATGGTCATTACATTCAAATTCGGTCAATAAAGATGTTTATTGTGTCAGCGTGATCAAAAGTTCAGGCTTCACTGAGCAAAGAGAAAGCCGAAATGGGCCACTTTTCCCCGACCGAAACAACCTCCGATCTGTTGCGGATCATCCAAGTGTTTGGTACGAGGAGAAAGCTAATGAAATGCCCTGTCCAATCACGTAGGTCAAATGGCGATATTATTTTGTAGTTCTTTTAAAAGAGCCAATCAAATGAGTAAACCAAACCCTCTTGTTGCTATGCCTGTCAAGATCAAGCTCCGTGATTGGTCAAACGCCCACCGCGTGCTCTATGGGCATGCGCAGTTCTCTCACTTACATCCGCAACAAACCAGCATGGTTAGTGTTATTGCAAGTTTGATTAATGTTTCGTCTCGTAAAAAGCCGTATTTACTCCTCATTTTTGGACAACAATGACAAGGACAAAGGCGACTGGGAGTCTGATGATGACTGGGATGCCTTTGATGATGAAAAAGACGATCGAGTGCACGAACTGGGAACAGATTCAGCAGTGGAGAAGACCAATGCGATTTTTTTTTTTTACCGCGGACGTATCTCCCAATTCTGGCTATGAAAAGACCAATAATCTTTGGTAAGTTAGTGTGCAACTTAGTTACATAGCAGAGGACACTTTCTGTTTCTTGATTTTTACGTTTTAACCCTCCGGATTTCATCTGCATGACATGTATGTGTGGGTATAATGGAGCTCTAGAAAAACGTCTCAGTGCATGCCTTAGTGATTACATACTCCTCGTTTTGAAATGGGCTAAACTTAAAATAATACTGAGAGTATATGCAACTATTGTACCTGTAGTTAACTGGAATGGTATTTTTTTCCATACTATTCCTATTATTTTATTCCAGCATCAGCAAGGAAAGACTAACAGGCTTACTGAAATGGTACTCCAATGGGAAAAATGTCTCGAGAAGATCCCTTCAGCTGGACAACATCAAAGGAGAGGTGACATTCATCCAACAACAAGGTTCACAAAATGCCCTAGTGCTCACTGGACATGTCCCTGGATTTAAACGTGATGATCTACAGCCCCTGCCTTCAGTTCACACTGCCACCAAGGTCAACCAAAGCTACAAAGATGTTCTTCTTGGGACAGGTAATTAACATTCTCTTTTAAATATTGTGGTCATCTAACCTATTTGTAATATGGGTGTCATAGTTGGCTGGTAGCCATTCTTTTAATGAATTTCATGTTTATGCTGCAGCTGTCATATTTCAATGCTTTTAAGGTTAATATCTTGATTTAAAATGGGCGGCGATTGTTAAAATTCTACTCCATATAATGAGCTATATCGATTTATATTCAAATAATTAATTTCAGTTGAGCTGGAAAAGAGAAAAAATGTAGCTGTCTTAGGGTATAACTATTTTTGTTTTGAAAACTTTTTTCTGTCAATTCATTATTTTTTTTTTATTTTTCATAGAGAAGAACTTATTGGACCATCAAGCACCAACAAGAGTGGAGACTTGAAAAAAGCAACGCATCTCTGAATCTGTCACTGACTCTGAGAGTGCCCATAGACAGGTTGTGGGCGTGGAGATGAACTTTTAAATCTGTAAATATGTGGCAAGTACACAAGAGAATACGTGAGTAGTGTGTGTGTGTGTGTGTGTGTGTGTGTGTGTGTGTGTGTGTTTGGTGTGTGTGTGTGTGTGTGTGTGTGTGTGTGTGTGTGCGTGTGTGTGTGTGCGCGCGCGCGCGTGCATGCGTGTGTATGTGTTTATGCTAAATGCATTTAATTTAATGCTATATTGACCTAAATGTTCATGTCCTTGATGCACTGTATGTTGTGTTTTTTAAGCTTTGGCAGCATTGATACTTCCAAGCATGCCAATAAAGCACATTTGAATTTGAATATGCAAGTTAAATTGTCTTTTTTAGTTCTTTTAGGGTTGCCATTGGTAAGCGGTAGGGCAGTCATGGGTAAGCGGTTAGGGCATCAGACTGTATCCCAAAGGTTGCCGGTTCGACTCCTGACCCGCCAGGTTGGTGTGGGAGTAATTAAGCAGTGCTCTCCCCATAATCCTCCAAGACTAAGGTACCCTGAGTATGGTTCCGTCCTGCCGCACTGCTCCCTTTGGGGCGCCATTGGGGGCTGCCCCCTTTTGAGGCATAAATGCAATTTCATTGTGCACAGTGTGCACTTGTGTGCTGTGGAGTGCTGTGTCACAATGACAAAGGTAGTAGGAGTTTCCCAGTTGGGCTTTCACTTTCTTTAAGGCATAACATGAAGACAGATACAGTATGAGAGCATGAATTGGTGATATAAGATGATCATATTTCAGGTGGATGATTTCCCCGAAATTCCATTTGGATGGAAAAGTCAGTTTCCGTTTAAATAATAGGTTAAAGTTCTTTTATTGAAACAAAACTTCTGTGACATGTCCGTCATAGTGTCATTAATCATCTGTGAAAATTTCATGTCAATCGGATGATAATTAATATGCGTTGCTAAGGACTTTATACCTATAAAATAGTCCAAAACTTTGACGGCCGATTTCTCGAAAAGGCGTTTCGCGAAATATGTCCAAACTCCAAAAGTAAAATTTCCGTAACTTTGGTTCTACTTATGATAGAAACATAATTTTTTCACCATAATAAACCTTGGGTTCTGCTCTATCAATCCACACAGATAACTCATTTTTGATATCCAGAGACTTATGCCTGGTTTCGTGGTGGTGGGTCACATATACCATGAGGTTCGCCAGCTGGGCAACATCTGTTGATTCGTCCAGCTGCAGGGAGTAAAACTCGCTTTCCTTCACGCGTCTGACCAAGGTAGCCAGCATGTCCTCAGCCAGTGCGTCAATTCAACGAGATACTGTGTTGTTTGACAGTGGAATTGCATCCAACCTCTTTGCTTCTTTTTCTCCAATCATACATTCCACCATGACCTCACCCCACCCCACTTGAAATTGACTGGGGCAGCTCCCGACCTGATCACTGGCATTTACATATTAAAGGCTCTCCTAAGAAGGGGATGGGAGGGGGGCATGGGGGAGCCGCAAATGCTGTGGCTTGAGGTACGAGGCAATTTAAGGTGCAAAACTCATCCACAAATTCCTCTTTTCATGCAGTGCCACACGATGATAGACATTGTAGTTGTTTTTGGCCGTTTTTTAGTTCGTCCCATTTCTGCTTGAAAAAATCAAGTGGCCTTTCACTTACGTGAGGGTGCGTTGTATGAAGGTGACGCCGAAGATAGGAGGGTTTCATACAGCTATTAGCCAGGACTTCACCGCATACAACACACTGAGGTTTTGGACAGTCGTTGTCCCCAACAAAAGAGAAGCCCAATCCCAGATAATGTTCATCGTGCTTTCTCTTTTTCCTTCCTGGCTGGTTTTCGTCATCCGCACTTCGTTTCCTCAGCCTGGTTCCCTTCTTCCTCGTCCGTTACAATCATCTCTCTCGCAATCTCCTCCTGATGAGTTAAATCGCACCAGATTCCCCCCTGTACGTTGAGTTTTCTCCATCTCTAATTTGTTGTGGTGTAGCAGGTATTTTTGCAGGTTTAAGCCAGTTAAGCATTGTGAATCAATAATGTACGCAGACTATATGAATGAATGAATGATGCTATAAGCCGCTGCACGTTACGCTGTTACGTCAGAATTCTTCTTCTACGATAGATGTGCATTTTGTACTATTCTGCTTAATCTGTTCATTAAAATGACAACTTTTTTTTACAAAATTTAAAAATAAACACATTATTTACACGTCTTTATTGTGTCTGGAAAGCCCAGTGAAAGAAACACACTCTAACCTGAAAATCACATTAAAAAACACTCAAAACCGCCATTGCATTTTTTATCTTGCGCACCCCCTAGCGGCAGGTCGTGCACGCACCACACTTTGGGAAACCCTGCTATACGAGATCGTAATACATTCTAAGTCTTCACAGTTAAATCCAGAGCTAATATCTGACTTCTCAAACTTCGTCAAACAACGTGTCACACTATGAAGTGTTTGGCTAGCGGCTAACATAACTGCTAAGATCATGTGTCAAGTGCTAGTTTAACTACTAACGTTGACTTAGACATTAGATTTCAGTGTGAAGACTTTGCTGACATAAAAAGAGAAAGCGAGAGATAGCGAGATTAGAACCATACCTGTAGTTTTTGTTGACTCTGATACCATTAAGACAAAATAACTTCAAGAATTTACTGATTATTTCCCATCGACCGAACTTTGTTCCGGATTCTGGAGAAAAACTAAACTGCAAGAACCACAGATACTGCTCAGGCTGAATTCGAAACGGGAGGCAGTGACTCGATGACTCTCCTCCTACATAAACATGTCACTGATCAGATAGGTCAAGTTAGCTGATGAGGCAGCCGTTACGAACGGCACTAACGAGTGCGCCGCCTTGCGCATTTGATGTTCCGGCGATTCTATGGCGGGAGTTACGTTCATCACGTTAGCGCTTAGCTTACGCATGCTATTTGAACGGTGAATGATCGTCAGACGGCGGAATCGTAAAATAGGCTATACATAGATCTAGCGACAGCATATTTAGATACTGCAATGTTGATTTATGCATTCGATTTTCAATATCTACATACATAAGTGTCAGAATAAAGAGTATGATAAGGTAGTAGCTTGGGTAGTAGCCATGTTTGTTTTTCAGGTTTCCGGTTGAGAGGGAGGTGGCGCACAGTATGTTGGGTACCAAGGCAGCGAAGTCAGCATCTGATGTATCCTCGAAATATCCTCGTTACGCCCACAAATGCAGTCAACTGCTGAGAGAGGAAATAAAGCAATTTTTCGTTTCGATCCACACTTCATGACTCGATGTCCAGTTAGCTCACTGGAAGGACAGCTGCCTTCCCTGTTTCGAATCGGGCCTCAGTCTGCACTTCGATGTATGCAACACATGGCATGAGCTACAGGCGTACAGGAAGTGGGATCATATCCGATGTGACTAGCGATTGGTCTAGGTGGTTGTACCAGGAACACCCAGTGGTGTTCGTGTTCAATAACAGATACGCCCACGCCGCAGCGGGACCCCCCTCGGCACACTGGCTAGATTGCCCACTAGTATCAGGTTGCTGTTGCAGAAAGGAAAAGAACAATAACATTCATAATGACACTCAGCAGTCTTTTGAAAAACACTGTAGTGGCAGGACAATTTCATTCGAATATGAGGTCTACAGTATTTTCCATCGAATTCCACTTGAGAAAATAAATGTACGAACCACCTACCCTCTTCCTCTCCCTCTTCATCCAGACAGCTCTCGGTGGTGGCTGGAGTTTCAGTGACGACTTTAGAGTTACGTTGGGTATTGCTGTGGACTTTAAATTGTTTTCTTCTTCATGCCAAACTGTGAGTAATGACTCCCCGTATCCTTGTAGTCCGAGTCAGTGAAGTGCTCACTGCACAGTGAGCTTGAGGGTGACGGTCCCGTCCATTTCGCCCGAGTTAGCCTCACTTTTTTAATCCAGACCTTCTTGATGCTCTCTTCTTTAAGGAAGCCGTGAAAACTTTCCCCGCTGTTATGAGTATTACTACACCCTGCAATAATACATCTCATCGGCATGGTGAGTCTCTACTAAAATCGAAAATTGTCTAAAATACGAGCTATCGACTGTACTAACTAGGCCTAATACTACTGTCAACTTGATCAGCTGCTGCTATGACTTCCTAAACGTACGTCATCATAATGTGTGGAATCATCACGCTCAGTATTTATTTTTTTGAGGGGTGGAGCTTTGGGTCCTGAATAACGGTGAAATATTGTTTTCCAGATAACAAATCACTATCAGAAATGTAAGATATCTATCAGGACACATGAAAACACTACTAGATCACTGTTGTTTATTTGTTTTTTTATTTTAACTTAGTGGACCTTTAAATGTATTTAATCATTTCAACTGTGTGAGCAGCTGCACTCCTGTGAATTAGTGATGTGTCGGTCGCAAACTGTTCGGCTCTAAGAGCCGGCTCTTTGAAGTGAACGACAGGGAGCCGTTTCAGTTTTTTTTTTTTTTTGTCGTTCTCTCCCCCTCCCTCTCATTGTGTGTATACTCTAAAAGTGCCAGTGGATAGAGCAGGTGTAACAGACACACTCACAGCGATCAGAAATGCATAGGTAAGGGTTAACGTTCGGCGAGAAGGTCGCTACTGTGGAATAGCAGCACGACAGAGAGAATCTTTAGACCCCGACGCGGAGCGGAGGGGTCTTGTTCTCTCTGAAGTGCTGCTATTCCACAAAGCGACCGACTCGCCGAAAGTTAACCCGCTTATTATATGGATATACTTAAATGATTCACACATGCGGGGACATTTCTTTAGACCTATTTAATGTTAAAGGCCAACTTCCGATAAAACTCAGTTTTACTCACTCCTTTCGAAGATCGGACGGTCACCCCAAGTTAAACTCACTTGCAAGGCTCTCATAGCGGTGCGTCAACTCTCCTGGCTGTGTTTCCCGGTGTTTCCCAATTTACATCAATAA
>NC_085869.1:41174860-41239860 GCF_034702125.1 Engraulis encrasicolus
GTGCCCGGGAAAGAATTTTTCCGTGATGGACACAGAGAAGTGCTCACTCTATAGGCTACTCCCACAGCTCTATGTTTCCACAGTCTTGTGTTTTCTCAGGATTTTTCTAATTTCAAATATTTTTTCTCAAAAAAATAATTTCCTAACATTTTCCAAAAGTCATTTCTCAATCCCCTAACTCCATCCGGACCCCGATTCCGGAAACTCAATCCTAATTTTCCTAACTCCATATATACAGAGACAGACAGACAGACACACAAGGAAATAATGACTTCTAATTTCATTTTTTTTTTTTAAGTTTCCAGATGATGATGCAGCCGAAGATTCTCTTGAAAAAAACTGACACCGTCACGCCTCCGTGGCAAGCTGACACCATCACGCCTCCGTGGCTCTCCCGGTACGTAACTGTGCCTAATCTTGCTTTTTATGTGGACTCTACACTTAAAATTAAGAAGTGAACTAATAGTTGCTGTGCTCGCAAACTAATACTTTTCCTGCCTGTAGGCACACCGAAGAGGCAAAGAGGCCACGCCGCCGCTCCAGCCTCCCGCCAAGAGCCCGCACAAGCCCCCGTCTGCACCGCCACCCCAGTCCCCCCCGAAGACCCTGCTAAAGCCCCCGCCGACAGCGCCACCCCAGTCCCCCCTGAAGACCCCGCCTGCACCGCCGCTCCAGCCCCCCCGAAGACCCCGCTAAAGCCCCCGCCGACAGCGCCACCCCAGTCCCCCCTGAAGACCCCGCCGACAGCGCCACCCCAGTCCCCCCCGAAGACCCCGCCGAAGCCCCCGTCTGCACCGCCGCTCCAACCCCGTCCCAAGACCCTGCTCAAACCCCCGTCAAGGCCGCCCCTTCTGCAATGGTCCCCTTTCATTCTACAACCCCGTCCCTGTGCCGCCCCACCATGAATGTGTCCGTGACTGTACACCCCGTTCGTTCACAATCCTACCCTGACCTCGCAGATCCCCGTCCTTCCCCTGAAAGTTCCCCTGACCGTGCTCCAACCCCTTCCATCAGAGCGGATCCCCCTCCCTCCCCTGACGGGTCGACAGCACCCACCCCTGACCAGTCCCTTCACCCTTCCCCGTCCCAGACCTTCTGAGTGTTTTTATGTGTGCCTGTCTGTGTGTGTGTGTCTGTGTGAGTGAGTGAGTGTGTGTGTGTGAGTGTGTTTTTAAAAGTTCTTTAAAACCAAAGTTCTTTAAAACCAAAATAACCACACAAAAAAAAGTTCTTAAACATTTTAAATTTTAATAATTGTTCAGTCTGTGTGTGTGTGTCTGTGTGCCTCTGTGTGTGTGAGTGAGTGAGTGAGTGTGTGTGTTAAAATAGGTATTAGAAAAAAAACAAAAAGTTCTTAAACATTTTAAATTTTAATAATTGTTCAGTCTGTGTGTGTGAGTGAGTGAGTGACTGAGTGTGTGTGTGTCTGTGTGCCTCTGTGCGTGTGAGTGAGAGTGTGTGTGTGTGTTTAAAAGTTCTTGCACTTTATTCTATTACAAAAAAAACCAAAAAAGTTCTTAAACATTTTAAATTTTAATTATTCATAGTTTTAATAGTTCACAGCATTAAAAAAAAACTACTTCAACTCTACCTTGACGTGGTGTTGGGGCTTACGAGCTGAGGCTCAAACTAAAAGAGTTCGAAGGTTTTTGGTGCTGTTTAAAAAAAAAAACTCTTGTGGTGTAACAGTAACACATCCACCCTATGGGTGGAAATTCCAGGTGCAACTCCTGGCGAGGGTCATGATGCGATTCAGCACCAAATCTACCTAACAAGTCCAGCATTGGACAATCCAACATAAAAACTTATTAATGAACAAAATTCAAGAGACGCCGCACACTGCTTACTTTTCTTAACTTTATTTCTTGGAGCGAACAAAACTAAAAACAAATAAAATAAAAACGTATTACAAGTTGTCCAGCATTGGACAGTCCAACATAAAAACGTATTACTCCTACTCCTCCTCCTCTTCTTCCTCGTCGTCTGCGAGGTATCCGTCGTCGTCTACTGGGGGTCCCATAGGCAGGGCTTTGAACCGTTATTTTTTTCCAAACGTTCCGTTCCGAACAGAAACGGAATTATAACGTTTCTGGTTATGGGTTCCACCAATAAATTGACGTTCCCGAACCGGTTAGAACAAAAAAATATTGTTCCCGGAACGGTTAATTTCGTTCCTGTCAGCTGATTACTCCCCATAGGCCTAACTGACGTTAATTATCCAAGAAAGACGGAAGTGCAAATAAGTCAGCCTACATTCCAAACTGTTTATTCAAGCGGATGAAAAGAATATCCTCCAGAATTTTGTCATTCAGGGACGACCTAAGCGGAGAAGCGGAGAATAAACCTCAATGATGAAAATGCACGCTCCACGCTGACTTGGGTCACAGGGAGCGCTATGATGGACATTGTGAGTTTGTGCATATTTGAAGCGGCCATGGATGCCCAATAACGCCGAACATTCTCGGTGCGCTTTACATGCGCTTCTCTGCAATGTCTTACAATGATGCAATGGAAACTCTGCCCTTTTGTATGACAGTGGTTTCTTTTAGATTTATTTATTTATTTAAGATGTGGAGTGGAGACTTTGTAATCCACAGTTCTCTCTCCATTCAGTCAGAGAATGTCTGATGTCACACAGGACGTGAACCTCAGCTGTCATGGTAACGTGTGCAGGAAAATAATAACTTTTTTGCTTTGTTTGAGGAACGGTATTAACCGGTATTAACCGGTTACCATTATTTTTAAATAAGTGTTTCCGTTCCAGAACATAAAAAATAATAACGTTTCCGGTTTCGTTTCTGTTCCTTGTAAAATACAAAAAGTTCCCGGTTTTCGTTTTCGTTCCTTGAACCGGTTCAAAGCCCTGCCCATAGGTGGAGCAGGTTGGGGAGCTGGTGGGGGTGCCGGGGCCTCCTCCCCTAGGGTTAGGGTTAGGGTTAGGGATTGTTTTGGTCTGGGCACAGCTGCTTTTCTTTCATTCATTATATGAATTTGATAGCCTAGCAACCAACTGGAAAAGGTATTTCTCAAAAATATGTCTTTAATGACAGGTTAAGATTAGGGAATGTTTTGGTCAGGGCACAACTTAAATTGCTATAGCATTATTTTGTTTAGGATTAGCATTTGGTATGTATTTTCTAATGATAGAGTCACACAGTGCTGTGGTAATAGCCTATAGAAAGCACTTCCGTGTGCCCATCACGGAAAACAATTCTGTGTCAAGGAGCATGGAAAACAATTCAGTGTCCAGGAGCACAGAGTTTTGGCAAAATCCGTGCTCCTGGACACGGATTTCGTGTCCTTAACATCCGTGAATTTTTGGAGATCAGGCTGATGAGGATTAGCCTGGTTCACACCAGACGATGTGTGTGTAGCTTTGGCGCCCCCTGGCGGAGCAGAGCTACACACACTACCGTCTGGTACACAGCCATAGAGCACGCTCCGTCTCCAACCAGAAAATAGGCTGAGAATTTATTGCTTCTGCACGGCCTCCTCACCAACAAATTCCTTCAAAAACCTTCCTGTTAATCTTTAAAGTCAGAGTCAATATAGTCTCTAATCTCTCTTGTGACTCCTCAATGTGAGTTACCGTTTATATTTAAGAAATAAATGCTCTGTCTATTTTCTGGTTGGAGACGGAGCGTGCTCTATGGCTGTGTACCAGATGGTAGTGTGTGAAGCTCTGCTCCGCCAGGGGGCGCCAAAGCTACACATACACCGTCTGGTGTGAACCAGGCTAGATGAGGATATGCATATGACTAATTTAAATGCCGTAGGTGATAACGTTTCGTCTCCGATGTTTTTGTACACTACATTGAGGAAAAAGGGGGAGTGAGCGAGAGGGCAAAGGATCTTGCTTGGATGTAAAACGATCATTCATGTGCCATAACAGGAGTGCTTACAACTTCAGGCAGTGTGCTGTTTGTGCTTGGTGCAGACTTGATGAGATACATACAAAATGTAAACATCTGCTTGTGCAACTCTTGGCAGATAGTTGTCCATAGAATATATGTTCATAAACTTGATTAACCGGCATTTAAACGGAAAGGCGACCGTACCAAATAAATAACCTGGTGAATTTGAACATCTAACACCTAATAACTACACATTAGCTAGCTAGCGAACGTTAGCGTGTTAGCTGGACAACTAACCACTACCTCCAAGTCAGACATGAGTCTCCCATCTTACATAAAATGTAAATTCAAGTTGAAAGTGAAAGAAAGTGAAAGTGAAAGCCCATTGGGAAACTCAAACTCCCATTGTCATTGTGACACAGCACTCCACAGCACACAAGTGAACACTGCACACAACGAAATTGCATTTATGCCTCACCCGTGCAAGGGGGCAGCCCTCAGTGGCGCCCCATGGGGAGCAGTGCGGTGGGATGGTACCATGCTCAGGGTACCTCAGTCATGGAGGAGGATGGGGGAGAGCACTGGTTGATTAAAGGGGATATTGTTGAATATATGACCTGACATATAAACCATTTGAAACTGTACAGCTTGTTAGCAATGCTACCTACCGATACTTAATAAACATTCCTAGCTAGCTAGCTAGCCCGCTACATTACCTGGACAAAATCAGCCCATTTCTGATGTTGCATTGCTACTAGATCTCAAGACTCTACTTGTAGATTAATCTACATTTTGTATTTCAATTGTAAGGAGATGAAAAACGGACAACAGATCTCTAATAACTTAAACATCTATGTCATAACAACATTGCAATCGTTTATGCTAGCTTTCGCTAGCTAGCACCACCACTAGTGTGTGAGCTTGTTAAAGCAAGTTACCAGTTTTAAAACAACCAGGATCTAATTACAGCTGGAAGTTGGTAATTCGGTTATTAACAATATGAATGCCCTTTCCAGTGTATAATCAATAGCATTAACCCTTTTACTGCCGTCGTCGCGGTATTGAATGAGGTGGGCTGTCACGTCGAATAGAGTGTAAATTCTTGTTCATACTCCTTTCCACTGGGTGGCAGACATGTGGTACTTCAATCCTTTCTAAGAATTTTGACCCCTCTTTGTGCATTTTTTTCGAGTAATTTCCATCTGAAAACCCAGACGCAGAAGTGCGTTGCAAGTCACTATTTCAAAACAAAGGACGATCGGCGTTGTGAGATTGTGCACATTATTTCCTCTAATTCAAGCCCAAATACATTCCAAATTCAATTTGTCTTGGTGGTTTATGTGTAGTGACATTATATTTTCCCACAAGTTGATTGTATATGTGTAGACATTTATAATATGGCCTTAGGCAATGCGTCTCCTATTGCTAGCTTAGCCGTGGCTACAGAGAAGAACAGCCAATTCGAATAGGGAGTGAAATAGATCCCCTTGCCAAACACAAAGAAACATGGCGTCAGTTTTACATACATAAACAGTTTTACAAACATAAATGATCCTAACCACAACTCAATGGAAAGTTTAGGGATTGAGAAGTGGTTTATTTGGAGACTTCATTAGCCTACGTAGGGGAGTTCCCATTTGAACACAGGCGACGCGAAGGCGAAGCCCTGTTCCAAGCGAGCTGAACCCATGCGACTGGTTTCATTCACTGAATAAATCTAAAGCAAGTAGACCTGCCCCCAGACGACAACTTGTCTTGATGTTTTGTGTGCAATGCAATTGCGTATTTCGCCCCTCAAGTAATTGCAGCCATTATTATAAGAAAAAAAGATGTTGCTGCTGAGATTGCAACACAGACGATCAATCGGCTGTTTGGAACCTCCCCTGTCAAACACAGAAACACGGTGTAGACCTAGGAAACATTCCTGAACACAAACCAATGAACATTTGCGTGGTTGTGAGAATGTGTTTGCTTGGCGATTTGTAAATGGTTACGGGGGATTTCCTTAGAACATGCAAGAAGCGTTTATTGTCATCCAAACCCACAGGGCGATATGCGTAATTTCACTGAATAAACCTCTAAATAGCACAGGTAACCACAAAGTAGCCTATCTTGTCATGCGAAATATGCAATACAATGCCATGTCGCCCCTAAAGTGATTGCAGTAATGATGTGTTTATAGAAATAGGCTATATTTCACTTGGTGGTGAACTTTGACGTGCGTCTTCCCCTAAAGCTGAAGTAGGCGAAAAAGCTAAAACATAAAGTATGTCATTTCCCTCTATGAAAGACAGTAAGTAAAACCACTGCTACAAAAAGAATGGATTATCCTGTTAGACGTTAGTACATCCCGTAGAAATTCGATAGGCTACATGGCTTGGGGAAATATTTGAGTTTTTTTTTCACCGTCGCGCATGGCGAAATGAAGACGCATACCCTATAACACGAATATTTTAGACTTGTTGAAAACTGGGCTGGTCGCCGTGGTTGGACTGTCTTTATTAGAGTTTGTCTAGTCACTAAAGCAGCATGGAAGAGGGGGCGGAACCGGAGAGACTGGAGGGGAAAGCGCTGCGCTATGCGTGAGGGGGGAGAGTGCCGCTTCTGATTGCCTTCAGGTGGTCGACTTTAGGTGTTACTTATAACGTATACTATAACGTGATAACGTCGGCCTAATTGGGCTGTGTGTATTTTCGACCCATGTCGGTATGCCTAACAGTAGCCTACGATACCAAAATGAATAGAAGCGGTTTATAAGTCAATAGAGCTGAGATAACAGGAGAGGTGGTGCTGATTTTCTCCGCCTCTCCACCCCTTTCCCTGAAACTGATTTCACGAGGGTACACCTCATGATACAAATTAGGCCTGTTTTATGCCCATTATCTTGACACTGTGCCCATGAGTTATTTGAAATGTAAGTTAAAATCTGTAACATTCATTCACTGAGCTATGCTGATGATCATCCAGGATGATCCTATGCATACAGAGGTCACTGTCCCTGCGCCTTATCCAAATAGCCTACAGTAGCCTATATAGGTCACAGGTGTAGTAAAATAGGCTATATAGGCATATATGTGTACTGAATATGTGTGCTTACCCTGTCTGAAAAAGGTTTTCACAGACTAAAAAGTCACAGGTAGATACAAACATTTTTGGCACTCCAGGCAACAACCTCCCAGTTATTGTTTCTTGCTATGTTATTATTATTACAATATTAGTTACAATATTTACTATATGTTAGGCTTAAAACTACTTTTTTACTTGACCATAATGTATGTGCACGACATGACAGTAATGGGATGCCACATATTTCTAAATAAATTCAATAATTTATTGAAAATCTATTGAAAATTATCAATATTTCCCATTACTAATTAAAATTTCAAAATGGCGTCATAATATGCTAATTAGATATTAATTTTAATTAGAAATTAACTTTGGGTCTTCCGCAACTTTTTTGTAATTTACAGTTAGGCTCTATCTATTACCACTGTCCAGCCACAGCCTGTTGAATATGTGATGCCCAAATCGAGCATTTTCACCAAATAACATTGGCATTAAAAGGGTTAAGACAGTGCTAAAGTCTGTTACAATAACAATACATCAAAATGCTATGGTGCAACAACCTGCTTTATCACAAAAAACCTTTAAACTCATTCAAACCAACATTTCCTAAAAACCGGATGCCCTGTGCAAATATATATATATGTATACAAATCATCCCGATCACATAACTAACTCTGCAAGTACAGTTGAAAATAGATCAGCATCTTCAAATTACACTTTCTTAGAGAAGTTATCCACAGCGTCGATAGAAAACAATATTGAACTGCGCAGCTTTCTGCCCCTCGCATGCGCAGTTGTTACCATAGTGACGTCGCCGGGAAATCTATGTATTCACCAACATTTTATTTAGGATTAGTGACAGCAAGCAAATAGTAATTCCTTGAGCATTTAGAATAACTCATGAAAATGAGCAGGGAACAGGGAAGTTAAAGCACATTATAGTTTCTCAGCATGTGATCTACAACAAGCTCCTGTGGGGCAGACAAGTTAAGCTGTTGGGTTTTTTTGTGCATTTAGTAGCTTGCTTTGCACTGCGTGCTTGACTGAAGTGAAGAACAAACTCCTGACACCATGTAGTGAAATGTGTCAATAGTAAATAAAATCCCAGTTCCTTCCACAAACACTGATCATCCGATTTAGTCAAAAATAGCCTACAGTCTGAAATAAATGTACTATTGACCTATATTGACCTTTATTATTTAGGGTGAGGTGGTTTTCCACAAATTTGTTTTTGGGTATGTTAAGTGAATCAATTAACATATCCAAAAATAAATGTGGAAAACCACCTCACACTAAATACCGATTGTATTTTGTGAGGTTTAAGACACAAACACACAACGACAAGTATTTACATCAAAACCTAGTATTTCTTAGGGCCAAAACATACCAAGGCGGAACGGAACGGTCGCAGGACGAACGCGGTCTTTCTGCTTAGTTTCGGCCGGTGTGTTTTTCTCTGCCTTTCACACTGACAGCGTCGGCGTGCGCGGCCAGTCCTGTTTAAAAAAAAAAACCCACAGCTAAAGCTAGCGTGCTACTTTGCCATTCATTTGAATGAGACACCGCCGGTCGCCAGCGTGAAAAACACGCGAGTTCTATTTTCCAAATGCGGCGCGGAGCTGGCTCCCACGCCGCTGACGCCCGACTACCGCCAGTTGGTGTGTAAGGACAGATATATTTCAATGTATTTTCACCAACTCCTTTTCCCACACAGCAGCTGCAACGGCAGGCAAATTGCAACATTTGGTGGTGGAGTTTGAGTCCGAGAGTGGGGGAAATTATAGACAGAGACAAGAGTACTACTAAAACACATTTCATTTTGTTTTTAATCATTCACACACTTGAACACAGAGAGAAAACTTCATGTACAGACTTAACTAATTACAGAGAAAAATGTTTTAACTAACAGAATTGATTGAACTAAACTACTGTTGAACTGAACTAAATATTTACACAAAAACAAAAAATACCTGGGCTATCTGAGTCCAGGGTGGAGGAGCTCAAAGTCTCAGGACAAAGAAAAAGAACAATACTTGATTTAACTAAACCACTGATTGAACTGAACTAAACATTTACACAAAACAAAAACAGAACATCGAACTGAATTAAATATTAGCACAAAACAAAAAGAGAACATTGAAAAAATTGAACATGATGTCAAAATTATACCAACAAAAATACAGAACTGAGTGGGAGTCAGTGGCTGACTTTAAGGGCTGGCTTAAGCCTTTTGAAGGGGATGGCAGCAGGGCATACTGTGCCTACTGTAAGGCTGACTTTTATGCCAAACTTAGCGACATCAAAAAACATGCCACTACAAAAACAAAACACCTTGAAAAGGCAAAGCCTTACGGGACAAAACAGCAGACGATCCTCATGACAAGGGGAAAAAAAGCAGAGGCCACCATGGCCATGTTTATCGCCTCCCACTGTTCCATGCTAAGCTTGGACCACCTTGGGGAGGCGTGCAAGGCAGTGTTTGCAGACTCTGCGGCAGCCCCCCAATTCAAAATGCACCGCACAAAATGCTGTGAAATGATCACAGGCATCCTTGGTCCACATTTCTTGAAATACTTGATCACCGACAAGGGGACAACAAGTACAGCCTTCTGATGGATGAATCCTATGACGTTAGCATGACTAAGTACCTTGGTGTAGTAGTCAGGTACTTTAGCCACACTAAGGCAAAAGTGGTGTCCACCTACTTGGGGCTCCTTGAGCTAGGGGGTGGAGATGCGAGGGCAATTGTCACAGCACTAATGGGGTTTTTGGAAAAATCGGGGATGAGGAAGGAACATTTTATTGGGATAGGGACCGACAATGCCTCTGTGATGACAGGGATCAATAATGGGGTACACAACATTTTACGGGAAGAATTTGGCCTTACCAATTTGGTTCTGATTCGCTGCGTCTGCCACTCCCTTCAATTGGGCGTGAGCCACGCCTCTAGGGACACCATTCCCCGATGTGTAGAGTACGTGATAAGAGAAACCTACAATTGGTTCTCAATTTCGCCCAAACGTAGGGAGGTTTAGCAAGTAAGGGCAGATTATAGTTCAGCAACGGCGCCTGTTGCTTACGGTCGCTAACCACTGTTGATGTTATAGATCTGCGCACAAGGTCTCATGTCGTCAGCTACATTTGGCTACATAGCTACAAGGCTGTACAGTAGTCAGACTGGAGGCATTGTGCCGCGAGTGCTAAACTGATGTATTGTTTGTTTGTTACTTACTAATTCAGTCATTGTAGCTTCATTTATTTACACAGACTAGAAAGAAAGCGTTCGTATTCCACAGAATATTGACAGTTTGACTCTCGTAAACTACCGGAGAACTGTGCCGCCAAGAGAACAAGGAAGTAGCGAGACAACCAATCACAGCGGTTTTCTCTGCAACCTTCGCAACCGTCTGTCGCGTAGTCAGGATTTTTTTGAGGCGCGCGACGACGGTTGCAGAGCCTCTGCGCGGGGGGCGTGGTCGCGCACAGACGGTTGCACAGGCTCTGCAACCGTCAGCGCCAATAAGTATAAATTGGCCTGTACTCTACGGAACCATCAACATTGGGGAAAAACCCCTTCTAATAACACAGGTGTGTTCTACACGGTGGCTGTCCATAGAGCCGGCTGTGGAACGGATCCTGGCACAATGGGAGGAGCTGAAGCTGCAAAGGGGGCGGAGAATTGCTACATGGCGGAAACCCTGCACGCCATGTATGCTGACCCTGTCAATCTGCTGTACCTCACCTTCTTGCGCTCAGTGCTGTCTGAAGGTAGGGATGCGGTGAAGGCATTAGAGTCAGAGCAAGGGGACCCATTGATGCTCCTCCAAACATTGACCAGGCTGATCGAATCGGTTGCAATGCGGGTTTTGAACACAATGGCTAGGGTCAATGTTTTGAAGGAGTCAATTGATGGTTTCCTGAGCCCAAGCCATACCTGGGCTACCTGTTTGAGTCCAAGGTGGAGGAGCGTAAAGTTCCAGCCTAGGACGAGGAAAATGTGCGCACAAGATGTGTGTGCTACATAATGTCCCTGCTGAAAGAGTTAAAGGCATGGCTTCCGTCCAACTTTGCGGCGCTTAGGCAGATGGCAAACTTCAGTGTCTCTGAGACACTAAAACAAAGCAAGGGCAGTAAAATTGTGGAGGTGTTTAAGATGCTATCTGACCTAGCAACTGACAGAGCCATGCAGCAATGGCGCACCATCCACCTCCAAAAATGGGATGTCAAAACAACTATGGAGTTTTGGTATGAGGTGTGGCAATACAGAGACACGGCTGGTCTGAACCCGTTCTCTGAACTTGGATCAGTTGCGATCTGTTGTCACTGCCTCACTCCAATGCAGAGGTGGAAAGGGTCTTCAGCCAAATGAGCGTAGTAAAATCAAAACTACGAAACAGGATGTGCCTCACCACCCTCAGTGCCATCCTCCAGGTGCGGTACGGCTTGAGGTTAGCAGGAAACTGCTGCTGCAGTCACACACTGCCAGACAGGGTGCTGCTGCAGTTTGGCTCCACCACAGGCTACTCCTTCCATTCCCAGGCCAAGCAGGTCACTCCTTCTGCCTCTGTGGAAGAGAGAGGGCATGGTGAGGATGAGGATGATGAGGTTATATCTGCACTGCTGGTATTGTAACAGAAAGCATTATTCCTGGTTCACGTTTAGGACCGTGAGAAAGAATCAGTTCTGTGTAGTTAATAAAAAAACAAACAAAAAACGCCCAATCAACCATTAAAAACCTGCCACTCCATCTTTCCCTCAGCTTCTATCCATGTCCCGCTCATCCACTATTCCGACCGCCTACCCATGCAGACCCAACATTTGTTGAAAGTGGTTATTAATACGATTACCACCAAATGCAGATACATCCCTTTAAGTGAGGGGGAATATATCACCAAAAAACAACTTAAGTTCTTTAGTGGACCAGATATACCTAAACCTAGGTATTTTTATTTTCTCCCAAAAATCCACAAAGACTCCGCTTCATGGCCGGTCCGACATATTACCCCAGCGGGGGGGAGACCGATTGTTAGTGACACCAACTCAGAATCTTACAGAATAGCTCAGTACATAGACTCTTTCCTCAATCATCTTTCGCGACTTCATAATAGCTACATTAAAGATACCCATCATTTCTAAAGCTGGGTTTACACGGTCCCGCCCAAAAGCTTCTCAAAAACCGCCAAATTGCGCTAAATTCTGCCCAAATTCAACAAATTACATTGACTTCTATGGGCCAAAAACGGCTGGGGAAAAAAAACTACAAATGGCCAATTTTTCCCATTTCCCCCCCCAGACGTTCATCCAAAGTAGTCCAATTGGGTGGGCACCCACCCAATCTGGCAACACTGTACATGACCTGTGTGAAGTTGGCAACCCATGCAGAGGCAGCTTGAATGGTTTGGAGCAACCTACAGCCTGCAGTTTTTAATCTTGCACTGCCAGACAAAATGTTTCATGTTCTAGTCTGCCTTGTTTATACCAGGCCAGTTTTATTGTTGTTCAAATAAATGATTCAACACTACATAGTTGTCAGACATTTTGTCTTATATATTCGTTCAGATAAAGTGCTGTTTGTATTCCTGCTCAGATCATTTCTATGTATAGCATCTATAAAGAAACATTGCAATAATACCAAAAAGCAAAAAATCCATAAAATCATTAAGCATGACATATTGTACACAAGAAAATAATTTGCATAGGCCTACATCTGCAATCAATGGCCAATTTATTAGGCACACCTTTCCAACTTCTCATTGATGTCAGCCAATCACATGATGGCAACAAACATTTAGCACAAACAAATATAAAGCACAAAAGATTTTGAAAACAGTAAAAGTGAGATAGCATAAAAACCGTTTGTGCACAAACTTTATTTCTGCCTGCCCAAACAATAATATCTTATAGAGGGTTTGTGCACAAACGCTTATTTTGCCTGCACAATCGTGCACAAACGATGCACAATCGAACCAAAATGCTTTTAATCAGATTTTCAACATATGGGGTGCCAACTTCACACAGGTGTGTACATGGGGTAGAGACAAGCGATTTCGCCTCACGATCGTGCAATCGCAGGGTCGCAAGAAAATCACAACTGTTTGAAATCCTGGTGGTGCCTTGTGAGCAAATCGCACAGTTAAAGCAGTGCTATGACCCGGTTTGACACTACACATGCACAAGTTAATAGAGCCATGATCAACCTCAGGTGCGCATGTTCCGTCCTCTGCAGCCCCGGGAAACACCACGCGCAGTCGGACCATTCTGCTCGCATTCGACTGTCGGCTTGTATAATGTGAGGACATGAGTCTTGAGATATGAACTTTTAAATCACGAAATGTCCTCCTGCAGTCAGTGTTGCCAGATTTTCTACGAGAAATAAGCGACTGACGTCGTGAAAACAAGCCAAAAAAAAGCGACCAACGGGCGTCGTGAAAACAAGCCCAAAAGAAGCGACCAAAGGGGCGGGTTGTCAGTCGCGTGCCCAGTCAGGGAAGACCTTGCTCTTTGCGGGGCTCTGTGTGGCAGCTAAAATCCCAACAAGTGACCACAGAAAGTGAGAGTTAATAGTGTTGTAGTAGGGTCACTTGTAAGGATGAGTGAGAAAAAACGAGTTGACATTGAGAAACACATTCAAATCACCGGCAGAGCAGGGGAAAACAGCAAGCCCAATACTTAAAAGAACAAGCCCAAAAAACCCGCAACCCGCAACTCTTCTAAATTTAAAGCGACTGCTCAAAAAAAAGAAGCCCAAGGTCGCTTATAATAAGCGGACTTGGCAACACTGCGTGCAGTGTGAGCAGGAGCTTAATACCCACGACCGAAAATATCGCACAGTGTATGCCCGGCTTTAGAAAGAATCAGATCAATGCTAGTTCCTCCCAATTCATTTTTGTTTACAGTCGATATTACCTCACTCTATACAAACATTCCGACAGACTTAGGAATGGAAGCAGTGAAGCAGGCCTTTTCCAAACAACCAGATCCTAATAGACCAGAACAAGCAATCTTGCAACTATTTTCTCCGTCCCCAATCCCCAGAGACAAATAAATAAATAAAATAGTAGTGAACCTTTTTTCAACCCCCACCCCCTCCAAAATAAAAATAATTTTTAAAAAAATCATAAAACAGCATTAATTACCTTTTAAAAATGTGATGGTTTGACCATCATCAGTTCTCAATTAAAAAAAAAAAAAAACCCTACCCTTCTATCCACCCCCAATCCTCACACAAAAAAATAATTCATTACTACTATACCTTTAGTCTTGTAATCGGTATGTTTAACTTTTGTTTCCCAACCTCCACCCCACAAAAAAACACAACAGCATAAAAAACGTCCAGAAAAAAAACCCACCCCTCTGAAAAATAATGATAATTAAAAAAAATAAAACCAACACACCACCATGAGATTAAACTCAATGAGGGGGAAATGCCGACTGATTGTATTGCGTGTGCAAATGAGGCGTGATGACGTACTGTGAATGCAAATGAATCACGCACATGTCACTCACGCTCAAACCACTACGATTTGAGCCCCTGCCCTGACACTTGTACAGAGCCACCAGAAAATTAAATTAATTGACCCAGCATTTAAATTATAGTTTTTGGTAACACTTCCAAATAAGGGGCCATAATTAACAGCAAAGTAGCTATAACCTAATGCTTTAGTAAGGGTTAATAATCATTACTGAACGCCACATTAGACACATATTAATTGTTATTAATGCGTATGTCAAACATTAGCAAGCAGTTACTTAACTATTAGATGACTATTACCTTGTGTTACAAGTTCATAGCATTAAAATTATTTAACTAATAGATAAGTAAGGGTACAGTAATAGTTAAGTAGCTATTATGTAATACTTAACTAAGAACCTAAATTAACACTTACTTAATACAAAAGTAAGGCATAACTAATGAATAAATAATACCGAAATATTGTCTGTAGATTGAGTACCCATTATGCACTGCACTTCTTGGAGCTAATATTTTCAGACATTAACTTAATTATCACAAAGGAATGGTTTAGTTTCGCTTCAAAACTATTACTCTTCATAATGTTCTGCATTTATTGTAGGGTTTTTACCATTAAAAATAATAAGTGGAATATGAACAAATTACATCTCATCACCCCACCATCATTGAGAAGTGTACGTCCAATCATTGCTATATAATTACTCCTGTTGCCATTATTACAGTGATTTGAACGAGTGAATGCTAGACGTCACAGTAGACTAATTACTTAACTAACATACTATTAGGTATGCGCAGCCAACTCTATTATAAGGGTCCCAAACACCAATATCTATGGATTAATTAACCATTAGTTATCCACAGCCAACTCTAATATAAGGGTCCCAAACCCCAATATTTATGTATTATTTATCCATTAGTTATGCCATACTTTTATATTAAGTAAGTATTAATTTTGGTCCTTAGTTAAGTATGACCTGATAGCTACTTAACTGCTCAACATATGCATTAATAACAATTATTATCTGGTTGTGACGTCATCGGTCGAATGCTCCATTCATTTCAACGGGGCTCCCCATCGTTCGCACGTCTGTTATTTTTCGATAACGGACGGGTTGGTCTATAACAGACCGCTGTCAATGGCAACAAGACTTTTCACTGCTAAAGCGACTTTTCAACAAGACTCTAATCAGCTGCTGTGATAGACAACACCTGTTGTCCTGGCTACCTAGCTGTTGCCTAGCGGTGTTCCACAACGGCACTGTTTTGTTTTGCGCAGCAACAATCTTAACATTAAATAGGCCTAAAGAAATGCCCCCGCCATGTGTGAATCATTTAAGTATATCCATATAATAAGCGGGTTAACGTTCGGCGAGTCAGTCGCTTTGTGGAATAGCAGCACTTCAGAGAGAACAAGACCACTCCGCTCCGCGTCGGGGTCTAAAGATTCTCTCTGTCGTGCTGCTATTCCACGGTAGCGACCTTCTCGCCGAACGTTAACCCTTACTTAATATGTGTCTTATATGGCGTTAAGTAATGATTATTAACCCTTACTTAAGTATTAGGTTATAGCTACTTTACTGTTAATTATGGCCCCTTATTTGGAAGTGTTACCTAGTTTTTAATATAGGCTAACTAGACAATGAATTTGATCGCCTTTTGTTGTTGTGGAATTTGCGGCCGCTAGGGGTGTCTAGATTTCTATGCTGTATGAGCGGAACGAGACCCATTCCCCTTCGTTTGCTAACTAAGCAGCAGCAGCTCGCTGAAAGCTGGCTACTGGCTTGCTGATTGTAAAATATCACGCTGGCATGCAGCGAAAACAACGAATGGGACTGCAAAATAAATCACGAGCTAATTGAGATGAAAGGTTTGGACAGGCAAATGAATCGCTTGTGTGAATATTGGAAAAGGGCTTCAAACCGCAGAGCCGAACGCCAAAAGAGCAAAGATGTGGATTTTGTCATTCATTCACTGCACTGGGATTTATGCATTAGCATTCTCAAAGCCCACCACCTCGTTTAGTTTACAAAGCTACGAGTTGAAATCTGATTTAGCACATTTTACTTGATGTCAAAGGACACAATCAGTCGAGCGAGGCTAAAAATATATGTTGTTGCCGATCAAGAGGAGACAAAATGTGATATCTAGCCGGCTTATGGATGTCCACTTTCACTTTCAACACCTCAAGATAAAAACGTGTCTTGTCACCTCGACTTCGAAATCTTTATTATGACAACATAATTAGCAATAGCCTTTTGTTTCCTCGTTCTTCTAATGTACAGGTACTATATAGCAACTGGAAATGTGAAATAAAGACGGGATATCTGCCGGGAACAATTGGATCAAATAATATCCATCTGAAGGAAGTGCAAACATGATTGCAGTTGTGTGAAGGTAGACGAAGCAGCGAACTCATAAGCAAGAGGAAAAATCGCACATATGATAAAGCCCCTTAGAAGTGGAGAGAGCTGAATGCAAGGAAGGGAATCTGGCTAATTACAGAAGACGAAGAAATTTAATTCGCACAAAATCTCGAAGCCAATGTCTGTCTAATTAAGTTCAATGCAGATTTTCGGCATAACTACTATAGGCCGCTATAAAGTTGTTTATATCGGTGTGTTCATGTCAAAGTTGCATAGGATATCTTTAATTAATAATTTTTTAAAAATCCTTCCCTCCGCCCCAATCCTCAAAAAGACAAAAAACTTATATATAATAGGGAACATTGTGTCTCTCGTCTCGACAGCACGAATGTGCATGTGCGTGTAACCCAGAGCCGTTTATAGAGAGAGTCTGGCCAACTCTAATCATGGATGCCATTTTCATTCCCCACGGCGAGGATTCTGCAGTGTAACCCTCAAAATACCTCAGCATACCGTCAAAATCGCTGGATCTAAAATACAAATAAGGCTTCATAGACCATCAAACTTTGGTTGTAGTATTATCAAGATCCCAACATATGAAAACTAACGTTAACAAGTTCGTTTGTATAGAAGGGGTTTGCTTAAAAGAGGGTTTTGTCGGCATAGTTTTGATGTGCTCAGCAGTGCATTCAAGCCTTACTTCCGAGTTGTTGATGCCTCGGTACAGCCAACGTCAAAGTCGGTATTTAAGTAATGTGCAGAAATAATATTCTCAACGATGGTCAAGTTCATGTACAAGGACCCTGGTGATACTTGCGCCAAAATTTCACGTTGTGTCGAGATTTAATAGTTTAAAAATAACGATGTGCATAATCGCGATTGCAGACAGTAGAAATGTAGGATGAGTCTGGATGCTCGTAGGTTGTGTCGGATAGCCTATTCATAGTATGAAACTGGATGTGAGTTTACATCGCAGGGGAAAAGGACCTTATTAGGGACTGTTCGTTATTTATTTAAGGGGCCGTCGGAAGATTGACATAGGGCTTCAAAAAAAATCGCTTGACCCTCCCCCTCATGTATACGAAAAATACATGACCCTCCCTCTAACGGCGAAAATTGTTCGATGACCCTCCCCCACACACTTCATCGAGTTTTAGACTGCAAAACATTTTCTTTTCACAAAAAGCGTTGCATGACAACGCTAGTCTTTAAAGCCAACGCCATTGTTAAGGTATCTTGAACACTAGACTTCACGAAGGCGGTGGCGATTTCAGTACTGACAAACGTTATTTGGCTTTAGACACAATACTAAAACAAAACAAACAAATAACAACTCCTTATTCATGATTATATCAAACATGGAAAGTATTGGATAGGATACCTTTATTTGAAATGCATCTAGTGGGCACGCCAAAAGGCAGAACATATGCAGACCATTCAACAAAGCATAATGGGTAAAAGCTATCCATGATTTTGGTGTAACGTCAAAACTGTACGTGAGCCCGCAGCATGGTTGCTATGGCCACTTGGAGACCCCACGTCATTTTGCCGTAAAGCAAGGAAGAGAGACAGCGAGCGAGAGAGCTCTGAATTGAATTGAGAGAGAGAGAGATGTCTGCTGGCAAGACCCGGAGATTTAATGAGGTACGTCATATTTCCCTTGAGGGAAAAAATGCCAACTAGCAGCTGCATTGCTATTTATACCTGAATGAAAAGTCATCTATACCGATTTGTATAAATTATTCTCGTGAATATATAGACGTAAAAGTTGCACAAGGACATATTTTCCCTCAATAGTTATATTGGTGGTGACCTAAAAAGTACGAGTGATATTTTTCTCTGCACGAGAGCTCCCACTAGCAGGGTTGCCAGATGAGGCTGATGATTTCCAGCCCAAAAAATGCTCAAAACCCGCCTGGAAGCACAAAATCCCGCCCAATTCTATTGATTTCTATGGCAAAAATTGGGCGGGTTTTTCTGCTAAATGCCATTTTTACCCGCACACAGCCATCCTAACCAGCCCAATTGGGCGGGAAACAGCCCAATCTGGCAACACTGCCCACTAGAACATGGCATGCATAGATAGCTTGTAGGCTATTTAAAGGGACACTGTGCAAGATTTTTAGTTATATTTCCTGAATCCATCACTGCATGAAAAGAGGAATATGTGGATGAGTTTTGCACCTTAAATTGCCTCATACCTCAAGCCACAGCATTTGCGGCTCCCCCATGCCCCCCTCCCATCCCCTTCTGAGGAGAGCCTTTAATATGTAAATGCCAGTGATCAGGTCGGGAGCTGCTACAGTCAATTTCAAGTGGGGTGGGGTGGGGTGAGGTCAGGTGGGTGGGAGGGAGTGGGGGGTCGGCAGGCCTGTTTCTAGGATTTTGGGGTCCCTAGGCAACGGGATTGTTGGGGGCCCTTGGGCATTTTTTGGCCTTTTACTAAAATGTGTGTGTGTGTGTGTCTGTATGTTTGTTCACGCTGCCCAGTGGTGTTTTTCAGAATCACTAACCATTAAACCAGGGGTAGTGAACCTATGTCTCGAGGGCCCTTGAGGCCGTTTTATCCGGCCCCTGATATCATTATAATGTTTTGCAACTTCACATGAAATAGGCCTATGACATATTTTGCAGGCCTAAAGGAATCTTAGAAATTACATTTCCAATGCAATTAAGTTAGGCCTATATTCAGGGGACCTAGAAAAGGTGGGGACTGTTTTAAATGTGTCTACCTTTAAAGGTGTCTATATGTCTATATAGGCCTAATGGTGTCTATATATGCCTAAATTTCATGGGGAAATCCTGATTTGTGTTCATAGTACGGCCCCCGGAGGATTTTATGACCATGGTAGGAATTTGAAGTGGCCCTTCGAATGAAAAAGGTTCCCCACCCCTGCATTAAACCTTTCTTCTAGCCACAGCTCTGCTGTCAGTACATTTTATTATGATACTATAAGCTCAGAAATGAAGTTGATCAAACAATTCGATCGGTGCTATAAACATTTAAATGAACCGAATAGAAATCAGAATAGAAACATCTGAATGATCTTTCTTGGACATAGCCTACATTTTGAAGTGACCCTTTGAATTAAAAAGGTTCCTCACCCCTGCTTTTGAGGAAAAACATCAATGTGCTTGGCCACTCTGGTTTTTTAATTATTCTGAACTAGCAAGGATTGTTCAAGGAAGTTCAAAACAGACTGTCTCTGGTTAAATTAGTTCTACACCAAGCCTTTAGGTGGCAGTACAACTAATTCGCACAATGCGAATTCCACACACAAGCCACAAAGAAGCCATCTACCGCGGTCAACAACACCGACCTATCTGAACAGCACCACGCGCTGTCTGTGTGGTTTCACTGTTACAAGTTTCTTGGCGATATGGGGGAAAGTTCCTCACATACCAACGGAAAATGGGCTTCACATACATGTAAGTAAATTTTACTCAACTGTGGTTTAAAGTTTCAGTACTCAAGAGCGATTGAATAGCTCCTCTGAACACAGATCCGCCATTGCTAAGTTGTAGCACAAGTCCCCTCAATGAATGTGACTACTCTTGTTGCTGCTGTACGCTAGTAAATTCTGATAACTTGCGAGCATCGTAATGACAAAATGCAGTAGTGAAACGGTGAATATGTTAAGTATACTTGTTGATGGAAAGTTGTTTGACATTGCTCGTTCTCAATTGCCTTTCCCCTGCCTAAAGATGATTCCCAGTTTGTCGCTCCCAGCGCGGTTCGATCCCCAGTCGGTTCGCTCCCACTAGCCAGACTATCGAGCCCACCGAGCTAGTTATCTTTTTGATGTTAGTTTTTTTGTTACGTACCCTAAACCTAACCCTTACCTTAACCCTAAACCTAACCCTAAATTGCTTGTATGTGGTAGTGTATGATAATACGAGAAATGTAATCGGGTGGGATAGAACGCCTGGGATTGATAGAATCACCTGGGACTACACGTCCGGGAGTGATCTTACATGGGAGTGACCATCTCCCAGCGCTTAAGATTGACAAAGGCTACCGTTAGCATGCTATTGCGTTAGCTCATCAACTAGTTGCTGGGCACTGCTCATTTTTCACGTCTGCCCGGCATTTCGCTGATGAACTAACGCTTGGACGTCTTGCCAATGTATTTTACAGCGGCAAAAATGCATCTAGGCGACGTTGGCAAGATTGGTGTGCCGTCTGGGTATGTTGGTTTTCAGTGCTGGGCAGTAGCGAAGCGACTAGTTTAATTACATTCCCTAGTAGGTTGGTCGTAGCGTCATTACTCGACTAACGTCCCTGTAGTTAGGAAAGAAATAGTTTGGAAATCAATGTGAAATACCCTGGCATTTGCAACAGTAGGCAACCTGTCCTTAAAAAGTATGGGTCCTCAAAACACCACTTGTTGCACAAATAAGTGTTGCAATAGAGCACGCCACCCCGAAATCAATGTGAAATACCCTGGCATTTGCAACAGTAGGCAGGCAGCATGTCCTTAAAACGTATGGGTCCTCAAAACAGCACTTGTTGCACAAATAAGTGTAGCTGGCCTCTTCAAGAAATTGAAATTATGCATGGTCACTTTTTCTTATTGTTTCACGTGGAGGTCTACTGACATTGTCTAAATAATGTAGGCTAGTTTATGTCCATGTATTATATTAGGACCCAAGGTTAATGGGTTATTCTGTTTACCATGTTTTCACAGGCTGCTGTCTCATAATATGGCGAAGACGAGTCACTTGAAGGCCTAACAGCTCTTATGAGGAGCAGTCTTGCCATAGAAGACTGAAAGAATGTAAGATTAACTTCTTTGTGACCAATATGACTTGCTCATTGATACATTAGCTATGTCAATATGAGATGCATGGCGAAGTATTTAATTTATTTGTCTCTCTTCTAGGAGCTGTAGAAACAACAGGGTGCCTGCTGCAGTATGACGAGGACGCCCTGATCATAGAAGGTCCAGTGTCTTGGCAGGGTGAAATGGCACTGATATCGGTATGTGGTGATATCAGTTAAAATTAATGAATTAATTCTCATATCTGAATAATGTGAACACTGGATTTACCACACACTCACACACACCCTAGTCCTAGATGATACAACCAAGGTTACTTTTACCACAGCTCTGGCACTGCATCAAATTTCTTTTCTTTTTTATAGAACTGGACAGGTCATTTATTCGTTCCCCTTGTTTTTTGCAGTGTCCTGCCGGATGCTGTGTCCTGCAATCCTGTGTGCTGTGCTACAGACGCGTGTGGAGGTCAACCCGAAATGGGCACAGTAGAGTGAAAGAGGGTAAGCTTAACCTATAGCCTACGTCAGGGTTGGGGAACCTTTCTCATTCGAATGGCCACTTCAAATTCATCCGAGGGGCCATAAAAGTCCTCCAAGGGCCGTACTATGAACACAAACCAGGATTTTCCCTTTCACTTTAGGCCTATATTGAAGGCAGCCACATTTAAACAAACGCCAACTTCAGGTTCCCTGAATATAACTTAATTGTATTGCTAATGTATTTTCTAAGATTCCTTTACAAAATATGTCATATTTCATGTGAAGATGGAATTGCATTAAAATTATATCGGGGGCCGGAAAAAACAGCCTCAAGGGTCGCAAACGGCCCTAGAGACATAGGTTCCCCACCCCTGTCCTACATTGTCAATATGACTTGTGCTACTTTATAGATAAGTTGTCAATGCTGTGCATTGCTATGTTTTGATTTATTTTCTTACATCCTACAGATCCTGGCAGGGAGACGGTAGTGTCCTGCAGGATGGTGATGGGCAATCTTACAATAGACCACAGAAAACTGATATAGTGTAAGATTATCCCTGTTGGGCTCAATATGTCTTGCTTATTGATATATTTGCTATGTCAATATGAGGTGCATGACGAAGTATTTATTTATTTGTTATTTCTACAGCTCCCAGAAGTGAGACTGAGTGCCTGTTGCAGTATGACGAGGAAGCAGTGACTAGAGACCTTCAGTAGACCCTGCTGGCATGATTGGCGGCTGAAGAACATAATCAACAGCAATGTTTACTTTATAATATTGTACATACCTGTATAGTCTGCACTAAAATGCTGTACCTGTACTATTTTTCCTCTTACTTTCATATTTACCACGTATTTACTATGAATTGACAACTTTTACTCAAATCCATTTTTGTATGTGCCCTGACTAAAACTATCCTTAAACCTAACCTGTCAGAGGTGTAATAACAACCTGCTCTTAGCAATGTGGCAGCAGTCTACTTGGATGCAGCGGGGAACATAGAACCCTTTTTTTGAAAAAGCATTGTATGTTTCTGAGTTTTATGAATTGTGCCCTTCCCAAACCTAACCTGTCGTAGGGGCCTATGAAATCCGTTTTATTTTTCCTCATTCAGTTTTTTTCTGATTTATTTTTTGCCAAATTGTTTTTTTTTTTTTTACATTTTTGAACTTATTTTCCCCTTTCATCCCCCCCCCCCCAAAAAAAAATAAATAAAAATAAAAAATAAATTCTTAGTTATTTAGTTCAAACTGGTGTGTGGACAGAGCCAACTACTCATGGTTGAATGGTAGGTAGAGAAAAGAAAAGTAAAATTACCTACTAGCTTTTTGTAATATCAGCCCTCAAAAATATTCCAGGTAATAAGGTAGCTGTATTGTAATTGTACATGCGCATATATTCTATTAAATACACGTGACGCACGCACCCAACTAGAAGGCGAATTCACTTCTGGTGCATTGAAGTTGTTGGACTCTGGCTGCATCAGGTTTTCTCGAATACTTGGCTATATTGCAACGTGCAGCTTAGAGACATTTTGGGTCACGTTATATGTAGGCATTAAATAAATAGCCTCGCAAAGTCCCTACCGTCTACCGTTTCACTCAAACACATGTTTTACAAGACGGCCGTTTTCTTCTGATGGTGACTTGACCCTTTTTTCAAAGTTGATGCTAACTTTTAGTCACTATGCACGGAGAGCCGCCCGTCTTTTCTGTGTCGCATCGCATTGTCTTAACAGACGGTCAGGACAACGCGTTTATGCCTGACCTCACCTGTTCGACTTGGCAAAATTTGAGTGCTGTTGAGTATTAAGATTTCTTCAATGCTCTGACGGCCAGTGTTAGGACGTGGGAGACAATCGGAAACGCCGCTTGGGAGAGAGATGCGTGTTTGTTTCTGAGTTGTACATTTGTGACCTGAGTAGGCTACTGTACATCACTGCATATAGCCTAGAGTATATTGTTTGCAGGGTATGTGTGTAGTTTTAAATTATGTATATTTATGAAATGCACGGTTCCTGTCTAAGTGTGACATTGTTTGGTGTGATATTAAAAGCATTTTAAAAAATCATTTTCATTTCATTCATTTTCATTTTATCAATAAATTCACATCATGCATGCTGAAGCCCCATCACAGTGCAGTCTATAATGATGTGAATATAATGATGTGAATATACAAAGTAAAATCAACCTAGGTATATTAGTAATAATAATTTTTGCATAATTATACGGACCTACTGTATAGGCCTACGGTATGCATAAATTAATCCAACGTGACCAATAGAAGGTCGTAGCTGCCGACCCTGCTATGTCTTTTTCGTCCAATAAGAGCAAGGCTAGTCCGCGTTCCGGGCTGGCTGTCATTGCCTTTCATGTTAATCGTTGGGCCATTAACACCCTGCTGTGAGACCTCTCCACGGCTTTGATTCGCTTCCGGGCGATTTACGTGTCACCAAAACTGTTAATTTCGCATTCTCTCAGCGCTCAAAATCAGACGAAAGTTAGGCAAGTCCGTGGGCGATTTGGGACGAGTTCATTGTCACAAATCCCCCTTTTCGTGCTGTGCATGCTACCCGTTCACTAATGTTACCTTTTTCATGAATACTTACCACTACCATCAAATTCTAAGTGAATTGACAAATTATCCTGTTTTTAAAAGTCCATTTGTTTTGTCCCTGCATAGTCACAGTACCTTTTTTGACCATTTCCTGCACAGTGTACCTTTAGGAAATTTAAGGTTGTATGCTGCATGTCAATCAGAAAATGATTATATTATATTAATTAATATTTATTAGTGATCTTCTCAACCCTATACATTTCAGGCAACCCCATTTGAATTCTTGTTGCAATGTGTGAATTAGGTATACATATGCAATGCATTTTTAAAGTATTTTTGCTACTTCATAAAATGTGTACTTCATGTCGTATTTCAAATGTGTATTTGAATTTCATATATCAATGGTCTATTTTTTTCCATAGCTCTCCGAGAAGAGAAAGCTGGCCTTGGGATGGGTTCCCCACCCCAAAGCTGCAAAGACACTGTTTAATAATGCCCTCCTGCCAGCTTTTTATGAGGCAGCTGTAAGTGTGCCAGATGACAGAGTATTCAAAAAAGAATTCTTCTCTGAGCGGAACAGAGCTTTTGAGCTCGATAACAACTTGAACCAACTGGAAAGGAAGCTTGAATTCATCAGAGGGGAGAACCCTGCCGCTGCAGGGAGATTTCTGGAGGAAAAATTCAAAATAAAATCCAGGCATGACATTGTGACCTGTGAGAGTAACATAGAAAAAAACGAGGCAAAAAGTTCGTATGCAAATTGGTATTCCAAAACTCCCGCCACCTTCTTGTCAGACTCACAGGGGACCATCAACTCCTCCAACACCCGCTGAATACCCTGCAGTCTGGGGTTGTCTTTTTTTTCACGAAAATATTCGAGTCTAACAGATATGTCCTCTGCCGATAACGTCTGTAAAGAAACTCTTAATTTCCTGTGCCTCCAGCTCCCGTTTCTCCTGTCAGTTCTACATCTGTTCGTATCCTGAGGCTCAGCCATAGCTGGGACTGCCTGAAGTTCCTTCACGAATGAATCAGAATCTGACTACCGCTGTTTCGGCTGGCTCAGAGGGCTCTGGCCTAGCTGTTCTAGCCATCGACCACGTCGATGGATCTAGCTCTACGAGAGTTCTAGAGTAGACTGTATTCAGCGGGTGTTGGAGGAAGTTGGTACCGCCCTGTGAAGCGGAGAGTCGGGGATTTTACACTGAGTTCGCATGTTTTTTGCCTCATATTTCGAGAGAGAGAGAGAATATATATATATATATATATATATATATATATATATATATATTAATGAATCTAGGCACACACACAAAAAAATGAATGACCCTCCCCTTTAGATCAAAAAATGTTGGTTGACCCTCCCCTCAACACAGGAAAAAATGGCACGACCCTCCCCCATATTCTTCCGGTGACCCCGAAAATAAATAACGAACAGTCCCTTAGCGCGACAGAAATAATAACTTGGAGGGCAAAGTTTTCACAGTAGGCCTATAACATAGTTACAGGTGGCAATTAAGATTTGACAAGCTTTCAAGACAGAAACCTAACTTCAAAAGTAATTAACAAAAGTCGAAGGGGGAAAAAAAAAACATTTACCTCACACGCAACACAGAGAAATCTGCTGCTTTCCGATTATTAATTCTGACCTTCATATTCCATAAAAGGGAGTTTATATCCATGTATGTCCCACATCCTCCTCCGTTTATATCACAAGTTAAACGATGCTGTTTGTTTCTCCTGACCCGGCCCTGCACTACAGCCATATGCACAACATTTTTTATATCCGATAATGCTCATTAATGGGAGCGTGGGGAACGAAAATGGCGTCCATAAAACATGTGACCAGCCCAGAACCAATCAAAATAGCGGGATAGCTCGAACGTTCGAATCCATAGTTGGCCAGACTCTCTCTATATACAGCTCTGGTGAAACCTATTATCATCAAAACATTGGCCGTGCTTAGTAAAGAAGGAGAAATGCTGCCTGCACGGATTTAAACCCAGTTCACGGTACAGCGGTCAGATCCAGGGTCAGGTCAAACCAAGCCAAGTGAAAATTGGTAAAACAGTGTCATCTTTTGGTAAAATGTGGGTAGTAAAAATCGTTTACAAAAAGTATAGTTCCGCCTGGCCGCGTGGTTACGTCACACGTGACGTCATGACGCTATCTAGCGACTTCTGGCGACTTTTCAGTGAACCAATAGCAACTTCTTGTGATTTTTTTTGGCAACACTGGAAACAAAATACCTTCTAGGTTGCATTTGGCCTTCAATTCAATGAAAATATTCACACAATGTCATGTAAATCCACTTGCTTTTCGAGGCTCTTCAGTAATTTTTGGCTTCTGTTCCGCTGTTTACCTACTCGCGAGTCAAGCTCAACACGGAGCTAGAAAATCAATGTTGCCAGGTGTAGCACGAGAAATAAGCGGCTGGTGTCATGGAAACAATAGCCCAAAACCACAGACGTATACCAACTTAGACTGGCAATGGGCCTCGAAATTTTCTGAGTTCTCAGCAATCAGACTAAAGCAGACCACCATCTTGGTGAAGATTCAGTAACCACAGACTTCTACGTAATGACTTCATCAGTCCATAAGCAAAGTTCTTCCTGTATGTGAAATGAACTTCTATAAGTGTCGAAAATAATGTGATGCTTCGTTTGCCGTAAGTGTTGTGTATCTATAATAATATATAACAACATCATATAATACAACACAGCATAATGTTGTACAATGCCATTACACGCGAAGACGAGGGTTTGTCATATCTTTCTGTCTGGGCTCGTGATGTTGCACAGTCAGCTTTACTGAACGTACGGGTTATATACACTAGGGGACGACCAATACAGGTTTTTTAAAGGCCGATGCGATACCAATATTTTTTCCATCACCCTTGGCCGATACCCGATACGGCCGATGCCGATATTGTTAGAAAAAGTGTTAAAAATTAGTACTGTATCATTTTTTAAAAATCCTATCCATCACCTTCTCATCACACCATAACGTGAATAACAGGAAAATAACTGTCATGTACAAAGCACACTGAGCAACTAGTTTTTCAAGCATCTGTAGCCTATAAAGTATTATAGCCACCTAAAAAGGTATACATAAGGCATTAAACATCCAAAGGACTGTGGCCTGACAGTGGTACAATAGCATATAGAGCTTGACTGTAAATTTGGAAAATGTGACCAAGATTATTATGGGTTTAAATATTGATGCCCTTTTTTTTTATTTTTTACCTGTAGGCCTATCGGTGTACTTAATTTACTAGGGCCTTTCACAAAATAAATGAAATCAACTAAATAACAAACAAAAGCCCAAAATAACAAACCAAAGAAATGCAAACAAAACACATGGACAAGTAAAACCATTTTCTTATTTTCATATTATAAAATACATTGCAAAGAATCCCACCAGTAAAAACACCCCTGTTCAAAATGGTTTGGTCCGCCAAACGGCGGACACCCCTCTATTTTACTCAGATTGGAACATTCACTTGTTGCTGAACAAGTAAGTGGCAGAATGCCGGTGACCTGGGGCCTCATTTATCATCAGTTCGTAGAATGTCTTCTAAATTGTGTCTTACGAGTGAAATTTAGAATGTTCGCAAGTACAGAAAAATCGGGATTCATCAAACGGGCGTTGGCTGCTCCTACGCACACGTCTGCATGATAAATCCCACACCTTCCAAATCATTGTGCATGCGCACATTCGGGGTAATTTGCATCCCGAAACGCCTCCAAGTAACCATATATGGTATTAAAATATATTCAAATGCCATGTTAATTCGAAGGCGCCACCCTGTTTGGACACACATGAACACACGCACCAGTCGAAGCGCTGACGGGAAGTGCTGAGATAGAAACATTTCCGCGGCAGAAGTGGACTGCTTTCGACAGGAGGAGGACAGTGTTTCAAAATAAGTAAAAGAAGGAGACACACATGTACGAAAAAACTGTAAAATAGCACACTGTCATACACCATTGTCATTCAAAGTACACTGTACCTTGCACGGTCAATATTATTTGCAATTATGTGTTTCTTCCACTCGCACGCATGGTCTGAGGTGTGCGTAGATTTAGGCACATTTCTACGTTCAAGTACATGTTCATAAACAGCCTGATCTCCAAAAATTCTGTGCTCCTGGACACGGATGTGAAGGACACAAAATCTGGAACTGCTTTCTATATTTCCACAGTACTGTGTTAATTCTATCATTAGAAAATACATACCAAATGCTAATCCTAAGCAAAATAATGATATAGCAATTTAAGTTGTACCCTGACCAAAACATTCCCTAACCTTAACCTGTCATTAAAGACATATTTTTGAGAAATACCTTTTCCAGTTGGTTGATAGGTTATTAAATTCATATAATGAATGAAAGAATACTAGCTGTGCCCAGACCAAAACAACCCCTAACCCTAACCTGTCAGTAAGAAATGTTTTTTGGAGAAAAAATATTTGACTGAGGTCAAAGACTGTGGAAACATAGAGATGTAGGAGTATAGAGAGAGCACTTCTGTGTGTCCATCACAGAAAACAATTCCAGCAAAATTTTACAATTACGTCACTGACTGACCCCAATATCGACAAAGCTGTCTGGGCATAGTAAATCAAACAGAATTTACAAATTCCTCTGCGACTTACTCAATTGAAAGCTGTGTGTTCCTGCGAGTTTTGGCTATAATCTCCGATTCAACTTCGAAGAATGTTGATACCAGCTCGATTCGTCATGGCGAGAATATCCTCCAGAGTTACTTGGCACCTTCCTAAATAAATAAAGAAGTGTGTCACTACATCAGATCAGTATCACACTGTAAAACCTCCAAGTGATATGACATGAGAATCAATGTAGCCTACCATTTCTCAGTAGGCTAGACAGCTGAATGTTTTTACTAGTAGTAAAAGTAAAAGTCAACTGTACTTATAAGTATACCCCATGATTTGGTGCAGGGCTTATCATATGATTGTGATTGTCTTGCCTACTGAAGGAATACTATTCGTATTTTCCGTGTACAATTTTGTTTGAGACCAAACGTAGCTTTGATTCATTTGACTATCTGTAGCTGGTAGCATGAACAGCCAATACGAAGGCACCGAGAAGAGAGCTAGTTTGAGGCGACACCAAGATTAGCCATTCAAAAACTCTAGATACATAATATGTCCTTACCTCTGTTGTCTCCACCAGCAATCGGAACAGCATTGTTTTCTTTCTGACGCTGTCACTTCTGTCCTGCTATTTTGTTTTGCTGGTAGAAAGACCTTTGGCGCAAAACCCGAACACACGTAGCCTCGTATCCAGGAGAGTGTGGCGCCTTCCTTTTCCATCTCAACGCAAAATGCCACGGTTTCATAAAGCTTGTCGTTTAGTTTCAGCATCCAGTATATGCGCACATTCAACCCATAGCAAAGTTCTAGCCGAAGAACTGTTAAAAACCGAGAGCTTCAACGGGGGTCAGCCCAATGTTCCCACGGCCCATTGGTCCCACATTGCTAAGACTTTTGCGTTTTTTCAAAATTAGGCCCATTGGTCCCACAGCCCATTGGTCCCACATCACTAAGATTTTTTAATTTAATTTTAGGTCCGTTAGTCCCACAGTCCATTGGTCCCACAGTTCATTGGTCCCACATCACAAACAGTTCAATGGGCTGTGGGACCAAGGGACCCACTAGTTTGACGCCCTCTCGGTACTTCACATGGTAATCAAACATTTCAAACAAGCGATTTAAGGTTAGTGTTAGGTTTAGCGTTAAGTTAGGGTTAGGGTTAGGGTTAGGTTTAGGGTCGTATGACGTAAGCGGTAAGTACCGAAAGGGCGTCGAACTAGTGAGTCCCGTGGGACCAATGGGCTTAAAAATTCAAATAAAAAACCAATGTGGGACCAATGGGCTGTGGGAACAATGGACTGTGGGACCAATGGGCCTAAATAATGAAAAAAGTCTTAGTGACGTGGGACCAATGGGCTGTGGGACCAATGGGTTGTGGGACCAGTGGGCCGTGGGACCAATGGGGCGTGGGAACATAGGTACGCTCCCCTTCAACGTTTGCTTCTTGCAGGGGCTGTTCACTCACGGAACTTCCTATTAGCCACAATTGGCTAACCCTAACCACGGGACAGTGCAAAATGAATGGGTGTCAATGGAGTTTTTTACCATTATAATTTTTGTGATTTTTTATATTTTTTTGTCCTGAAATATTGATATTAAGTTCGAAGCTAGAAATAATAAGACCCCATTTCAGGGCTGTACATTAAGACCAATTGGTCGCATATTACCCCTAAAATTTGGACTGTGCGAGGAAGAAAAATAAAACGGTCGCACTTGTGCGAGTATGTATTTCAACCCTTTCATTCGCATTTTGCTCCTGAGTTCGAGTGCATGATTGCGAGAGCTGCTCATTTTTTCCACAGCCTGTCTGATAGACAGCATCAAACTCATTGGGAACGCACTTCAAAAAAGACGGTCAATGTTGCTTGAATTCCGTGTTGGCTAAGATTGAGCCATCTCTGCTCCCGTAGCTCAAAAAAAACAAAAACAGAATCGCTTCGCACAGATCCCCGGTGGCAACAGTTACAAGGCGCGCATGACTCATCTCCCAGTCGGATGTTCTGTGTCAAAACTTCTTACAGCTTTTCGAAATGGACTGCTGTTTAAAACGTTCAAATGCGGGAGTTTGCATTGCTAACAGGAAACCTCTTGAATCCGATAGTGAAATAGCCACTCGGTTTGCCAGCTCATGTGATTGAAAAGACGTCGTTGTTTGAGCTGTTTTGGTGTTCCCAAACCGCTGTCTTCGCAGTGACCGCAAAAAAATGCAATCGCAATCAAAGTAATCAAGTCAAAATATAGTTCGAGGAGCGTTCACAAGTAGTGTGCAGCGCGCGCAAATGTAAAGTCTAGTTGTTCCATTAGCCACCGGTGCTGTAGGCTATCAAAAAGAGCAGCCAACACAGTGAGATAATTTGCTGCTCCCAGTTTCATTTCACATCGTTCCAACCCATGCGTTTGAGGAAACAAAAACTAGGCTATAATAAAGCCCCTTGGATTAACGTGTAGTAGGCTATGTTTAAGATTTAGTCAATCTAGTTCAGTAAGCATGTGATTTACATGCTTTTAATCACGAAGGTATAATAATAATAATAATAATAACAATAATAATAATAATAATAGGCCTAATAATAGTAATGGGAACTGTGATTTATGGCATATAGCAGTGGTTCCCAACAAGTTTTGCACTGGGGCCATTTTATCCTAAACTTCTGGGGACCCCATTTTTTCACAACCAAAACCATGACTGAGCAAACTTGCTGGCTATACAAAAAAAAAATAAACAGTGGATATTTCTGACAGTATAAGACTACAATAGCTATGGATTGTTAATTAGTGATATTTATTGGTATTTTTTTATTTCACACCTAGACATTTCAGGGGAGCCCATTGGAATTCCAGGTGACCCCATACCCCAGTGTTGGAAAAAAACACTGCCATATAGGCTAGCCTAGGCTATTGCATGAAGATGAACCCCCCCTAAACTAAACTAAAAAGCTTAACGTACAGCCCTGCATTTGAGTAGCGTTTGGATTATTTTGCGCCACTAGATTATTATATACTGGGTCACAAAGCTCAATTTTTATGGGGCCAAACTCATAAACATTAGCACGATGCTAGCGAGTACAGGTTGAAATCTTCTAACCAGCTGTAAAACTATACACCTGAACGATTTGTCAATACAGCCTATTGTTAAACAACAGTCATAGTGCTTACCAGGAATGTTTTGTTGATAATATTTGTGACTGGAAATGGCAGTAGCAATGTATTTAGCATGGGTTCCCCTTTCCATTCCATACATTTTCCCACATGAAGGACTGGCCTACGCTCGTTACTGCAGAATGCACGCAAAGCTAACTGGCTACAATGGGAACCAATGAGACTGAGCCTTCTCCCAGTGTGTTCTAATTTCTCTGCTTCTTGTTACTTTATCATGTTGCCGACTGCCGTAGCAGAGCTGGCTGGCTGTCAGAATGAGCGTCGCAGAAAGATGACGTGGCACACCTCAGTCAATACAGATTTTTAATTCGTTCACTGAACCCGGGAGATTTAAATATTGAAATGAGGCGGAAACGTAATTGTATCATCCCAATGACCCTAAACAAAATAAGAAAATACTGTTTATGCGTGTACGACGGATTTAAAGTCTGTGCCCCGCTGACTCCCGTTGTATGGTGGTTTGTGGATATCGCCCAAACCCAAAATCTCAAGTGGGTAGCTCAGTGTATGATACACCATAATTAAGGTCCCAAATGCAAAATACCGACCTATTCCTTTAACATAAAGCATAGGGCCTAGGCCTAAACATTGCATGTTGTTCAAATTACGCGTAGGCTAGGCCTATATCTATTTTTCCCTGCCAGCATCCGCATGATCTCATTTCCCAGCAGTTGGCGCCACCACTGCAAAATAGGCTTGTGGTACGTGAGTGGATTAGACTATGTCTAAACATCACCCACATTTATAGTCCCGTAGCCTATTTGAGACATTTCTCAAAAAAGACAGGCAAGGCGTGAAATGTTGCCTACATGTGTCTAACAAAGCAAGCGAAATGAACTTGCAGTGCCTGTAGCTCGAGCGCATCATTTCATTTGGTGAGAAAGTTTGAAACGCACCGTTATAACAGAAGCTTACAGAAGAATACCGGTCTACTGTCAAATGCAGATCATTTTTTCCCCCTATAATCAGATAATTTTAATTCTTAGAGGGAAATTGTCCCGTATGCAAACGTGCTTGATCTAGTATCCTGGTTATTCCAACGGGCTGCGTTCAGAGTTCGGAGCGCGATTGTCCTCTGAGTTCGTCCTGACGACGGTTGTCAAGGGAGGTGCAAGGGGTCTATATCAGATTGCATTGAAGAGCTGAACAATAGATTTCTAGAACTGTAGTTGCAGGTGCTCGTTAAGAATAGAATGTTATGAGAAAGTGACAGTTGAGATGGAACCCTATATTGGCTGCACCTGTTCTGATTGACTGTATGGCAGTTAGTGTGGTGCTCTAAGGCAGAGGGCAGAATCAAAAACAGTTTCTAGGTCTTTAGCTTGCCGTTGTTAAAAAAACTAAAAAGAATTGGCACGTGTCCTGCTCACGGAGTGGGGGTCAGCCCAATGTTCCCACGGCCCATTGGTCCCACAGCCCATTGGTCCCACATTGCTAAGACTTTTGCGTTTTTTCAAAATTAGGCCCAATGGTCCCACAGCCCATTGGTCCCACATCACTAAGATTTTTTAATTTATTTTTAGGTCCGTTGGTCCCACAGCCCATTGGTCCCACAGTCCATTGGTCCCACATCACAAACACTTCAATGGGCTGTGGGACCAAGGGACCCACTAGTTTGACGCCCTCTCGGTACTTCACATGATAATCAAACATTTCAAACAAGCGATTTAAGGTTAGGGTTAGGTTTAGGATTAAGGTTAGGGTTAAGGTTGGGGTTAGGTTTATGGTTAGGTTTAGGGTCGTATGACGTTAGCGGTAAGTACCGAAAGAGCCTTGAACTAGTGAGTCCCGTGGGACCAATGGGCCTAGAAATTCAAATAAAAAAGCAATGTGGGACCAATGGGCTGTGGGACCAATGGACTGTGGGACCAATGGGCTGTGGGACCAATGGGCCTAAAAAATGAAAAAAAGTCTTAGTGATGTGGGACCAATGGGCTGTGGGACCAATGGGTTGTGGGACCAATGGGCTGTGGGACCAGTGGGCCGTGGGAGCAATGGGCTGTGGGACCAATGGGGCGTGGGAACATTGGTACGCTCCCACGGAGTGAAGTCATAGATGTGATCTTTCTAACAGTCTTTGAATGAAGTTTATAGGTTAAACGGTTCCGTCACAAATGGACCTCTTGTGGAAGATGCGCAGACCTCTTCAGAAAGGCACTTCAAGAGTCAATGGGAAAAGCCAGAGCTTGAAAGTCCCGCCCCTTTCTTCCGCATTTCACGGGACCTAAGGTGACCATCTAACAACATGGTAGCGAGTAAATATCTTCTGATCTTAGTCATAATATGCGCTGGGCTACAAATATGCTGTTTAAGAGGCTAGATAAAGATTTTTCATGCAATATCAATGTTTTGTTCCGAGGCCGTCTGCATGAAAAATGTGAAGAAACACAGCTTTCTAAAAAGTTTGGGGGTTCGTACGAAAAATTTAACAGAAATATCAGAAACAACATATGTGGAGCTCGTGGTACAACTCGAAGGGGATCGAAATATCATTTTAATACCGCCATTGGATTACATGCTACGATTTTTGGCTAAAAACGCTGTTGAGGTCCCATGAAATCGGGGCAAGTGACGTCACTTTCAAGCTCTATTGGGTCAGCCCTGCCGTTTTTACACACCTGCCATTTAAAAAGTAATGGGAGTTGGGACATGATACTTTCACAGTTTGGAGACATCTCATGGCAGCAGGATAGTGGAACATAAAATGGTGCTCATGACGCAAGTGTAGGTGGTGGTAGAGCTCCAAAAACAGATTGAATACCTCTGTCTGAAAGGAGGTATGCTGGCAGTAACAAAAGAAAAGACACCCAAACAATTGTTGTTTTTATTTGAACCATTATTTATTCAGTATATAAAAAAATCAGTAAGTACAAAGTAAATGTGGGTCAGTAGTAGATGCAGCGTGTGTGGTGGATGGGGATATGTGCCATCTCTTTGTGGTGCTCCTTGGCATAAGGCCACAGGTAGAAGTCAATGAGGGCAGAATTAATGTGGCACACCTCGCCATCACTCTGGGCCACCAGCTGCAACAGATGTTCCTTGATCTGTTCCACAGCATCGATGGAGCAGCCACGGATCTCCACTTCTCTCCTTTGCCTAATGAGAAGCAATGCTGGGTCTTCTGACTGCTGTTGTCTAAGGACGTCCTTTTTTACGCTACACCAGCGACACATGTGTTGGCCGGCAAAGCTTTCGATGTAGCCGGAGCATTTAGGCCTAAATTGTCACCAACAACTTGTGCAATGCTGATTTTTACAATGCCATGAAAGTCAGGAGAATTGATTTTAAGTCCATCCATTTCCAGAGATTTGATTTCCTGCACTATTGGTTTCAGGATGGAATCAAGGCCATAAGTCTTTGCATCATCTGTCTTGTACACCCCCAAAAGAAACACTGACTTAAGCCTGTAAAGTAAGTGTGGTGGCAAGCTCTTGATGGTGAAGTAGATGAAGCCTAATTTGTGTGAGCCCGTTTTGGATCCAAGAACATTCACTGTTTCAGTCATCGTTGTAAATGATGAGGGGCAAAGATGTTTGTTTGTGCGTATGTATGTTTTGGGTTAGTGCAAGTAGAATGTGAATCTACAAAGTTTCATGTATTACTATGCCATAAATGCCCCAAAATGTCACTGCATTAAATCACATATTATCTTACGTGTTGCTAACGACTCCTCCACAGTCTCTGCTGCTAGGTAAAGGCCTCTATCTGGTGCTGCAGACACCGCAGGGCTAGAAAGGAAAATAGTGTGTAAGAAAATTGTATTAATTTTTCTGCATATTTAACATATTGAGTATATATGAGTATCAGCCAGCTTCTATTTCAATACTTACAAGGCTGAAACTTTGCGTGGGGTGGTGCCAGCAGTTTTTTGACTGACTTCTCCAATGTCCTTGAATTGAAGTCTTTTCCCACCAACAAAGACTTCAAAGTCGCAGTAGAAGCAGGGCCACGGCTGGTGGACGGATCAGCCCTGGTGGAGGTAGAGGTTGATGGTGTTTCTCCTCTTGGCTGGGAAGATGCAGCAGTGGTGGTGGATGTGGGGCCACTGTTGGTGGAGGTAACAGCCCTGGTGGAGGGGGTGGTGGTGGATGGCGTCTCTCCTCTTGGTTGGGAAGATGCAGGGGCAGCACTGATGGGTGTTTTAATTAAGGAGGTGATGGTGGTGGTGGGGCTACGGCCATGCTTGTACCGGTATTGTACAGGGGCTGTTCGCACAACTTCCCATCGAAGAAGTCACTCATGCCATCACCTTGCCTCTGCTGCCAATTCAGCATCGTGTTGAGCACCCCAGGCAAACCTAAGAGGCATTGGAGGAGTGGTGTAAGGGGAGTTCTTTGAAATGTGTCGGGCATAGCTACTTGCTTGACACATCCTGTTGTCGGATCTGTCTGCTGCATATATGAAATGCCTGGCAGGTTTTCTGTGATGGGTGAGATGAAATCTCCCGATTTTACAAAAATTCACTCTGTTTACAGTGTTGCCGATTTAGCGACTTTCGGCCACCTCTGGCGACAAAAAAAATCATCTAGCGACTTAGCGACTTTTCAGGCTCAATCTGGCCGAATCTAGCGACTATTTCGCTTGTCTTGTGAGAGGCAAATCAGTCTCCCTCCCCACGACACCACACAATGCATTTTCAGTGACGGGTAGAGACAGATGTGACACATGATGCACTACGGTGTGGCAGCTTTTGTGATACGCACAGGAATTCTCATGCACGTGTACATCTGCTTGTATGAGGCTACGGCGAGCGATATGGGACAAAGATATGGTAGGAACCAAATGTCAACATAAACCGAGATTACACAATCTTCGATATGGTCACCAAATGTTTTGGGACTGTCATTTATGTTATGCCTACACTTTGGAATTAGATCAGAGTCTTGTTGTAACACAGGTATATTTGATTTACTTCAACTGTACCCTGCACTTAACTTTACTCGGTCTACCCTACAAGCAGATACAGGGTCCATGCGAATCCGGTGCGTCTCACAAAACTACCACAACGGCTCCTTGGGATATGCATACCAGTACGACTAATTTAAATGAGCACTAGCAGGCTGGCCGCACCGACCACAGTGAATCCCGGGCACTGGCGACAAAAAACTGACTTTGGTGCATCTGGCGACTTTTTTAAACGTGCATTTTCAGTGACAAATTCATAGTTTTTCCACATAATTCTGACTCTGCGCCACCGTCAGAAGCGCTTCCCACGGTTAAGCCAGATTCTTTAAGTATAGAGATATGCCAACATAATAGGTTTCTATGGGCACCTAACGCGACCAGGTTCCGGTCTGCCTAAAGGGCCGTGTCATAATACTCCTACTATGGCTACGTGTACATGATGTTTTCAAGTCCGATTTAATAAATGCGATTTAAATAGATCGGATTAAGAGTTATTTTGCGATGTGTATACATGGCATTTTCACTTACATGCGATTAAACGTCTGGGGAAAATAAAGCATTGCGATTGGACTGAGGACGCACGTGCTGAGCGAGCCAAATAAGGCAGGGGGGCGTGGTCCAATGCCACCGAGATGCAGGTCATCTTCCCCAAGAAAATCGTTGCCTCAGGCGGACTGAAATCACAACATTTCCCCCTTTCTCCCTGGATCATTTACAATGCTACATTAGCTACCCTGTTAGCATAGAAAAACGAGTGGTCAAATGGTAATGTGGAGTAACTTTGTTGTGCTTCATTACTTCGTGGGGCACTTTTACATCAATATATGGAAGCCACAACATTTATAGTCGCTTAGGGACTTAAAATTAAGCAAAACTTTCATGTGAAAATCAACAGGAAGTGCCGCCATGTTTTTCTCACTGGCAAAGAGCACGGTCTCTTGGCGCCATCCTGTGGTCAACGAGCATGCGTGGACCGACTGGATTTATTGTAATTCCGAATAAAAGGTTACATGACAGAGGGACGTGTTTAATCGGATTTAAAAGAGGAATAAACCACCCACTTTAATCAGACTTAAGTTTAAATCGGAATAAACTTAAATCCTGTTCGGTAAGTGTTTACATGATATTTTTAGAGTGGAATTAAGTTTTAATCAGATTTAAAGTGAGTTAAATCGAACTTAAAGTGATACTGTCCCATTTTTTGAAATAAGCTCATTTTACGCCTCCCCTTGAGTTAAATAAAAGGGTTTTACCGTTCTCCTGTACTTTCAACCATCCTCTGGGTATGGCAGTGCAAATTTTACCTCCATGCCAGCAGTTAACATTGAGTCCTATGAGACCAGCTCGCGGCTAACTGGTTAAATCCGTACCCACCCGGACCCGTTAATATTCTACCCGTTACCCACCCGTGCCCGTGAAAAAAATAGCCTACTTCAAATCGAAAGTAGGTATGACGTGACTGATGTCATAACGGCTGCGGTGATATCAAAAATAGGTAAAATGGATAGATAAATCTAAATAAGGGATGTGCATTTCATTGATGGACTCCCACCGTCATCCCTTGAAAACATGTAGCCTAAATTCCGCCGACGTATCAAGAGTTCAATACTTATTTACAGTGGCCTTCCATCTACAGCACCAGGGGGGAGCAATAGCTAGAAAATGCTGTCGAGTGTACACCTCTGAACAATCACTGGAAGAGGGAGTCTGTGCGTCCGTGACTAGAAATATTTCTCACTCCCTTCCCCTCCTTCCATTCTCGTGGCACGGCAAAGTAAGCCCCACTGAACAATTATTCACTAGTTGGGCTGCATTAGAACTAGTTAGCAATTGACATTGTTGACAGACAGTATCCCGATTCGCACGGCTACAGGGCTCGGAAAAGTTTGTTTTACAAATCCGAAGCAACGCCATATGAAACGACCCCCAAATAGTTACAGATTATAGTGTAGTGAGCAGATACTGGCCTCAGCTTAAGAGTACTCATAGTTTACTTCGCTTGTTAGCTTATCATTATTAGCGTTAGAGATATTGAAATAACCCATTGTTGACGCTGACATTGCAAACAGCTAGGCATTACAAGTAGCTTACCTTGCAGAAGTTTACGCTGGCCAAATCAGACGCAAATTGATGTGACATTATTCCCGAACAGTTGCAGATGACAGTCCATGTTTACAAAACCATCACCAATTGCAGATTTACAGTGTCCTCGATTTATTTATGAATGCCCAATGCCCGTTCCTGAAATACACGAGATGCGTGGCTTCTCCCTGGCTGTGTGTGTGTCGTGTCGGCGGGGGCAGGACGCTATCAGACACACTCGTCTTATGTCTTACTACCAGAGACATTAATACAGGGGAGCTACTAGGTTAATTTAGGCCTAATGTTACCCTGCAGCAGTTTTCATTTGTGACATTCGAATATACGTACACACCCCTAATCTAAATAGATTAAAAAAAAAAGAAGAAAATAGCCTCCTAGTACTATTCATTTGATTGACGTGCTACCCGAGCTACCCAACCGTATTTTAACCTACCCGCCTGCATACCCACCCGTGAAATTTCGGAACGTTAAAACCCGCCCGTTTGGGCAACTATTTACCCGTACCCGTGGGTACCCGACCCGGTGCAGGACTCTGGCCTAATGGGGGCCATAATAGAACCAAGAAACAATGGGCCAATGGAAACTCTCTCTCTACTCTCTCTGGTTAAGCAGGGCTGCAGAATAGCTCTGATCTCCAAAAAGTAACTAGCACCGCCCATTTTTACTGTGGACGATGGCATGTGGGCACGTTTTCTGTAGATCAACGTGCCGTGCGTGACATTGTGACATCATACGCAACGTCATGACGTCATTTAGCGACTTCTAGCCACTTTACAGCAAGCCCATAGTGACTTTGGCTGATATTCTTTTGGCAACAGTGTCTGTTTATACTCACTCTCCAATCCCTTGAAAGGGGTGGCACAAGATTGAAATTCTGCCTGCAGACAGTGTTGCCAGATTGGGCGGGTGCTCGCCCATTTGGGCTACTTGGGATGAGCGTCGGCGGGCAAACACGGGAAAAATAGGCCATTTGGTGGTTTTTAAAGCCGTTTTGGGCCCATAGAAGGCAATGTAATTAGTTGAATTTGGGCGGAATGTAGGGATTTGGTCAGACACATCTGGCAACACTACTTGCAGATATTGTGCTTGGGTTGTGTAGCGGGTGCTAAAAGAGCCCTGTGCCTTAAATGACGAGGACTCCCGTGAACGCGCGGGGGGCACGAGCCGGGGTGTGTGTGCGCGAGCCGCGGGAGGAAAGTTAAGTGGAAGAAGAATATGTGAGATGAAGTGAAGTTGGCCGGATACCGTGAACATGTTGTGAATACTAAAGTGTGTTTTAAGCTCGGTAAAGGCGGAATAGTCTTACTGTGAGGCAACTGTGGTATAGACTTGAAGGGATGTGTGGTTTGGGGTTAAGGTTGGGAGGTTTTTGAGAGTAGGGTTGTAATGGGTTCTGTGGAGGATAGTGTTGCCAGATGTGTCTGACCAAATCCCGCCCAAAATGCCTAAAAAATGCTCTAAATTCCACCCAAATTCAAGAAATTACATTGACTTCTATGGGCCCAAAACGGCTGGGAAAAAACCACCAAATGGCCAATTTTTCCCGTTTTTACCCGCAGACACTTGTCAAAAGTAGTCCAATCTGGCAACACTGGTGGAGGAATGTCCCCAATTGTGGTATGGGGAAGGGAGGATTTAGTTTTGATGATCAGAGGTGAGAGGTCCCTTGGAAGCTGTATATCCCTTCGAGAAAGGAGGGGAGGGACATGCTGGGTTCGGTGTGTGTGAAATTACAACGAACCGCCCTCCTGAAAAGCGAAACAGCTTTCACAGGAGTTGGAGCAGAACGAGGGAGGATGCGTTGCCACTAATTTGTAATCCTTAAGCCTGGCTCAAACTACGCGATTTTAAAATCGTATGCGATTTCGAAGTCGGCATGTGCCGCACACATAAGGAGAATCGGAAGCGATAATCCTGCCTCCAATCGTAAACACGCACACACTACACGATTGCGACAAGCGACTACACTACCTTGCCTCCTCCACTTGCGCTTGTCTCCTCGTCCCGCCTCCTGGCCCCTCTGTGGAGAAAACGATAAAGTTTCCCAGCTGTCAGCCTAGCCACAACAACTTTTGAGGGACTGTTTTTCATTCACCATCCCAATTGCAAATGAGAAAAAGACTCTACAATTGAGCTTTTGCAAGATATTGAAATATAATGCTGTTGTCAGTGATGTCAACATGTCAAAACTCCACAAAGCGATGAACCTTGAATGCCATGTCTGAAATGCGTTGTGTTGCTGCAGTTTAATAAATAATAAGAAGATAGAAAGCAGTAATGTCATCTGTGTTTGACACCATGTCTCCATACATCAATGCTCTTGTCATGTTATGTTAACTGTAAGTTGAATTTGCTGATGGGTAGGCAGACCAGTAGGATGCAAACAAATCTAAAGGTGGCTATGGCTGTGCTACGGTCTACGACTACAGCTTTGTAGCCCAAAGTGAAGCAGGCTACAGTACTGTAAGCACGGAATGGAATTGAGATTCAAATATAGAATATAATTCACGAGCTTGTTGTAGTAGAAAACACAAAGTTTAACTGTCATGCTACAACGTACAAACGGAATCAGTCATGGCTGTCGCTACTACTGATGCAGTGCGTCTTGTTATGGCCATTTTCTGCTCGGAAGAAAAGCCAAAAAAAAAGCGACGTTGGACACGATCGTGGATGGCTGGAAGGGGACAGTATGGGTTGTCTGTCCTCCAAAGAGAACTTGAGGTAGGTGCCAGTCACACCAAGCACTGCAAAAAAAACTGTACGCACTGCCATTCATTCAATAGCATCTCATAGCTAGTTTACATAGGAAGCTAATATAAGTAGCTTAGGTCCAGTTAACCTACTAGCCATGACGATCCACTGGTCAACCAGCTAAAAGTTTTTTTTTTCTGTAGCACACACACATGTACAACTTACCCAGCTGAAGTCCCGATAGCCTATGTGTCCTGACATTAATCCGATAGCCTATTGATACGTGGTTGTGGCCGTTGATAAAATAGCAAGTCTACTGTCCTGGTATACGCAGTTCACCGAGGCTTCATCTGTGACACTGATTTGTTTTGAACTCTGACCTTAGGCTACTTCGCAACTCTCATTGTATTTTTTTTAATCAAAGACTGACATCTAGTGGTGTAAAGCGGATGTTCCCAAACTTTACCATGACAAGCCCATATAGCCCACCCGTAGATTACAGCCCTCCTTAGGCCTACATTGGTCGTACCACACTTTTTTTCTTCGGTGCACAACCTTTTTTCCTTTTGCACAACCATAGTCTAGGTCTGTGAGTGCCCCACTAGGATATGTGAAATAACACAAAACAGCCTATTAATGTTCATGCAGTATATTATAATAATGCCATTCTTAACTAAAGGGATTATATTTACCTTTTACACACCTTACACATTTTTTTTGCTATTCAATGTTATGTTATGGTATGTTTATGTTTAGTTTTTCAATTATTTGTAAGACTCACAACATACAATTATTTATTTCAGATAGAGGACAGATCAGGATTCAGGGAGCTGCTGCGGCTGACCCCTGAAGAGTTTGGAACCCTTCTGAGAGCAGTGGAGCCGATCATAACAAAGAAAGATACAAAAATGAGGAAGGCAATAACAGCAAATGAGAGGCTGTCCGTGACCCTCAGATTCTTGGCAACTGGTGTGTATTGTAGGTTTAGGCCTAGTGGTTTCCTAAATAGGCTGATAATATACAACAATGTCTAATACTATATATTTTCACTTCTTTAAGGCGAAAGCTTCAAGTCACTGGGTTTCCAGTACCGGATTGGTGCAACAACAGTGTCCAGCATCATCAAATCCACCTGCAAAGCTTTGCATCAAGTCTTAAAAAAAGACTATCTCAAGGTTTGTGATAGGTCTAATATATTATCTCTTCACACTGTTGCCCTCTGGCAGGCACTACAAGGCATTACCAGCCAGAACAAATAGGATGAAGAAGAGCTTCTTCCCCAAAGCTGTTACAACAATGAACTCTCACTTACTGGACAATGTTCATCTGTAGGCTACAGGACTGTGCACCTTGTAGGGAAGCTTGAGTGTCAGTATACTTTGTATAATGAAAAGAAAGGCTTTCTATGTATACTAACAGAAAATCTATAACTATAGGCTATGCCTCACTGTCACTTTTTCTTTTTTTGTAGACTCCAAAAACCGAGGAAGAATGGAGGGCGGTGGCAGAGGCTTTTGAAACAAAATGGCAATTCCCACATTGCCTTGGGGCTATGGATGGGAAGCATATCACTATCAAACCCCCAGCAAAAAGTGGCAGTGTTTGGCACAATTACAAACATAGGTTCTCTGTGTTGATGATGGCAGTGGTAGATGCCAATTATAATTTCCTGTACATCAGTGTGGGCACACAGGGAAGGGTGTCAGATGGGGGGCTTTTTGGGAAGTCAGATTTTAAGAAGGCGCTAGACAAAGGTTTACTGGGGGTCCCACCCACAGAAAAACTCCCAAATTCGGATCTAGCTGTACCATACATGCTTGTGGGAGATGAGGCATATCCACTCCGGTGTGATCTGGCCAAAGCCTACCCGTCTCGCAATTTGCAGCATGACCAGCGGATTTTCAACTATCGCCTCTCTAGAGCAAGACGGGTGGTGGAGAATGCCTTTGGCATTCTGGCCAACAGGTTCAGGGTTTTTCTTACCACGATTCAATTAAACCCAGATTATGTCAGCACAATCACATGGGCTGCGGTTTGCCTGCATAACTTTCTTAGAGAAAATCGGTCAGAAATGTACATGCCATCGACTTTGGTGGATTGGGAGGATGGAGACCACATTTTGCACGAAGGCACATGGAGGAGGGATGGCCTTGGATGCCTGGAGAACTTTCCACCCGGAAGGGCACGCAATGCTAGCAATGTTGCAAAGCAGCAACGAGACCTTCTTAAGGACTATTTCATGTCCCCTGCTGGCCTTGTGCCATGGCAGGAGAACTGCGTCTGATCTGAAGACCTAAATAAATAAATAATATAACCAGATGACAGCAAATGTACCATTTCAGTATTTTCTTTTTATTTTCCTTTGAATGAAATATTATAATTATATATTTATTGTGCATAAAATAAAATGAAGTGTAATGAATAGAAATACGTTTAATGGCCTTTCATTCATTGTTCATTGTAACCTATGAAGGCACTTGACATGCCTGCATAACTGGTCTGCCCTGGCATTAATGAGCCAGTTGGCTGAGGCATGTATGGTGCAGGTGCAGTCTGTGGAACAAAAGACGCGGCCATGGACTGGTCACACTCCTGTGCCTCATAAATGTCATTCATAATTTTCCTCTTTAGCCTTGTTTTGATTATGGGGTTTTTGATTGATCTCAGCTCCTCACCCACTTGAGCACCGAATGTGCTGTCCCCGTCTGTAGGCCTACCTGGGGATTCCAATTTGCTGGCCATGTCTTTGAGAATGTCCAATTTTTGTTTTTCAATGGTATCCACAGTTGCCTTGCGCTTTTGAGGTGGGTTGGGATTTTGGGATGGTTGACTTTGGGTCAGGACTTCTTGGTCTTCTGGACAGCTGTCGTCAGAATCCTCTGCAAGCATGTCCTTTATGGACTGGTCAAGCTATAAGTAAATTCATAGACATATGATCAAGCTATAGGTCTACTGTTATTATTATCATTATCATCATTATTCTTATATGTAGGCCTGTTATTACCCCGCCATTGTTATTATTACTACATTACAACATACATTGCACTTAGCTGAAGTTGCCCCCATTATAGGGATTATTATTATGATAATAATAATAATTATTATTATTATTCTATGAACTTACACTGGTCTCTGCTGCTCGCTGACTGACGTGCTTTTTAAGAAAATCCAAGGACCGTAGTAGCCACAATTGTTTTGTAGTTGGAAGGCGGTCATCGCTCCCACTGGGCTTGGGCCTCAACAGCTTGACGTACTGTGTCCGTAAGCTCTTGGCCCGTGTTTTCACCTCATCCACTGCAGGCAGGCAGGCAGGCAGGCAGGGACGGACGGACGGACGGATAGGTGGATATTTTAGAACTGCAGTAGACCTAGGCCTATAGCTAAGTTATTTAAAGTTATCTGTTGCAGGCAGGGATAGATAGATAGATAGATAGATAGATAGATAGATAGATAGATAGATAGATAGATAGATAGATAGATAGATAGATAGATAGACAGACAGACAGACAGACAGACAGACAGGTGGATATTTTAGAACTGCAGTAGACCTAGGCCTATAGCTAAGTTATTTAAAGTGGTAGTTCGCTATTTTAGACATTAAGCCCTGTTTGTGTGACTTCTGGGGTGAAGTAGAGATGTTCTCATCACAATTTTGACATTTGGTGCTGAACGGAGCATTTGGGTATCCAAGACTGCAGCCCCCCCACCTTTACATTGACTCCAATAGAGCACTCAAGCAATCGATTATAAAATGGCATTAAACTTTTGTTTGAGAAGACATGGAACTCACCGTGTGGTCAGTGGTAGACAGCGATAAATTGACCCGAAAATTGCAGCGAAACATGCCTTCTAACTGTTGTTTAGCATTTGGCGGACCTATTTTTCCCCAGACGCCGTTGAATAGCAGTAGACATCCAGCCAGTAGGTAGCGATAGTGTGTTGTTTATGTAGACATCAAGGAGCGAGGTAGAACGGCTATCTTTGAGCGGGACTGGCTACAAAAACTACAGCTTGCATACAAACCATAGATAATAACGTAAACAAACGCACCCCCATTTCCGGTCGCGCGGAGTAATACTAGTCAAACCAATACAATCAATGAAGACGGACAATAATACATATATCTTCTCTGGAAGCGTATTTCGCGGTGATTTTCGAGCCAACGTATCGCTGCCCACCTCTGACTACTCGGTGAGTTTCATGTCTCTGCAAACGAAAGTTTAATAACATTTTATGATCGATTGCTTGAGTGCTTCATTGGAGTCAATGTAAAGGTGGGGGGGCTGCAGTCTTGAATACCCAAATGCTCCGTTCAGCACCAAATGTCAAAATTGTGATGAGAACATCTCTACTTCACCCCAGAAGTCACACAAACAAGGCTTAATGTCTAAAATAGCGAACTACCACTTTAAAGTTATATCTGTTGCAGGCAGGGATAGATAGATAGATAGATAGATAGATAGATAGATAGATAGATAGATAGACAGATAGAGATAGACAGACAGACAGAACTGCTGTAGACCTATAGCTTAAACACTTATTTAAAGTTATAGCTGTTTTCCTCACCGGGTGTACCCAACGCTTTTGCAATTTCCCCCCAGCGCTTGTCCTTCTCGGTTCGGTTATGGTAGGTCTTGCTGGAAACATTGTACAGGCATTCGTACTGCTCCCAGAGCTCCACTAGTGCTTCTTCCAGCTGGTTTGTCCACTTCATTTCCTTTATATATATATATATATAAATCTGCTTTGTTCGTGTCGTGGGTTTATTTTCTTTTTACCGATGTCACTTTAACTTTTATGTCAGCTCAGTTTGTAGCCAAGGAGCCCATTCACGCGGTCGCTCAACATTCCATTCCGAGTCGTAGATATCAAACAGTGTTTGATATCAGCGATTTGTGGTCGCCGACGCTTCGAACCGGCAAAATTCTATCTCAGAACTTCGGACGTGATCGCCCACGACGAGGAAATCTTTCCCGACAATCGCCTGCGATGGTCCTGGGGGGTAACGTTCCAGCGATTGTCGTAAGGGGGGTTTTCAGGCGAGAATCGGCGCGATAGTCGCGTAGTTTGAGCCAGGCTTTAAGCTTCGGGATAGAATCTTGGGGGTTTTGACTTGGAGCGGAGACCTTTTGTTCTCAGGGCTGTGATGCGTGTTGGTGTGGAGGAGAATGTGGAGGATTGTAGGTTGTTGACCAGTGTGGGGGGATCGACTCGGTGGGAGAAATTGGTGTGTTGTCGTGGGAAAATGTGAAGGAGTTGTGGGTCAACTGAAGGGAACTAATCACTGTGGGGTTTTTTTAGGAGGCCGTGTGGTGTTGGGACATCTGTCGTCAGCGGTGCGTCATCGAGACTGTTTCGACCACTTGAGCACTGTGCAGCTCGGTTGCTGGGGTTGGTTAGTCCGTCACGGTCCGCGGCCTGAAGGGGGTGTGAAGGGACTCCAGTGGTGGACCAATGTGTTGATTGGAGGTGGGGGACCGCCAGGAGGAGGAGTTGTGGGGGGATGGATTGGTGTTGGTGAACAGAGGTATTGGTGTTGTATGGACTTGGTGGATTCTTTTGAAGGGGATTTGGATGTGAGTTGGCTAGTTCGAGGGTATTGGTTCAGCTGAACACCATCTTGAGAATGGATAAAGGGAAAAGTCCTTTATGGGTTCTGGAAGGTTGAAGGGGTTGTGTAAGAGTTGTCTAGCGTTGCCTTGGGAGTGAATGGCTGCACTGTAAAAAAATTCTTGTCAAAATTACGGTGAAAAACTGGCAGCTGTGGTTGCCATTTTTTCACCGTATAAAACACAGAGATCTTGTATATGGATTTACGGTAAGGTAAATTAAGACTTGTAGAATCAACATTTTCAAGATGTTACAATAAAGGGGAGTTACTGTTTAAATAACAGTGACACTCATGTAGGCTCTTGGTATACAGCTGTATAATTAACAATGCAACCCTGTTGTTTTTTAAGTGAAATACTAACCATTCCACAGCATTCATTTGCCTATTTTACAGTCAATTTCTGTTAAAACAACAGAAATTATTTATGCCTTGACGGTATGACTGTTCAATTTACAGTATAAAGCATTTGTTTTTAAGGTGAATCTCTATTCATTCCACAGAATTTATTGCTAAACCAGCAGCACAATTGTGTTGCTCAGGCGTAGGATTCAAAGTTTATATGTGTTGCATTTAAGTGGAATTCCCATAATAGGTGAGTCCTATAGAGTTACAATCAGACAACTGATTGGACTGATTCTACTCACTCAAGGGTATGAAAATGCATTCCTTTTTTGAAAAAGGCCTGAAAAAAACCTTGAGTAAAATGAAGGCCACAGCTAGCGGGGCAAGCACGCTAACAAACAAGCTAGTTAGCCAGGCATACAGCCACCCTTACAACGTGACCTGCTAGCCGGGCCGGCCAGGTCAGGCCAGGTGAGGGCAGGCCGGTCGGCCTTACAGCCAGTCAGCCAGCTAGCTAGCTAGCTGCCAACCAGTGAGCAGTACAATGCAACAGTCCCGGTTTAAATACATGTTCAAGTGAACCATGTGACCCGAGTGATGAGGCATTTCGCAGGTGCAGGCAGTAAGTTAATCATTGCATGACAGCCCTTAGCACTCAGGTGAGGTCAGGAATTGATTGACAGATTGATTTGGATGAAGTAGAATGACAATTTCAAATAGACTAGTATACTTCTAAGAGACTGAATCAAGGGATTACTGTCCCAGGTAGAGTTTTTCAAATCATGCTAGCCTTTAGGTATATTTTACACATTAAATGAGGCTAAACTGTAGGCTGTTACCGGAGAAATATATAAGTTACAGTGAATTATTGCAAAATGTCCTTAACTGTTGCACAGTTTATTCAGTTGCCAGCTTCACTGTTGTCCAATCTACAACGTGGAGGCACCTGGAGCCAAGCAGACAGACAATCTGTTTTCTGTGGAGTAATTAATATTTAATTCATTATAACCTCCATTGCTTTCTGTTGGGTAGGAGGAATGTAAATAAGGATATTCTGAGTTTTAGAGAGGTTTACTTTGTCAATTTGCCTCTCACTCGAAAACTCTGATGGCAAAGCCTCCAAGTCCAATAAGGGAAATTTTGCGCAGGATGAAATTGAACACATGCAGAGGGTTGTAATCAAAGTTATTTGATGGCTACTAATCAAATAGCATGTTGACATCAAACTCTGCCTGTTACAACCAGCCTATCAGTGGTTTGACAAGTTGCACCTGGAACAAGTGCAATCACAAGAGATCTATTGGACAAAAAGAGGACTTAAAAAGCCTAACACGACCAGAAAGAGCACCTATTTTGTGTAGTATACACAATGTGAAGAAAAGCAGAACAGAGTTCTTTGTCTATTGGTTCACAATTTGGTTCACTTACAGAGGATTGAGTTTGGTTCACTTATAGGGGACTCAACAAAAATGGCTGCTCATGTTGCCAAAACATTTGACATTTGAGGAGGCATGGTTTTCATAACTCTCTGGGGAATTAAAAATTAACTCTCTAGCTCTCTTAGCTCAACAACTCCGATCCAGAGGAGTCAAATAACACTGTGTAGTCTTGCTGCAACTCTTGGTGTTTAGATTTTGGCTGAACACCAGTCTAACCAGTCTGATCAATCTAACTCTGACAAATTTGCTGTGTACATATGACACCAGTGAAAAATAAAGTCATGTACCGTTTCTTGACTACTTCATCTTCACTTAACAGTATTTTCAAATATTTCCTTTTCAGTGAACAGTTAAGTATTTTCTACATAAGACACCAGTGAAAAATAAAGTTATGTATATTGTTTTCTTGACTATTCATCTTCACTTAACGGTATTTTCCAATATTTTTTCGTTTACAGAGAACAGTCCAGTATTTTCTACATATGACACCTGTCAAAAATAAAGTCATGTAGTGCTTTTTGACTTAATAGTAGCTTGCCGTATTTAGTACAGAGACAAACTGTTTTACATTTTACGGTCACTGACTGTTGCAATTTGACAGTTTTTTGCCGTAATTTCAACAGGCATTTTTTACAGTGTGGAACATTGGTTGGTATCTGGAGGAGAGGAGAATGGAGAGTGTTTTGGGTGGTGCTTTCGGCGACAATTGGCATGCTGGCCAGGGGGTTCAGGAGAAAGTTGGAGACTGTTTTGTCAAGGAATGTGTTTTGCATGGAAAGGCAAAGGTTTGTTGGTGGATGTTTTGAAGGCAGACTGGGAGGGGGTGTCTGTGGAAGGGATGTGGAGTGGGGTAGTGGTTTGTTGTGAGAGCACGAGTTGAGGGGCCCAGGCGAGATGCTGGTGGCGTCATTCAGGGGGCAACCGCTATTCCGACTGCCGCTATTCCGACAAATCATTGCTTCATGATGACATTCACACAGACTATTTTTTATATTGCAGCAGGGATGTGCATGAGTCTCGACACCAACAAGGCGATTGCGCTGGAGAGGGCTTACTGGCACGCAGCAATTTATTTTTTAAATATAATTTGAGCGAGTTTTCACATGGCATGTGAGCGGTGTGCCATTGAAATTGGCAAAAGCACACACAGCTGTCTATTAATGTAGTCTATTTAATGTGGCCTATTTAATATGGACTATGTCGACCACTTAAGATATTATGAGGAAATAAGAACAACAAACTGAAGCCTATTTTCCCCTGCTGCGCTGGTCCGAAATAAGAGCACCAAACTGAAGCCTATTTTCCCCTGCTGCGCTGGTCCGATATCCTGCAGGCAAACAGTTAAAGCAACAACGTTGCCGACATAGAGCTCTGGTATGATGCACACAGAACTTGACTTTTAGGTTACTTACTTATTATGTCTTATGTAATATGGCAAACAAAAAAAAAACAATGGCATAACGGAGGGTCCCGAGGCAACACTGCTATTTACTTTTTTCCACACACCAACTCGCTTCGATTCGCAGTGTCCAACTTGAAAACACCGTGACACTTAAAAAAGAAAAAAGAGTCGCGCGCGATTCGAAACGCATCGGTGCCTGAGCACCTGTGCAATAAAAATCTAGCTATGCGATAGGACAGGCGACGGCTACATACCCAAATACGGGAGCCGGCGGGGCCACCAAGTTGGTCGCTCCACACAGTCGCACCTCTGAAATAGGCCACAACTCCACGGAATACTTCTCCCGTGTGTGTGTGTGTGTGTGTGTGTCATAGGCATCCCGTGTGCAATGAGTAGGGAAACATGCATACCTGTCAACCATCCCTAATTTCCCGGGAAACTCCTTCATTTTGACTCATTTCCCGATTTCTTCCCGATTTGATTTTTTTCCCGGAAATATCCCGAATTTTTCACATGATCAAAAAACACTGTCGGTCCAGTAGGCTATTTATGGGCTACCCACGGCCCTGTCCGACGAGCCACACCCCCTCTTGAAGAGAGAGCCAGAGGGTCTTGCTTATCAAGCTACCTGCCAGAAGACGGTATGCCAGATACCACCAAGAATTGAAGATCCTTGAAAATATGAGCTGTCAACCTCGAGCTCCGTAGCGCTTGTGCGCCCACTCTTTTACTAAGAAACCGTCAGTTCATGCAACGCATAAAACAGCCTCGGAACACCGAATCATGTGATTAACCTAATCACATCCTGTAGGCCTACCAGCACGAAGTTTTGCACGAACAGACAATTTGTGCGACAAAACAACAAGAAGAAACTCATTGCGCTCATTGCATTGTTTCTCCCCAACAATCCCAACTGCCAAGACGGCAATTAGGAGACCTTTTTTTGTTATGTGTACTCGGTATAAACGAGCGTTTATCGCGAGTCAATTAGAAGTAAAACATTTTTTTTTCTCAAATCATGTTTAGTGGGTGGTGCTACGTGTTTAGATTGACTCCCGCTACCTTAGCTACATTTCGCCTTCCAGAGGGAGTCTAAAACAAGACATCCACTGATGTGAAAAATAGGACCAATTTCCTCCTTACTAAAACCTAGGGCAGGGATTTTAACAGTACTGAGCCCCAAAATAGTGGCATACCCCTTTAATGACTATGTGTTGGAGTGATATGTTTTAGAATGTCTGAAAGCTCTTATGCACTTACTTGTTCTCAGGTTCATCTTACCGCATTCTTGATGTTTTAAATTTGTAATACTTACCTGTTGCACAAATGGGACCGTATGTAATAACCTCTCCTGGGTGTTCCTTTACTTACCTGCGTATTTACCAATGTTGAATACTTACCAGTGTTTTACTTATCTGTGTTGATGTGGTCCCTGAGGATTGTAACATGCATGTTAATGTGACGTAATGGAGTGATGCAAACAGGTTACTAATGTTTTATCTTGTTTTTTTGTTGTGTTTGTCTTTCAGAAACCCCGTCACCTTTTGATGCTGGATGGTATGGCAGGGTTTCGTAGGGGGGAATGCAGCGGGTGCTAAAAGAGCCCTGTGCCTTTAATGACGAGGACTCTCGTGAACGCGGGGGGAGCCCGAGCCGCGGGAGGGAAGAATATGTGAGATGAAGTGAAGTTGATGAAGTGAAGTTGGCCGGGTACCGTGAACATGTGAAAACTAAAGTGTGTTTTAAGCTCGGTAAACGCGGAATAGTCTTACTGTTGTTTTGTACCGCTAAAAAACAACGTTTGTTTTGTTAGTTCGTCGTTGAGTAACGGTCGTGTGGAGTAGGAAGCTCCACTGCAGCTTATTGAAAATAAACGTTCGACGTACACACACACACACACAACGCCCATAACACTCGCAGGGTCTGAACTGAACTCGCGTTGACCCTCGCGACACACACGCGCCCACACTGGCGTGCACAGACATTTTGGGGGGCAGGTCCTGGGGTGATGGTGGGGGGCATGTGGAACTGGCGGCTGTCACGCTTCGGTTATAATTATTTTTATTTTTTTAATCACATTTTAATGAACATTCCACAGTAAGCTAAACCAAACATTTAAAAATGTTTAAAAGTATGAATACTATGTAGGAAAGTTAAAATAATTAGATTACCATGCCGAGAGCATAATTTACCGCATGGACTAAAAAGTGTAGGCCTACTGTCGCTTTAACTGTGCGTCTCCCAGCGCAACAGTTGAACATACTTGCAGTCATCAGGAAGCGATTCATTCAGATTCCTTACTTGGAAAACTCAGCATCTCCGGTCATTTTTCCTCCATTAGTACTGATTGTAATTAGTTCATGTGTGTTTTCAAACTGTTAAGACCGATAATAAAGCCCAACTGTCATTGCAAGACATCATCAAATCATATTACACTGGTATTGTGAGTGAAAACTGCTTCTTTGGGTCGGAGATTGTATCCGTGTAAGTAGACTAATAACACTTTTCTGGAGGTGTCATTAAACACAATCCTGTTTACCGCCGCATAAGACATTACTGTGCACCCTGTTATTATTGCTGTGCAGAAGGCTATAAGTGGCAGATTTGCTGGCATTCTCCCACAAACTTTTTTCCCCTCCCTGGCCATGACCGCTGTTCTGTTCCATGCCGCCGTCTGTACAAATGTGATTTGGCGCGCTGCATATTTCATCAGGAGGCCGACGTTTTCCCAAACATAGAATACCTACATGAATCCTCTCGCTGTTTCCCAAACATTCTACAGAACAGGTTCATCGTTAGACCTGAAACTGTTTGAGCAACTTCTGGGTTCATTATAGGCTAACGGTTGTTACAATCATGTTACACTGTGTTAATTGTTGACATAAGGCTACCTCTTCTGCGGTAGATTTGATAAATGCACAATTAGCAAAGTCTCATTATAAAAGTCAAGGCTCTATTTAGATCACTTCCAAAGTCACTCACAAGCAACTTTCAACATCTTAAATAGGCTATTGACTGTTACCTGGCTGGAGGGGAGAACGGTGAGGGCTGCCCGCCACACTGCTGCCTCCGCAACGCGCTTCCGAATCTGTCAGTTCAAGCGCGCTCACGTTGAGAAATGGAGGGATGTGTGCCGTTGGAGGGGGTATGAGGCATTATTATCACGCGATTTTAATTGACAGTCATGTCTAAATGATGATGGGAACATCGACTACAGCGTTAACCCTACATTTAAGGAATAAAATAATAAAAATAAAAAACGAACTTTCAAAAGGGCACTTTTGTCCGTTAAAGGCAACTTGGTGCTGCTCAAGCAACACCTCGTGTCTACCTGTGCACGCCTATGCGCGCCCATAACACTCGCAGGGTCAACTGGACCTAACTGAACTGAACTCGCGTTGACCCTCGCGACACACATCCACACACACACACAGGTACAAAGAGAGAGACTTCGAGCCTCAGAGCGAGCCTCCGCACACCCACACACACGTTACTGTGCGCAGCACAGCCCACTGCCTACTGTAAGGTCTGAGTGATTATAATGAGCCCCACTCTCATGTAATTCCATGTTTTCATTTAACCCTCTGTGAAGTGTATTTGCCGCTCGGGTTTAAATGGTCAGGTATTGAGAAGTATTGTTATCAGACACTGAAGGTTGTTGATATGATGTACTTTGATTGTTACTGCCAGGGGTGAACTTTTATGCCTATTTGAGAACGTGTTCATATCTTTATTGTGTTATATTGAGTATTATTGCCTAAGAGGAATTCTTACACCTGGTTGGGAAAGTGTCAATAATATGTGGTGAATTTTTAGTTTCATCTTAGTTTTCTTAATCTTCTACTATTCTTATATTATATTCTCATTTTATTCTCATGATTTGGCTGGGGAACTCCCCATATAGTGACATATTCTTGTATGTAAGCTTTTCTGTATTGGGTCAAGGGACACTCAACATTATTGGAAACATGTGCATCTACTTGGTGTGGCTGCTGAACAACAAATATGAAACTGCATATGCTGGACAACAAGACAATGGACAGTGGGCATCTGGCCATGCGGGACCCCACATGCGCAGAAGAAGCTGACGACATGGACTGTGGGGGAGGGAAATGGTTAAATAGTGTTGCCTTTTGTATTCACTTCAGAACTTTCTGGGTGGAATACTTCCTGTCTCCACGCAGTAACTTCTCCGGCCGTTAACAATAAAATCTGCAGTGCTTACCACCTGAGTTGCTTGTCTGCCGATATTAAAATTATTACTACAAATACTTTTAATTACATATTGAGTATTCTTGTCTGGGGGGAATTCTTATACCTGGTGTTTTACTACTTTCTTCATTACACATTGATTCTTTTAACTACCTTTTCCTTGCATTCTTAATTGCCTGGGCTATAATATAATTAGCAGTATTAAGTTGTGTGTCAGATATTTAGTTATTGTAGCGCTTAAGTCTGCTCTAGGCAGTAATAGTAGTTTTCCTCAATCATTTTCAGGTTAATCTAGCCTGCTCTATCCTGGGGGTAATAATAATTTAATAATAATAATTGTATTTGTATAGCAATGTGTCATACAAGGCATGTAACTCAAAGTGCTTAACAAATGGGAAAAACATCATTGTTAGAGATGGATTTAAAAGGAGAGGTATAGAGGAGAGCAGAAATAGCAGGAAGGCAGAGGAAGGTGAGATAGACAGAGATTGTAGAGTCATAAAGTCAACGTAGGTTAGGACTAGGATTCTTAGATGCGTAAGGTCCATAGTGGCTGGGCCTATCATAAGTCATAGATAGTCACACAGAGATTGGGCGCTCAGGTGCGGCCCCTGGTGGCATCAGGGGTGAGGAAAAACTCCCTTTCGCTTGAATCATACTTTGTAGGGGGGAAAAAAGCTCAGTGAGGTCTGAGAAAAAAAACCCTATAGTCAGGAAGAAACTTCAGGCAGAGACCAGCGGCCAGGGCTGGTTGTGAGCAGTAAGGGCGCTGTGGCAGCTGGGACACTATGACGCCTTGGCAGCTAGGAGTTGGCAAGGATGAAGAGGTGGGTCTTCAGCTGCTTCTTGAAGGAGTCGACAGAGCTGGCTGATCGGATCTCGATGGGGAGGGCGTTCCATCTCTTGGACGCATAGCAAACAAACGCGGCGTCGCCGATCTTCTTTTGTGGGGGGGTGGGGTCCTTAGCAGCTTGGCATCAGTGGACCTGAGAGCTCGAGCAGGGGCATAAAAAGAGAGCATGTCAGAGATATAACTAGGGGCAAGTCCATTTAATGCTTTAAATACTGTCAGCAGAATCTTAAAGTCGATTCTATATTGGTCAGGGAAAGTAATGTAGCAGGTAGGTCTTTGAACTCACTTCAGATTGACAACAATATCTGTTTGCTTGCCAGCAGCCATGCCAGTGTGTGACCTTCAGCATTTGCAACCGTGACATCTTTGATTTTAACTTGTTTTTACAAAATGACGCATAAACCATTACAAATTCACAGATAATAATTGCAGTTGTGCATATATGTATTATTACTGACCTGAAATAAATATAGGGCTATAAGGCGCAACACTCTCAGAAAGGTCGAGTACGAAAGGTGGTCGACTACGGAACGGTGTGGTCCAGAAAGGATGAGATAAGCATTAGCACGGTGTTATCATCAACGGGGAAATAACCCAACGTTGTGTTCAGTTCAACAAAACAGTGGATTTTCAATGGCCCCTACTACTTTTTTGGGTATTTTATTCCCGCCTCTTTTCCCCTGTTAAACTGAGACACATAAGACGTTTTATAAGTTTGCGATCTGTTACATTCTGGCCAGCATCTTTTTGCTTGGTCTTTGGGATAAAGGACCGGTTCAGTGATGTCGAGTAGGGGTGGTACGGTTCACAAAAGACACGATTCGGTCCATGTCACGGTTTCAAGGTCACGGTTTTCGGTTTTGTACGGTTCTGTTTTTTTTTGTTTTATTTTTTAATAAATAAAATTTATTATGCACTGGAAATGTATAATATAAAAATTAGAATGAAAATGTAAGCTTATCATGTTGAATTTGACTTCATTTAACCTGTAACAAGGTGAAGTTACTGAAAGAGGAAAGATATCAATGATTTTAACATGCTTCCATTTATTTCACAAAAAAGGAGAACTAAGTCCTAACTTTTAAGTTGACAAATATTCAAATATTACATACTATAACACATTTGACGTGTAAAAATAAAACAGCTACGCTCCTGTAGGCAATGGGACCATTAGGTCAGTGCAGTATGACTATTTTGGTTAATGACACACTGAGAACGAATTGGACTTTTATTTTGATACCGCTTTCTGCGAGTTTTGCGCTTAGGATGAATCAGCTGCTTCCTATCATGAAACTGCCGGCCGTGAGAAGCATAGAAGTAAAATCAGAAGTCAAATTCAATTTTAAGTGAACAAGTGAGAGGGTTAAGTTATGTTAAAATGTAAAAGTTAAGGTAACAAATAATTTAAAAAGATCGTTTTTTTTAGAAGTGTATACAATACACAAGAATGTTTCAAAAAACTCCTGTGAAGCTGAGACTGTTAAAACAGTCAAATTTTATTTTGGTTATAGTGTTAAAAATCAATGTTAACTAGGCAACAGCACAAAGTTCCCTTCATTCCATCAGAGTTTAACTGGCTACATATCAGGAATACAGTTGATTCCAGTTAAGGACAGCGCAGTGAATCTGGTGGACTTCTGTAGACCTCCTTGGGTGGACATGTTCAATTATCTCGCATTTTGCCGTCTGGAATCCCCATTCAATGTCACGTGGATATCGCCTACACTAGGCTACTGTAACGTAAGTCATAGTCTACTTTGTTCTGCTAATCTGTCATTTTTTGTAAATTCATGTTCATTTAATTTAAATTGGTCAGAATAAAGGCTGGGGGCAGTCGCTTGCGTGGGGGGAGACGCTGCTGACCGACCTGCAGTTGCGCAGGCTACTGTAGCCTAGTCTGCTGGTGCATGCTGCTACATTATGCCTTTCAGTTGGCTGATAGAAATCAGTCTTTCCGCACACAATAACCTAAGTAGTCTTTGTGTTGTATGCTTGTAAAAGTAGTAGGATTTTAATTGCATTGTCCGCCGGTGGTCACTCGCTTTTTTTTTTTTTTGAAACCGTGGGCACCGTGCGGTTGCGCATTACCCCGTTCCGTGACATGCAAACCGTACGGTTTCAGTTTGCGACGTAAACCGTACCATACCTAATGTCGAGGTGTGCTTCACAAAATGGACAGCTCCCAAATCTCGCTTGTTCTAAGTAGCCCAGAGCTCTAATGCTAACATGACAACCTATCCTTTGTCTCCCGTTGTGTGTCCCTGGTTTGTATGTTACCAGACCGACGGTCTTGTTGCAAAAACAAATAATTTTTGTCCCGTGTCATTGGTAGGCCTATTAGGTAGGCCCCTATTTCATCTGATTCCAAATGTTGGAATCCCAAGTAAATTCTGTGGGACCCATGCCCCAATGCCCCAGGCTATTGGGTTGAGTAGGTAATAAACGGATACTCGTGTCAGGATAGCCTATTCCAATACAATTACTAACCTACACATTTGTAGCCTATCGTGTATTGTTAAATGTAAAAAGATAGAGAGGTATATAGCCTACTGACCTTAAACCATTGTGCTGGAGACTGGCCCCTTTGTCAGTCAGTACTTGTCTTCATTCAGATGAGATGGTCAAAAGATGGATGAGCAACGCTTCATACAAGTTTATTTAAAAAATAACACCTTTATTGAGTTTAAAAAGTCCAATGGCTGGGTTACAAGGCCCTTGCCCTCATTATTTTTTTACCCAATAAATAACCCAGCCATTGGATGAAATAAAATAACCCAATATAAGTAGAGATAACCCAATGTAATTACCCAACACCTTTAACTCAGCACTTGAGTAGAGAAAACAACCCAGCTTTTTTTAGTGTGCATAGGTAATACATTTTTGCAGTCGCAGAATGTGCAAGTTGTGCAAAGGACTATGAAAGAACACTACACCCTGGGTCCACACATATTCGCGCACACATGTACAGTAAGCACGCATGCATGTACTCACAGAGACACACACATAAGGCCCATTCAAGTCCGACACAAAAACGTGCCGGTGGCCGTTCCCGCACCAAACCTTGACCAAGATCACGCCGCAAGTCTGAGTGATCATGCAAACCGTGACAACAATTTGGACGTCAGCAGGTTGGTCACATACAGAAAGGTTCAGAGCCCGGTAAGAACATGCTGTATAGGTAAGCACTTTAGTTCCGATCGGAACTGGGGCAGGAACAGGTACCAGAACTGTTCTAATCGGCCTGAAAAAAGTATTGGAGAGGGGCCTTATTGCCTTACACAGCGGGCCACAGGAGAAGCAGAGAAGACATAACAGTCAAGACTTACACTTTGATTCATCCAACACAAATATAAACACACACACACACATGCAGGCTCACGCACGCACGCGCACACACACACACACACACTCATCTCCCTTCGCAATGAGCTAGCCATGCCACTTGATACAGATATCAGATCAGCCGTGTGTGTGTGTGTGTTCAGGGACCACCTGGGCAGGCTCCAGTGTGGTAGCAGCAGTCATCATCTTGTAGCCAAGCCGGCACTAACAGCCAGGAGGCAGACAGGAGCCCAACAGCCTTGCGCTTGCATACACCCACGCAAAGAATCAAACCTGAATAACCCATTAAAGCTCACTGTGAGCAGATCAGAGACCTCACAGAAATGAAATGGAAGGTTTAAAGATACATTCTTTTATAGACAGAAAAGGACACACCATAAAATGACATCAAGTGAATAGGAAAAATAAATAAATGAGAAAGATACATGAGGACATCAGAAGACGGGTTGAGAAGAAAAAATGTAACAAAATACATTTTAATGGAACATGTGGGGAAAGAGAGTAAAAGTTGATCAGTTGAGAAAACAGAAAAAGAGTTTAAAAAAAAAACAGCAAATAAAGTGAAATAAGGAAAGACAAAAAGGGGAAGAATAAAGAATGAGGGTACAATTTAGAAGTAGAAAAAGATCGAAAAGCACGATGTGTGCAGGAGTTAAGAGGAGGACATTCAAAAGGCCACATGGAAGAGAGTGCAAGTCTGCTGAATAAGCAGATAAAAGAAGGCTCCAGATTCTTTCTGGCTTGAAGGCCCCATCAGTGTCAGGGAGAGGTGAGGATGGCAGGTGAATGGCAAGCTGAGGCCCCAGTGGTAGTGTGTGTGTCTGTGTCTGTGTCTGTGCGCGTGTGTGTGATCCCGCCTGTGTTCACAGGGGAAGCCCCCGGGTGGGAAGATGAGAAGAGCTATGGAGAGCAAAGGCAGTGGGCCAGGCAGACCTCCAGCATGGGGAGCAGATGCACAGAGCTGCTGCCCAGCCAGGGAGCCTCTGGTGTGGGCCAGGACACGGGGAGAGCACAGGGGGTGTGTGGTGGAGGGTTAAATCCATAATCTATTTTGCCTCTTTGAATACAAACACAATTTTCAATTCTCTCTCTCTCTCTCTCTCTCTCTCTCTCTCTCTCTCTCTCTCTCTCTCTCTCTCTCTCTCTCTCTCTCGCCTGAGGCAATGTCTGTGTGATCGAGAGAAAACACAGGTGGTGGGGTGGCATATGTGTGCTGCCCTGGTCATTAACAATCTGACACACACACGCAGGCAGGCAGGCAGACGCACACACACGCATGCACGCACACACACACACACACACACACACACAGATAAATGGGTAGCAAAAAGACAAAGGCTCCCAACAAAACACACCTCTCCTTCACACTGCATGAGAGATTGTGAAGTTCAACTACTCACCCAGCAAGCCACCACATACTGCAGACTCTCTCACTGTTAGGTTTCTCCTTGTGTGTGTGTGTGTGTCTCTACATTGCCCTTGTTCATTTTTTTCTTTTTTGACTCACAATCTGTGAGCTGTCATTTCAAAAAGCAGACACGCACGCACACACACACACACACACACACACATACACACATCCTGTTTCAACTGTTTGTGTGAGTCTCTATCTATCAGTGTATTGGGGCCTAATCGAAATTGGCAAAAACGTTTGGGGGCCACCTCTGACACAATAACAAATAAAACTCAAATATATCAACAGCAACACACACGCAAATATGATTTTTATTTTTATGAAATGATTTCAAGGACCACTTGGAATACCTGGCTCTGGTGAGTGTGAGGAAGGGAGAGGTTGCACCAGCAATGTGATTCTCTCTCTCTCTCTCTCTCTCTCTCTCTCTCTCTCTCTCTCTCTCTCTCTCTCTCTCTCTCTCTCTCTCTCTCTCTCTCTCTCTCTCTCTCTCCATTTTACTTGCTGTCTTCCTCTTCCCTGTGTTTCCCAGTATCTCTGTTTCTCTCTCCATTTCATTTTCCCTCTATATCTTTCTCTCCATTCCTGCCTCCCTCACACATTCTAATATCTATCTCTCACTCTCTATATGACACCATCTCTCTCACTCTCTCTCTCTCTCTCTCTCTCTCTCTCTCTCTCTCTCTCTCTCTCTCTCTCTCTCTCTCTCTCTCTCTCTCTCTCTCTCCTGAATGATGGCTCTCTGTCCATGGGGAGCCTTGGGCAGGCGGCCCCCCTCTGACAGATAAAGGCTGATTTAGGGCCCTCATCGCCCTGCTTATTCACCAGCTAAGAGCAGCAGCTAAGACTTACTGCGGCTCCATTACCTACGGGCCGGCACCCCCCCCCCAGGAGCCCCCCCACACACACATGTAGACATGCCGATTATCATACACAGATAACCACAGAAAGACAGACCTATAGACAGACACACACAAACAAATGCATACACACCCACAGATACAAAATCACCGCTACCCACCTGAGCCTCCCCTCCAGATAAATGCACAGATACACACAGACACACTTACAAATACACACACACGCACATGCATGCACACGCACACACGCACACTCACTCACACTCACAGTCACACACACACACACATACGCACACACATGCATGCACACACACACACGCACACTATGCATGCACACACACACACACACACACACCTTATCCTCCTCCTCATCCCACCCTCACTACCACTCAGTGCATCACCCAATTCTCTTTATCCCTCTCTGATCTAATTCAATCCGAGGCCAATTCCCTCTCTTCCCCACATCCACAAAAAACAAGGACAGAAGAAATAAATTACAAACTTCAGCACACACACACACACACACACACACACACACACACACACACACGCATAGATGCAAGGACACACACACACACACACACACACAAAACAGGCACACATACGTACATGTGTGTTGTAATTACCATGCCATGTATTTGTGCCTTCCACTGTGTGTGTGTGTGTGTGCGTGTGCGTGCGTGCGTGTGTGTAGGCAGGTGGTAAGGAGAAAGGAGGTGGTCATAGTGAAGAAGAAAGTTCATTCGTTCCTTTGTTTTTCCATCTGACCTGTTCTCGGCAGGTGCATGTGTGTTTGTGTTTGTGTGTGGGTGTCTATGTATTCGTGAGAATAAGTGTAGATGTGTGTATGAATGAGTGTGGGTGGGTGCTAGTGTTTGCTTACCTTAGCACCACAGAGATAGACCAAGAAGGTCTCACACACACAAAAACACACACACACACACACACAAACTGTCGGGAGCATTGGTCACCGCTACAACATGTAGTTGATGCATGGCCGTGCAGGCTGAGGGCTGATGGGTAATATGCAAATGATTCGGCAATAAAGAAATCGGGACGTCAAGGGCACCTTCAGTCTTAACTGCGTGTGCGTGTGTGTGTGTGTGTGTGTTCTATTTCTCACAAATATGCCCATAATGTTTACAAAGACACGGCAGATAAACAGAGTGAGTCCAAGGGAGAAGGATACAGCTGAGAGGGGGCGGTGTTTAGCTGCCATTCGGTGGCATTAGTCCATTTTAATTTTTATACTAAGAGGGGCGTTGACAGGCTTATGATGAGGTCAAGGGGGCGTTGGGAGACTTATGATGAGGTGCAGGGGACATTTATTCAAAAAAGTTTGAGAACCGCTGAAGTAGGCAGTGGGGATAGGGACTGAAGGGCAGGGGGAGGATTCGAGGGTAAGAGGAGGATGTTCAAGATATTGGAGGGAGGTTTGGCAGGTTGGGTGGGTGGTAGGATCGAGATGTGGGGGTAATACATGGGAGCACGAGGAGGGTGCAGAGACATTGGGGAGGGGATCTTTTTTTTTTTTTTTATAAACATGGTGTTGTGAGCAAGGGCAAGACTATGGAAGCCAACCACGTGAGCTATTTTTTTGACCGACAGCGGTTCCCAACAATCAGTTGAGTTGCGCACAGCCAGGGGAAAACGAAAAATTACAATCCATGTATATGGAGAGTTTTGCAGCGATATAATGGAGAAGTAAGGGTGGGGAAGTTATGGTGTGGGCGGGAAAGATGTGGGTGCTGAGACATCCCTCTCAAGGACAGGCATTAGACACTATGTATGTACTTGCAATAATATGGATGCTAAACACATGCACAAGAAAATCATTCATATTCATAGGAACCTGTATCATTTATTACGCTCCGCTTTATAGACACGGAAGAGCCTCGGCTTTAGTAGTTTAAGTTAATCAAATCATTGCATGGCAGAGTGATGACTGAACGAGGGAGAGAAAGTGAAAATGAGAGAGAAAGAAGAAAAAATGAAAGTGAAAGAGAGAAAGCAAGATTTTGTTTGTGTTTGTGTGGGTGCGCGTGTTCATGTGTGCCTGTGTATGTTTTCATGTGTGTTTGGGTGTGTTGTATGGAAAATGAAAGAATCCAACCACAAAATAATTTACCCGTTGCCTGTGCTGCAAAATTCAGGAGAAATACGGGGAGAAAATAGATAAACCACTTTAGCAGTATCATTATATAAACATATTATGCTCTGCTACCTCATTAGCCTAAGGTACTTTTTTTAGCACTGATGCTACGCTCCGGTAGTGACTCTGAGTACATTAATTCTGTGGGCGCCGGTAGCTATTAGCCATGCGCTAGTCACACTCTGTCTCTTAGTCTCCCTGACGAGAGACCATTAAAGCAATTGGTTGCCGAGTTTGAAACTCCACTCCTGGCACTATGAGGTCACAAGAAAACTCCTGACCAAGCCAAATGAGAGTAGGCTAGGTGGGGTTTTTTCTGTTTGGCTAAAGGCCATGCCTTGGCTAAAATGAGAGGAGGAAAACCGCCAAGGAATTAGCATCGCTGAGGCTTTGTCTTTGCACCAGTGATCAAGAGAGCGATTAAGACTTCAAATGTGGAAAGTGTGCTACTGCTGCTTGCTGGCCTTGTTTCTGGTAAGCCATCACTACATTGCGGGAGATAGATGGAGCTGTTACTACTGTTGATACTACTGTTGCAGGGGTCAAATGGGGTGATTCACAGAAGTTTGGGTATTTGACGCCGGTGTCATAAGCATGTCATTTCAGTGTCATAATAGTGTCATGATGCAGTCATAGGTAAGTCATAAACATTTTATGACTGTTGGCCTTGGGTTGTCTTTGCCATAACCAAATGTCACTGAAGGCCAACAGTCATAACATGTTCATGACATGGCCATAATGTCTATGACACGTGCATAACTGTGCCATGACACTATTATGACACACATGCTTATGACACCAGCGTCAAGTAAAGTGTTACCGAAGTTTGATACTAAAGTCTGGAGGCATACATACAGTAAACTTGGGTGGGCTCTTATCCAACCTTCCTCTCTCTATTTTCCTCCTCCCTTTCCTCATCCACTTCCTGGTTTAAGCCTCTGTAAGACATAGGCCTACTTAACTTTATGCAGTTGTGCTCTCTGTCCTCCACCCCTTCCTTCATCGTCCCAGTTTACCATTCATATAGCACTCATAATAAATGGGGCTTTAACTTCCCACCTGTTTTTTCTCCCATTTATCCTTGTTCTTTTCCACATCTTCTCCTTCCTCATTTACCTTTAAAGTCGAACCCTTGCTTGGATTCCACTCATCTCTTTAACCTCCATCCATCTTTTCCTCATCGCTCCATCCTCCAGCTCCTCTTCCTCGCTCCCCCTCTGTAAGAGGCCAGGCACTTTCCAGCATGCATTGTTTGGAAGTGAATTGTGGGTTGAAACAGTTGTCAATTACAGGGCAGGGGCCACGGCTTCCAGACCCTTAGCAACTG
>NC_085869.1:41242360-41252360 GCF_034702125.1 Engraulis encrasicolus
TGAACAGATGAGGTAAGAAAATAGTGGACAGAAATAATGAGGGGACATGATGAACCGAGAGAAGAGGAGAGAAAGAAAGAAGAGGAGAGAAAAGAACTGCAAAAAGAGAAAATAGGAGAGAAATGGCAGATGATTAAAAGAGAAAGTAAAAACAGTAATTAAGAGAGGATAGGAGAGTGAGAGCGTAAGAGTGAGAGAGAGAGGAAGAGAGGGAAGAGGAGAATTAGCGGGGAAATAAAAAACATTGGGAAAGACAAGTGAGGAAAGAGCATGGCTATGTGTTCTGTTCACTGCTAAGTTTGTGTGTGTGTGTGTGTGTGCGTGCACGTGTGTGCGTGCGTGCGTGCATGCATGCATGCATTCATGCATGTGTAGAAAGATAGAATTATGTAGGGCCTAAGTGGCAAGACTCTGAGTGTGAGCATTCCTAGAGCGCATGGAGCAAAAATCCCTCATTAGTCAATCCACAACTTTGCTGAGTTGACCTGTCCTCCACTCAAAAACTTGTGCATGTTCACACAAACACACACACACACACACACACACACACACACGCTCACACGCTCACACACACAATGCACATTCGATACACACACTCGATACATGCTCAAAACATGCATGCACGCACGCACACACGCAAGCGCACACACGCACGCACGCGCGCGCACACACACACACACACACACACACACACACACACACACACACACACACACACACACACACACACCAATTCCACCTTCTATTCCCTATGGTAGCCCATTTGTGCCTAACATGGTACTCCCCATTTCTTTTCCCCAGTAGTTTTAGCTGCCGCAGTTTCATCAGAGTGTCGTGTCCTACTCTACTCTGCCAGTCCGAATATCTCTCATCTTTCATCTTCCTTTAATTTGCCTGTGCCGCTAATGACTTTGCTCATTTTCTTCCCCATGACTGACGAGTGGCAAAAGCACTTTAACAGTCACCATTAAAGTCCAATATGTCAGACGACACGCGCGCACCGACCAGAGCGGATCAATGGAACCACCAGTGCAATGCATCCTGGGTAGGTTTTCAGCCAGAGAGAGAGAGAGAGAGACTCCACCCAATGACAGATGAGGCCACAAAAACAATCGGCCCGCTCGGCCCTGACTGCTCACAGCTGATTTATGTTGGTCATCCCTTTCTTTCCTTTCCTCCATCCTTTTATTCATCTCTTCTTTCCTCTGCTTCCTTTCATGCTTCTTTCTTTCATTCTCTACGTTCAACACCTCCACATAGTCGTCCAAACAGGCAGGTGTCGCAGCAGGGCAGCAGAGGAGTAGTTGTTGTTGTGTTGTTGGTGGTGTTGGTGTTGGTCTTCAAATTCTCCACCACCTTCTCCAACTATATCTCCTCCATTCTACTCCTCTATTCCACACTCTCCCTCTTCTGATAAGGGCTGCTTCCACACTTTCCCTCTTCTTCCTTCCTTTCGTTTCATCCTGCCTCCTCAATCACCTTCTCTCCTCTTGCTCTTCCTCCTCCACCTTCTTTCACCATCCTGATACCTTGCTATCTTCCTTTACCCATCCTTTCCTCCTACCCCGACCTCCTCTATTTCTTAACCTCCTCCCCTTCCTCCTTAGTGTATTGTCCACTCTACACTCTTCCACACAACCCTCTATTCTCTTCCAAAGCCCACACCCTGTTCTTATTCCTCCACAGGTTCCTCTTTTTTGACCACCTAATTCTAATTCATTCCAATACATCTTCCTCTTCCTCCACTCAAAGGCAAAGTCAGTCAAAGTCAAAGCGTTCACTCAAGTCTTGCCTCCATGCAGCCCTCTCCAATGTTCTTTTCTGTTCCATGCAGCCTATTTCATTCTGTAAGTGTTGCCTCCATGGCCTCCTCTTCCTGTAAGTGTTGTTTCTACACTCTTAAAAAGCCTGGGTCAAAAACAACCCAAATTGGGTTATTTTCTGACCCAGGCCCTGGTTCAGTATTGGGCCTACCCTTTGCCTGGGTTAAAATATTTTAACCCTCACATTGGGTCATTCCCCTAAACCAACTAAATGGGTCATTCTGACCCAATTTGTGTGTTAAAAGAACCCATTAAATGGGTCAGACCTGCTACCACATTATTGGGTCATATTGACTTCTTTGTTGGGTTCATACTTTAACCCAATATTGGGTATTTAAATTGCAAGGGGATTTACAAAAAAACAATTATGACTTAACATTATTACATTAGGGTGAAATATACCAGAATTGTTGACCAATGCATTAATTAAGATCAACTTAAAAAAAACAAAATACAAGAATGCATAATATTTCAGATCTTTGTTTTTTTATTGCTGAACAATGAAGATAATTAACAATACATTTCATAAAAGTATACTATAAAGATGCAAATCACAGCAGTGTAGCATTAACACATGATAGCATTGGAGCAATAAAACCTTAATTGAATTTACATGCATCTTTGTAGCCTCTTTGCAAAGACGGGTTATCAGCAAGACTGATCACTCATGACTGAAAAGACTGAACTACATCATAGCAACATTGCTATGACATTACCAAGAGCCTTAAGTAACAGGTTAAAACTCAGTCATTACAATATTGGTGACAGTATAGTTCAAACATAGGCTCTGCTAAACGGGATTAAAGGAAATGGTTCAGTTTTACCAATGCACCATTTGATTTCAGTGACACTGTACAATTATAGAATTTCAAAAAAATAGTTTCACCTTACCTTTTGTATAGCACACTGTAAAACAGCACATGAAAATGTTTAACCCCTTTGCAAAGAGCCCATGTGCTTTGCACAGAGAATATGTTGCTTTTTAGCTATGAGTAAACAGGCCCGCCAGCAGGTCCATCTGCACAAACAGGCTTCTCACCGTACTTTTGGTTAATTACAAAATGTACAGTGCATCCATAACTGCGCTAACAGAGTGGAGTGAACTTTTTGTCCCCAGGTTGAAATTTGTCTTGGGCTCTACAGTCACTACATTCCATACAGTACTTACATACATAAGCAGCATATAACAGAACATAAATAAAAAAGAACATCGGAAAAACATAGAAAACATTAAAATAAAAAACATCAAAGTGTGCACTGCATGTCAATGGCATGTCCATCCGTCATAAACAGACAAGGTATTCCCTGATGGGAGGTTATCCGAATAATACATTTCAAACACAGCATGTATTCAGTCCAAAAGAACTGACAGGGATGTCGCAACACTTAGATTGACAGTTTGTACAGGATCTTGTCTCGTGATCTGGCTTGAATGACATCACTACCCTTTCAAGGACTTAAAGTAGCTGGCTTGTAGATACTCAAGGTTCACGTAGTACATGATCTCCCAAAAGCATGGTGAAGCTGCAGGTTGCATATCCCTCATGGCGGTTCTTGGCATCTCACCATAAGTCTTGAAAAAGCAAAACAAAAGAAAAGTGTTAATGATTAAGACATGGCTCTTCCATCTCAGTCATCAAACATATATATATATATATATATATATATATATATATATATATATATATATATATATAAATGTTATTTCTGACTTGACTGCATGTGCATTTTGGGTGCTACACGCTATGTCTGTTTTATATGTAAACAGATCATGCACTCATTAGAATGAGATGACGGACAGGGCTGGAAAAAAGAGGCTGTTGGGTCCTGACAAGCCAGTGGTAGTGAGAACAATATAATTAGATGTTGAAACTAGTAGGGATTTTCCTTTAAGGTTGTGTGTGTTTATCTGTGTTTGGTGTAGAGTGGAGTGTGCACGTGCATGTTTTGTATGTGTGTGTGTGTGTGTGTGTGTGTGTGTGTGTGTGTGTGTGTGTGTGCGTGCACGCATGGGCTGTTATGCATGACATAAAAAAGATCTTACTTCCTACATCCTGATGTTTGAGGATTCCTAGGATAAGTAGTGTCGCAGACCCAGCAGAGAAGACGTCCTCTTTCATTTGTGTCCTACAGCAGAAAAAGAATGAATAACTATGAGTAATAGTAATTGGGATTTTACTGTGAAATATATAGTACAACTGGCACCCATGTTTACAATTATTGGATCATACACTCACATTTCAGTGCTGGGTTCTTCCCTCGATGCAGACACAGCTTCATACACATTAAGTGGTTTTGGTGCCAGGTCATCACGTCCATCGAGGAACGACTCCGTGCCTACCGGAATGACTGTGCCTACCAGTGCACAAAGAGGAAGACAAAAAGAAAGACAACAAGTTTGAGAGTTTGGCAGACAAATAGACAGAACATACAGTAAACCGTTGCAAAATTGTCTGAAGTGACACCAGACAGTAGGCATTCCATACACATTCACAGAATCAAAGAACAATATCAGGCCAGCTCTCATTGTGTGTGTGTGTGTGTGTGTGTGCATTAACGCCTACTGTTGTGCATTGATATAAAAAAAACTTACTTCACACATGCCGATGATATCCAAGAGCTTCTTGAATAAGTAGTGTGACCGCCGACTCAGCTGAGCAGCATTCTTCTCCTTTTACTTGTGGCCAAAAAATAAGCAGTTATTGTGATTTCATGGTTAAAGTAATAGGCCTACAATACAGTTGACATACACATTTATCCTGAACTGCGTTGTTGGGTCCTGACAAGCCAGTGGTAGTGAGAACAATATAATTGGATGTTGAAACTAGTAGGGATTTTCCTTTAAGGTTGTGTGTGTTTATTTGTGTGTGGTGTAGAGTGGGGTGTGCATGCGCATGTTTTGTACGTGTGTGTATGAGCATATGTGTGGCGTGTGTGTGTGTGCGCGCGTGCACGCATGGGCTGTTATGCATGACATATAAAGATCTTACTTCCTACATCCTAATGTTTGAGGACTCCTCGGATAAGTAGTGTCGCAGACCCAGCAGAGCAGAAGTACTCTTCTTTCATTTGTGTCCTACAGCAGAAAAAGAATGAATAACTATGAGTATTGTAATAGTAATTGGGATTTTACTGTGAAATATATAGTACAACTGGCACCCATGTTTACAATAACTGGATCATACACTCAACATTTCAGTGCTGGGTTCTTCCCTCGATGCAGACAGCTTCATACACATTATAGGCGAGTACATTTAGGGTTTAACCCCAAAAAAATTGATACAAAAGGTTTTTTTATGGATTCTATTACTATTGGACCTGCTAAATGACATACTAAAAATCTAGTAAAATCTGACTTTGCGAAATGAGTTTTTCAACATGGCTGCCATAGGCTTATTATAAGGGTCAAGAGACACTCCAGGTGAATAGGCCAAAAAATGTAGCTTGCCAATATCACCATGAAACTTAATCCGGTGATTACTCACATATTTGTGAGGAAAAAAAATGTATATCAAGTTTTCTGAAATGTTATGTTTTAATATGGTAATTGGACTATATCTAATTAAATATGCATTAAATTTCAAAATGCAAAACCTCAAAATCTAAAAAAGCCAAGCTCAAAATTACTCTTTTATTTTGTTTCTAGGAAGCCAGAAGATATCTTCAGAAGAGATTATGGACATCTCTTTTTGTTTTGTAGTAAATCTAAAAATCTTTGTGCAGACACACCAGCTAGCATTTTTTTCAAAACATGATTATTTAACATCTCTCTTAGATAAATAATTGAGTTTTATGTGTCTCAAGTTCTTCCAGACATTCTGGTGGTATCATTCTTAGCATGTATCAAGGGCAAGGTCAGCTGTCCTCAAATCATAGCCTCTCCACAGAGGTGTCCTAAAGGCTGGTGCTGGGACTCCTATTTGCCATGTACACCACATCACTGGGCCATGTTATCTGTTCTCACAGCTTGTCATACTACTGTTACACCGATGAAGCACAGTTACTTTGTGCCAGAGGACTCCATGGTCACACACATTTCCGCTTGCCTCGCTGAACTATCCACAAGTATGAAGGAATGCAACCTTCAGTTGAGCCTCGCCCAAATGTACTGCTGGTGATCCCAGCCAAAGATTTAGGTTGCCATGATATCGAGCTCAATATGGATTCTGCTACTGTTGCCTCAAATAAGGTCACAAGAAATCTAGGTGTCATTGTTGATGACCATCTATTATTCTCTGACCACATAGCCTCAGTTTCCCAGTCATGTCCTCTTTTTCATGCCCTAATTGAATACAAGGCCCTGACCCTTGCCTATGAAGCTACAACAGGCCCTACTCTGGCTTACCCGAAAGCTATGCTAAAGCCCTATGTCCTTTCAGGACATTGTCTGTCTCCAGTACCAACCGTTTCACCTTGCCCTCTACTTACACATGTAGTGGCTACTGTCTATTCAGTTCAGCTGCTGAAAGACCCAAAATACCTAGTGACACCATGATTCATCACTGATGATGTGCCCTGACAAACAGCACATGGATATTATCATAGCAGTAGTGTCTTTATCCACCCAAACAGCACTCCAAACAAACAGATCCTGAAAACATGTTAGTTCATGCCAATGTAATTATCATGTAGTAACCTTTATTTTAAAAAACTTTGATCTTGAAGATGACACCTTTCCTGAAGTCAGATTTTCCTAGATTTTTAGTATGTTATTAAGGACACTTAGAGGTAACAAAATCAGTTCAAAAACCTTTTGTATCAATTTATTTGGGGTTAGGTATTTTTTTTGCATAGATGTACTCGCCTATTAAACGGTTTTGGTGCCAGGTCATCACGTCCATCGAGGAACGACTCTGTGCCTACCGGAATGACTCTGTGCCTACCGGTGCCCAAAGAGGAAGACAAAAAGAAAGACAACAAGTTTGAGAGTTTGGCAGACAAATAGACAGAACATACAGTAAACCGTTGCAAAATTGTCTGAAGTGACACCAGACAGTACTGTAGGCATTCCATACAAATTCACAGACTCAAAGAACCATATCAGGCCAGCTCTCATTGTGTGTGTCTGTGTGTGTGTGTGTGTGTGCGTGCGTGCATGCACGCGCATTAACGCCTGCTGTTGTGCATTGATTTAAAAAACTTACTTCATACATGTGCTGATGATATCCAAGAGCTTCGCCAACCCAGCTGAGCAGCATTCTTCTCCTTTTACTTGTGTCCTACAGCCAAAAAATAAGCAGTTATTGTGATTTTATTGTTAAAGTAATAGGCCTACAATACAGTTGACATACACATTTGTCCTGAACTCAGTCACTTACATCTCTCAGACAATCCAAATCGGTTTTCATCGGTTTACTTCTTCAGTGACTTAGTTCCAGCTTCTTACACATCCAGCTGTCTTGGTAACAGGTCAGAGGAAAGACGTCCATCTTATCCAGAGCATAAGAGATTTAAAAAAAACAAAAAAAAACAAACAAAAAAAACAGACAAAACGTTACAGAGCTTTGCAGACACACCTTCAAAACATACAGGCAACCTAAATATATGAAAGGCTTTTGTCTCACTACTGTAGTGCACACAACAACTTTACATATTTCATTTACATTAACAAAAATATAAACCAACCAGTCTTCGGAAATACTGCACATACTACAGAGCAGAGACGTGCGCTCAGGGTAGGCAGGGTAGGCACTGCCTACCCTAGGATAAATTTCTTAAAAATAAAAAACTAACACATGTTTTAAAAACTATTCTTGAGAGTTCACATGCATAACAAAAACATTAATTTATAAATTAGCTGTTAAAAGTAGGCTACAGTAACCGGAGACCGATCAAAACCCCAAGTTATCGCACAAAGCAAAGCGCTCAGGCTTGGACAGGTTGCCATGGGAACGCGTCGCGCAGCCTTGGCTGGTAGGTGAAGGCTCAGCTTTCGAAAGCCAGGCAGAGCCAGGGTAGGCACGCTTTGACTCTGCCTATCTTGCCCTCAATGCTGTCAATGTAGAAGTTGGCGCATGCGTATTATCTATCACAGAGACTGTCAATGGAGAGCAAAAGCAGAGCTTTTCGCGATGGCGGGAATACTTAAGCCAATCACAGCTGCCAACATGAAAAATTGTTACAATTCAGGAAGCCTTCGTGCTTAAAGTATGATAGCAACAACAGCTAGCAAGCTACGGCTTGTTCAAACTCTAGCCGTACAGAAAACATGGCAGTCTTTGGCGTTTTGTCTTTATTACAAAAAAATCCGAGAAGTAGCAAGAAAGATGGTTCAGATGACAGGCAATAGCTGAGCCGTTTGCAATCGCTGCATTGTGGAAATATTCAACATCAGATGGGTAGCAGCTTCAAGTAGTTTGAACACACTGGGACAAAATATCTTCATCATGTCAACCACACCGGGCTTTTAATGGAACTAACTTGCATGGAAAACATACTCGTGATTCTGCTTTAAGGTAAGATTCATCTAATTATTAAGCTGTGGGTAGCCAAATTTTAACATGAACATGCTCAAGTTTGTCGTGGTGCCTTTTGTTGATGGGTCAGGGAGGTGTTGACATTGAAGATTGGTTGTGCTGTGGACACGAATAGACTATGTGTGTGTTATTATGGACGCGAGATTGTTTTTTGAGCGTACGACATGACTTCATTTTCCTAATTTATTATGATGATGACTTAATACACGATGCGTGAGGTGTGTGGAGCCTGTTAGCAAGTTGACGTGCAGCTGTGTTCTTTTGAAGTGCGCTGTGTACGAGATCAACGTTGGGCTCGAGTGACTGGCATGGGTGCTCACCGCACTCAGAAATTGACTTGATTTGAAACACCTTGCACAACCGTTGCTGAAGTGTTTGAGAATACAATCACGCACAAGAATGAGTCTCAGAAGTGTTTTCGTTGGTTTACTCGATGTAGGCCTACCAATTTACTGTCTGAATGCACCGCCGCTCATGTTTGTTGCGTTCGCAAGCAACCCGCCCCCTTGCCAACTTTCCTTCTTGTCTGCGAGTGTTTGATTAGCAGCACAAAATGCGTCAACGAAGCAGGAGCTGTTACCTAGGTTGGTTTATTGCTAAATGTTCGTTTCCCCTCACATGCTATGGTGTGATTCACAGTTGGTGAACTAGACATTTTATCTTCTAAACAAAGTAGGCTACACTGCCACCCTGCATCCTCCATGTGAAACACCCTGGCATTTGCAACAGAATAAACAGAAGAGGAGCAAAGTCAACTGCTAAAGCCAAAAGTTAAAGCTTTCCCCCCAAAATGCTGTGATGTTGTAGCTTTCTAAAGTATTGTAAAATGTAGGCCTACAGGTCCTATGTGTACAGAGTAGGCTATGGGTCCTTGAGCTACCAATTTGGCAATTTGACAAAAAAACAAACAAAAAAGTCTAGCTGGCCTTTTCAACAAATTGAAATTATGCATTTTCACTTATTGTTTCAGATGTAAGGTCTACAGATAATGTCCAAATGTCTAATAGTTTAGCCTATTTACTTATTTAGTTATTAGAGCTGTGGTGGCTAAGCACTGATGGCATTTTATCTTATAGCCTACTTTATATTTACAGTATTTAGAGAAACATAGGCCTACTAATTTGTTGCACATTAAAGACCTTATCAGCATACTAGGTGAATATGCCTAGTTGCCGATCCAAGCCATACTATTTGTTCAAAGTTTTTAGTCTTTTATAAAGGTTTTTAGCTGATAGTGACTCTCCAGATTTGGTTAAAATGCAGGAAATTGCATCTAAGAAATACATTTTTTTCTGGGGGAGGACCCCCAGACCCCGCGCTAAAAAATACACAAAAAATATTTATTTTCTATATTTACTGCCTACCCTACCATACCCCTCACTGCACGTCACTGCTACAGAGTACAATATCACACAGTCACACTAGAACTAAACGGTCTCTGGGACAACACACGCACGATTTGCGGCTGATATCAGCTATCATGCATAGCTTGGTGAAGTAGCTGTTGCCTAGAGCTCTCTAGCCACAACTTTCTTTAAACCAGAAAACTTCCCTGTAGCGTCAACAAAGCAACAAATCCCTGCTCGTGAAAGAGAGAAATTGGCTAACTATAACCCTTCGCATTAAAGCCTTATGATTTTGGAACACAACGACAGGTGAATGTAGACAGTTCCCCACGCAGCCAGCTTCATCCGCATACGG
>NC_085869.1:41257360-41259860 GCF_034702125.1 Engraulis encrasicolus
TTAATGTATTCATTTGACCTGTGATGTAGTTTGCATAAAAATATATATATATATTTTTGTAGTGCAGGGAAGTCGGGTGAGGACAGTCCAATGAAAAATTCCCTGTCCTTAAAATCCCCCTGTCTCTGAGTAAGGGTCTGAACTTTCCTAAAATAGAGAAACAGCTATACATTCATATATACTTTGCCGTTGGCACTTCTGTGACGTAAGCTTACTATACAGACATTGAAAATATTTTCTTTTCCATTGGAGACACTTTCTGGACAGCTCCAAGTTCAACTCCAACTCCTAAAAAATACCCCTGTTATCTGAATCCCAGCATGAACTTCCCGTGAATAGAAATACAAGCTCCACATAGACAGGTGCTCAGTCACGCACGCACGCACGTACGCTCACGCACACGAGCACACGCGCGTGCACACGCACACACAATCCTCCTCCTCTTCTTCCTCTTCCTCCCTCTCTCCCTCTCAGTCATCATCATGTTGTTAATCTTGCTCTCTGCTTCCCTGCCATCCTTTATTTATCCCTTCGCTCTTACTCAACGCCAACCCATCCCTCTTTTTCAGCCATCCCCCCATCCTCCACAGCTCTATTTCTCCCCATGTCTGTGCGCTAGCTCTCCTTCTCATTTTACTTTCCTCTCAGTCTCTCTCTCTGCCTTGCTGTTGTGACAGGACACATTAACCCTGCTGTCAGAGCAGTCACAGTGAGGATAAGTAAAGAGAGCAAAAGCCACTGCTGTCTATGTCCCTGTCTAATTACCTGTCCACCTATGCACAATTACCTTACACATTAAATACACATTACAAAGCAGAGCAAGGGACAACAGTGTACTGCCAATGTTTATAAACTGTGAGTATATTTTTCTTTTTTAATCTGTCCAACATTATGTTAACTTCACTCCTCTCTTTAGTGTCATCATTCATTCCTGTCTTTTCCATCCTGCCAACAGGTGGAAACCTTACTCTCATTTGTAATAGTCTGTTGTGTGTATCTCTGGAGGTACTCTACTGCAGGGTTTCCCTAACTGTGGTGTGTGCACCCCTAGGGGTAAATTAGAGCAATGGTGGGATATGTCCGTTTTTTTTCTAGCATTAATGAACATGAAGTAGTTTTTAATTGTATGGTGAGTTGTATGCCTGAAGGGTCCATCTGAAGTGTAGTTTAACTCCTAGCCCAGGGGTCGGGAACCTTTTTGGTGGAGAGAGCCATAAACGCCCATTTTTTTAAAAATATTTTTTGTGAGAGCCATACCATTTTCGCCATTATTTCTAATGCTAATTGTCATGCACAGAAGGGAATAAAAGTAACGCTTGCATTGGGGACAAGAAGGGAGAGCTAACGAAAGAAGAACTAAAACTACTTGTAGATGTGCTGATGTGCATTTAAGAAGCCACGCGCATGCATTACCTTTAGTTTCTATCTTTTATGCATCGGAGTTGCCAATGAGCAATGAGAATGACGGAGGTGCTTCTATTCTAGCCATCAGACAGACACAGGGAAGGTGCATGAGGAGGGAGGAGGGAGGGAGAGAGAACTTCAAGACAGGATGCTCATCTTGGTCGCGCTGACATAGTTAACATTTTACAGTTGATATGTGGCTGACATGTCTATTTTTAGTAATTCGCGAAAATGCCCTACAAAGCGCGTCCCTTACCGACATGCGTCCCCAATACAGAACGCATGATTTAACCGCCAAATAGGCTACAGGGCGATTCCGTATTTCAAGGGACGAATGGCAACCCTACGTTTGCCTTCGCATTGTGGCACCAGTTATCTCGCAATCACACTAAACTGGGAAAGACTTACGTCAGTTGATTCAGCAAAAGTTCTTCCTGTAATCGAGGGAGAAGTACAGCGCTGCATTTATATCCCTCACTTGCGTTTCCTCCACTTGATTTGCCATCATAATGGCACGGTCGTGAACAGTTTCTTTGTTTTGGATACAACCGTTAGCCAGCTGAACTTTAGGTAAAGCATTGCGGATGGAATGTTATCTCACACGACACGACCCAGCGCTGGCACGGCATTGTCAAATAAAAAAACGCGTTTTTCATATCTGTACAGTAGCCTTCGTCGAAGGCCTGTGCTTGACTCAGCTGATCGGACCTGGGATGGATTAAATGCGCGATCATACTTTATATTTTGAATATTATCTTAACTTTTCGATTTCAGTAGGTCCATTTTTAATTTAGTGCCGTAACAAAATTATTCATGGCTTATTGAGTAAACAAATGACAGGTTTGTCCGAGAGCCACATGCAGTTCCCAAAAGAGCCACATGTGGCTCGCGAGCCATAGGTTCCCGACCCCTGTCTTAGACTATTATAATGTGCATAATGTGCATTGAATGCACAGTGAATCATACTTGTGTGGCCATCAGCACACCAAAATATTTGCTTCGGTAGTGCGCAAGCCACATTGAAATGTACAGGAGGTGCGCAGGGGGAAAAGTTTGGGAACCGCTAGAGTCTATACTGTGTCTCTGCAGTGAGCTT
>NC_085869.1:41264860-41272360 GCF_034702125.1 Engraulis encrasicolus
CTCTCTCTCTCTCTCTCTCTCTCTCTCTCAACCAGACCTGTGATTAAACAATGTTCATTACAACGCAATGATGCATTATCTTACAGTAGCAATGGGTTAATACACCCCAATAACAGCATAGATCAGAGTAATGTAGCACAAATTGCACTGTCCACATGCACAGTAGTGATAGCAATGCCAGTGGTGAGGGCATTAAGCAAAATAATAAGGTCATATTAAAAAAGGCCTGCCTCCATTCCCCATTATGGTAAATAATACCATAAAAGTCTATGGCTCCACTGAGGCCTGGAATGGATTAGTCAGGTCACACCCTCCTAGTGACGCAACACCTTTGTCACTGCTTCTAAGTCAGGCCAAGAGCAATTTAAATATTGTTTCTGATCTTCAGAAAAATCGCGAACTCCTACTAGTTTGTCGGAAACCAGTTAACCAGTAGCAAACCTAGGGAGGCAGGTCAACCATGCCGTTTGGGAAAAGTTAATAGTAGGGTGGCTGGGACATTAACGTGTTAATTTCGATTAATTAATCACGCAATTCAGTTAATTAATTAACACGATTAAATATGAATCGCAGTATAGCTATATAGTTCTGGGTTAGACCAATGGAGGGCAGTATTACGCCTGATGGTGAACAGCCTGCTGAAATTGAGAAGAGTTCTCTCTTCTTTTAAATATTAATAATATTTTTAGATTAAGCCTATTGTAATTATTAAATATTTTTGACTGTTCTCAAGTCAGGTATTTAAATGCGATTAAAATGTGATTAATTCAATTAACTAATTTCAAAGCCTATAGGTTAATTTGATCAAAAATTTTAATCGGGTCCCAGCCCTAGTTAATAGTTCTTGGTCAGACCAAATCTCGAAGAGGTTTGAAAGTTGATGATCAGGCTAGGAATGGATGGACTGGGCTCACACTGGCTAACAAGGCCCTGGCTGGGAGAGAAGTACAGTAAGGCAACCTGAACCTGTCCTGTCCAGCTGAACAGCTGAACCTGTCCAAGATAGAGGCCCTAGTGATCCCAGTTTAAGAGTCACTCGGTCACATCAACCTTAAAATGGGCACCATCATTGTGACCCCAAACAAAGTCGCCAAAAACCTTGACGTCATAATTGATGACAAGCTGTCAATATCCAACTACATCAACTCAGTCGCCCGGACCTGTCGATTCCATACAGTATGTCCAACATGGGGAAAATCAGACCCTTGCTGATCCAATAGTCTACACAACGACTGGTTCAGGCCACGGTTATGTCCCGCGTTGACTACAGCAACTCCCTCCTGGCAGGTGTACCTGATTGATCGCTAAAACCACTGCAGATGGTCCAGAATGACTCTGCATCTGGCCCACATTGTGCTTAGCATTCATCAACCTCAACTGAAAGAAGTGGCAGCATGGGTGCTGCGAGGGGGGGAAAGGTGTTACAGATTCTAAGGGCCAGACAACTGTACACTGTGCGATATTTTCAATCGTGGGTATTAAGTTCCTTCTCACACTGCACGATGGAATTTAACAATTTAAATGTTCACATCTCACGACTCTCGTTCTCACACTATACGAGCCGACAGTTGGATGTGCGTCACGACAAGCATGTCTGCAGAGGAGGGAACATGCGCACCCGAGGTGGAGATGAGGACGTATTCAAGAGCGATTCGCACTGCCCTATCAATTTGTGCTCGGGTCAAATCAGGTCATAGCACTGCTTTAAGTATGCAATTGATGTACGACCAGGATTTCAAACAGTTTTGATTTTCCGGCCACCCTACAAGATTGCACAATCGTGAGGTGAAATTGAATGTCGTTACCTCATGTACACTACACGATGCGAGCCTCATGGTTGATCTGCGATTGAGCAAGAAATCTGCCCAACTCCCAAAAAGTTGTGTGAGTGACAAATCGTTGCAAAATTGGGCAAAAAGTCACAGAGTGTAAGCCCGGCTTTAGTTGATGGAAGAAGTTCAGTATCTAGGTACTGTTTGCACACATGGTTTTCCAGTTAAGTAACTACAAATGAAGAGTTCAGATGCAAAACCCCCTAAGTGCCATTTCAGAAAATAATCTTAATTCATTTTTATTTAATACAAAGCTATCAAAATTGCATATTTTTTTATTTTATTTATGTAATATAACCATTTATATGTATTATCAAGTACATGAATGTAAACCAAACCAACAAAGGGGTTATGTATAAAATATAGAAGTGCAGGTCTTCAGAAATGGAGTTAGGGGGTTTTGCATCTGAACTCTTCAAATGACCCTTTATTTCAGGCAACTTATCTGTATATGAAATATGAAAAGTAAAGACTGTCTATGTGTCTTATAGTGCAGCCCACTCATATATTGATAGGCCTATAACGTATGCTTCCTGATCTGATAATGCGGTGTTGATGTTCATGTACTCACAGCATGATGATTGACCTGCGCCCCTGACTATTGCTGTCCATCTGAGTTCCACACTATGTGAGGCGTGTGTGAATGTCCGGGAGCAAACAACAATCCAACTGTCCTCTTCAGTGTCCTGCTGCTAAATGAGTGTCTGTGTACTCAGGTGAGGTTTTAGAACCATCTCCAAGGACACATCATTATGACATCACAGACAAGTGACCACATTGGAATAGAGTGGCAGACTAACATGTATCTGTTCAAGAGACTATCACCCTAAGGTGAATCTGGCTTGAATCCTTTGCAGAGTTTATACTACCGTTTAAAGACAAACTGCAGTGACTACTACATCTTTTGGCAAACTGGACAATATCCAAGTTCATAGCAACGTTTTCAAGGCATTTATGTCACTTTCAATGTTGCCACCTCTTGTAGGATAGTATAAAGGTGAGCTATAAAATCTATATTTACTGATCTGATAATGTGGTGTTGATGTTCATGTACTTACAGCATGATGATTGGTCAGTACCCCTGACTTTTGCTGTCCATCTGAGTCCCACACTATGTGATGCGTGTGCATGTCCAGGACCAAACAACAATCCAAATGTCTTCTTCAGTGCCCTGCTGCTAAATGAGTGTCTGTGTACTTAGGTGAGGTTTTAGAACCATCTCCAAAGACACATCATTATGACATCACAGACAAGTGACCACATCGGAATAGAGTGGTAGACTGTAAAAGTATAACTTTTCCCTCCACTTTATTCCTGACCAACGACGGCCAGGAGTGGGCATTTGAAACAGAAGCAGTGTTCACCTAAGACACAGGAAAGGCAAATGGCATGATACCGATGAGGAGATGCAAATGAATGAATGTTATACTATATGACAATTTAATTATCAACTGCAAGGTAACATTACATTTAACTCAAGGCTACTAGGTTACCTAGGGTACAGTGAAATCAAATACAGTTTACCCAAGATAGATAGACAGAGAGAGAGAAAGAGAGAGGGAGAGAAAGACAGAGGTTGGAACCCCTTCAGAGGTTTGTCTCTGAGGTGAGCTTATACGGCAACCCCCCACACCAAAAGGGTCCTTTTGTCTTGTCAGGGCCAGTGGCACCACGGGGGATGCCACATCTTCAGTGGGGGTGAGCTAGCACAAACAGGCCCAAACTCTACTTGAGATAGCATCAACAGTGTAATCTGAGTCATTCAATAATCTCCATTCTTACACTAACATGTATCTGTTCACGAGACTGTCACCCTAAGGTGAATCTGGCTCGAATGCTTTGCTGAGCTTAAACACCTGTTTAAAGACAAAGTGCAGTGACTACATCTTTCGGCAATTTGGACAATATCCAAGTTCATAGCAACGTTTTGAAGGCATTTATGTCACTTTCAATGTTGCCACCACTTGTAGGGTAGTATAAAGGTGTAGGGGCTCTTTAGTGTCCTGCATCTCTACTTTTATGTCATGGCATAGAGGGAGTCAGTGCATGTGCTCTCTTGTAATTGTTGAGTGTTACGCCTGGGTTACAGGGGTGGAAATTATGTTGTGCAATATGTGACCCTTTTCCAGCCACTGAGAAATTGCTATTTTGTGCATTATAGTGAATAGCTATTTCATGTTTGATGTCTACTGGCAGCTTCCATAGCTCCCCTTGCATTTTGGCTGGTATATGGTGCCAATTTCCATCCCTGCTGTGTTATTTTATGACCAAAGGGACAACCGGTTTAAGCACGCAAATATGAAAAACAGAAATGTATAGTTTTGGAAACAGAGTAATTGAGGTAATAGAGCAAGATATTAGCATTAGAGTCCATATTTGGTAACATATAAGAACAGATTTGGGCATATGAGAAGAGGATGTGAATTTGTATGGCTTCCACAATAGCTAGTGACATAGTTAGATCTGCCCTGACTTGGCACATGAGCATAGCACAACACGTGTACAGAATCTATAAAGTGGTTCAGTCTAGCTTGAGTTGGCACAAAGGCACCATGTAACACAGGCTTAAAGCATCTATACAACACAGCAAAACAGTTAGTCATACCAGATGCTCACGCGCAGTCACAGCGCAGAGCAGGCACACAGTAGAGAGCGACACGTGTGGGCTTGGCTGGAGTGGGCATGTGCTGTGGACTACAGTGCAGCCCTGACATATGCCTTCCTGGCTACAAACGAGGAAAGCAAGAGGGAAGAGGAGCAGAGAGGAGAGGAGAGGAGAGGAGGATGGGGAAAAGAGGAGATTAATGGCCATATTGGCACAGTTGGTCTTCTTCCTGCTTGTTTGTACGTACCGGCATTCATACATTTGGGAGCTGGTCTTACTCTACTCCTCTGAAATACGAAGGAATAATAATACAATAATACCTCCTCTTCTGACTATGACATATACAAACTGTTTGTAAAGTAATTACTGTAATTGGATTGGGTCTTCAGCACTGTACAGGGTACAGAGTACAGCACAGTGCAATCAGCTAGCGCTTTCCCTCATTGCCTAATAAGGCCCAGAGATGTATTAATGATTGTAATCTCAAAACAATTAGTGGCTGTGTTCTCTGCTTGCTTCTGTGTGCGTGTGTGTGTGTGTGTGTGTGTGTGTGTGTGTGTGTGTGTGTGTGTGTGTGTGTGTGTGTGTGTGTGTGTGTGTGTGTGTGTGTGTGTGTGTGTGTGTGTGCGCGCGCATGCGTGTGCGTGCGTGTGTGTGCGTGTGTGTGTGCGTGCCAACATTTGTGAGTGTGTGTGCATGCCCCTGTCTGCATCAGCTGGTACTGAGCGCTTGGCCTAGTGTCAGGCCAGAACCTGTGGCTCGCGAGTGCCCGCTGGCTGGCCTGATGGAGGGGGAGGGGAAGAGGGAAGGAGGGGGGGCGGGGCAGGCCCTGGTCTTGGCCAGGGACAGGTGGCTCTCGGTGGGTGGTGGAGAAAGACAGCTCAGGGAGAGGGGTGGAGGTAGTGGAGGTTGTGTGAAGAGGAGTGAGGCTGGGAGTGTGCAGGTTTGGTGGAGGGTGGAGTGGGTGGAGTGTGAAGGAGGGCTGTTGGGGGGTGGATCTGGTTGGTGGTGTGTGAAGAGTCTTCAAGGGACCACACCACATCACGACTTGTGCTCACACAAATGCACGCACACGGTTGCACGCATGCACACAGGCAAACAAACACATGCAAAACACATATCAGACCATGCAGAGACATGTAGTTGTGTATTTTCACAGACATCCCATATACAGGCCACGGGACAGCCACATAAGACACACACACACACGCACACGCACGATATTGAAAAGCCCCCTACGCCCTTTTTTAGCACGTACACTACACATAAACACTCACAGAGCTGGAAGGCGTCCAACTATTTATAGTACATATGAGAGGCATGCAGGCTGGAGAAGAAAAGCCTGACTGAGGAGCACCTGTTCCCCTTTTGTGTTGTTGCCTATGTGAGACACAAGCACATTCATAAAACATACAAGCACACAGAGATATGATTCAGAGTAACCAACACAAATATGGTTTGGTTGAATGTCATCATATTCTCTAGTTCATCCAGCCAATCAGGCAACACAACACTCCACAACAGGAGTCAGAAATCTCATTTCAACCCAGTGAATCTCAAAGTGTGGTTCAGGGACCACAGAAAAAAAAAACATTACAAAAATGCTAAATAAAACACTAGAGACGCCATGTTTAACTACACATCTTGCTATGGAATGCCAGTGCACACCACTAAACATAAAATCATTATAAGAAACCAAAGAAGAGGTGGACATTATCAACAGCAATGCATAGAATAGAATCGAATAGAATCGAACTCATCTAACAGAATAGATGAACATTAATGAGACGAATAGACCAGATGCGACTTTGTACTGAGTCGCTGGTGACAGAAGACACAAAAGTGATTTGGCCGAATGGAAGCGATTTAAGCTTGTTGTTGTGGCTTATTCTTGTCGACGCCTGTGTGTTCACACAAGTCATTGAGTCAAGAGACCAGGGACCAGAAAGTGGAATATGGGCAATTGGGGTAAATGAGGACAAATGGGACCACCTCGAAAAAGAGATGGAACATCTCAAGGGTCTATCCCTTAAAGAATTGAATTGAATTGAATTGAATTGAATTGAAGATACCATGAGAGAGGGGCCAGCCAACACTATCTTATTACTATATTCCTGTTATACTGTATTATATGGAAAATAGCGAACAGGAAGGAATTGAATATGATAAAATCAAATCAAGAGGATCAATTAAGAATGAGATCAAGAGGATGCAGAGACCAGGGTCAGGCCATGGCCCAGAAAGCATAGAAAGATGAAGGCCAAATGAGGACAGACACCATGGGTGTGGTGGGCACACAGGGAGGCGCCAGACAATGCAGATCAGCAAGCAGACAGACAGAGAGGGAGAGGAGTGAGGTGGGGGTAAAAGAGGGCTAAGCCTCGTGACCACAGGCCTGGAGCGAACGGTGGGACAGGCAGGCAGCCAGAGATGGACTGGCAGACATGGTGAGGAGAGGCAGGCAGGGAGAGTGGGGTGAGGATGGGGGCAAGATTGGGTCAGGACAGGAAGAACCTTATGACCAGAGGAGCACAGAGATGGATGTACTGAGGAAGAGCTTTTAATCACCCAGACTTCCGACTTTCACTGATGAACGCGGCTAATGACCATCTGACCACATCTGTTTTAGAGGCCAAGGTTTGTGTGTTTGTGTTCGTGTGTGCATCCTGTTGGCCTGCATGCATGTGTTTTGATAACTGTGTGTGTGTGTGTGTGTGTGTGTGTGTGCGTGAATGAGCGTGCGCGCATGCGCATGCGCGCGCGCGTGTGTGTGTTTGCACGTGTGTGTGTGTGTGTGTGTGTGTGTGTGTGTGTGTGTGTGTGTGTGTGTGTGTGTGTGTGTGTGTCTATCCATCCGTGTGCCCGCGTGCCCATGTCTGTTTCCTGATGTGTGTGTCCATTAGTGTCTGCGTCTGCTCTAAGTGACACAGATGGACTGGCTCCCAGACAGTAGACAGTAGTCTGCTTCATCTTGCCGCCAGCTCTTCACCAGAAAAAAGCACAGCAAGAGAAAAGAAAAGAGACGTATACTCAAACTATTAAATCCACTCAAGCAGTCCAACT
>NC_085869.1:41277360-41307360 GCF_034702125.1 Engraulis encrasicolus
TGTGTGTGTGTGTGTGTGTGTGTGTGTGTGTGTGTGTGTGTGTGTGTGTGTGTGTGTGTGTGTGTGAGAGAGAGAATCAATGGAGGTGATACCTGTGGACTGGTAAGAAACAGAATGTTAAGTGCATCCACTGTGGCTATTGCCAAACAACAGGACTTCTCATTCTGATTTTACAAAGCAGTGGCAGCATGGTTACCCAATAATGTGTTTTGTTGTGCTGGGCTTGTGCTTGGTCTGTAATACTTGGGGGAAAGTAAGTAAAGCAAGTGAACAAATATTTTCTTTCTTTCTTTGTACAAAATTGAAAAATGTTTGCTACCCTGACAGCGTTGGCCATATCCTCGTTAACTGTTCGGGGAAACATTCAAAGTACATGAAGTATTGAAAATGGTCAAGTCACCAGAAAACAAAGAGGCTCCTCATTGCATGGCGAAAATTCTATTATATTCTATTGAATATAATAGAATAATATTCTATTCTATTAAAAGTCTATTATTATGTGGTGAAGGCTGTTCTTACCCAATATCAACGACTTCCATGTCAGCGTGAGAGCAGCCACTCTCTCTCTCTCTCTGTATTTCATTAGGCCTACTTTATATGGCTTAAAGGTGCACTGTGTAATATTTTTGGCAGTTTATTTCCAGAAATCATGCTGCCCATTCACAAATGTTACCCTTTTCAGGAATACTGACGACCACCATCAAATGGTAAGTATTCATTATAACTGAGAAAATCGTGCTTTGAATACATTTAAAGGTGGATCTTCTCCATGTCCACCATTTTTAGTTTCCAGAAATAGACCATTTTAGCTGCAAAACATACTGTAATTTGGTTGTGCTAGTAATTATTAGTTTATTATTTAGTAAGCATTCATCAAACGAGCCAATTTGGCCATAGGCAGTAGAGTTTCAATGAGCAGCATAGCTGCAATACCTATTCTGGCCACCATCCTACACAGTGTCTTTAAATGGTATATGGCTTATATGGCAGTTTAAAACATTCTCTACCCTGATGGCACATCACAAATCCACACACTTACGTACGTCAGTAGCTGGTCATATGGAGCTGTATACAGCAGCCGTCTGGTTGTGAGTAACTGTGGAGCCAAATGATCTGCCATACGGCCAATCTGCCATCGTGGGTGAGTTGGCGGTCTGGTGAGCATTTTCAGAGGCCTTTGTAAACAACGGAGACAAATCCAGCCATCCATCCACTACATACGTCAACACTGACTCAAGACCAATCATGCTGTCAGACCAAGCCTTACTCATCACAATGGCTGCCATGCTCGTCACGTTTTGTATTGTGTGCGTGTGCGTGTACATGCGTGCGTGTGTGCGTTTGTGTGTGTGTGCGTTTGTGCCTCAGTGTATCATGGGCAGCCTTTATGTGTGTTTTAACTGTATGTGACGTGGGTACCACTACGACCACAGCAATCAGTGTCTTTGTAGACACAAACAACATCACAGATGTAACATGATGCTTATGACTGCCTTATCTGTTGATAATGATGGTGTGTGTGTGTGTGTGTGTGTGTGTGTGTGTGTGCGCGCGTGCTTGCGAGCGTGTGTGTGTGTGCGTGCGTGTGTGTGTGTGTGTGTAAATATGTAGCCGCGTGCATGCATGTGTGCAGGCGTGCATATACAGTCTGTCCACCATGAGAAGCCTGTGCTGCATGACATTGTTGCATCAGAGTTACCAGTGTGTGTGTGTGTGTGTGTGTGTGTGTGTGTGTGTGTGTGTGTGTGTGTGTGTGTGTGTGTGTGTGTGTGTGTGTGTGTCCATTACATCAGAGGCACCAGAGCATGTCTGACAAAGCCAAATGGGGTAACATCTGTTACCATTCGCTAACACTCAAGCGGCCAAATCTCACGGCCTGCACATGGGCTGCATCCCAGAGTCAAAGACCTACAGATCTACCCCTGATTTGACCAGTAATGGACCCACTTGGACTGGTCTCTATTTCAGATGAAATCCAGATGGACTGTTGCCTTGCTCCGGTACACAGAAACATATTAAATGGGTGACATATACTGTATAATTTGCAAAAGGGATTTCTATGCAGACATACCCTGGACTTGACTCCAATTTGGCCCATACTATGATATCTGATGGAATGACAAAATCTGTCCCAGTCAAAAGAGAAGCTACCATAATCACAAAATAATCATTAGATACAGCCAAAAACGAATTGCATAACATATCATATGAAACAAAAAGTCCATCTGACCTGGAACTTGAAACCAGGCCGGCGGACAAGGGGGGGGCAAAGGGATATGTTGTCTAAGGCCCAGGGAGATTGGGGGCCCAGAATTGGGTCCCCATTACATTGCATGCATTGCATGCATTGGGTAGGGGGGCCCTTTCGGATGACTTTAACCTGGGCTCAGCGAAAGCTGTCAGCGGCCCTGCTTGGAACTGGACTGTACTTATATCAGGCCGATAATAAAGAAGTCTAGCTTACAGGTGGGTGTGTTGTGGATGTTTTCCAGTCCTAAATGCTCTGGCTGCCATTATCAGGAAGCGTCTTAGACGGGACACCCTTGTGAGAAGGGACCTAACAGCAGAGTACAGCACTCGCCCACGCCAAAAAAGCCATTAAATATGGAGCAGAACCTAAATACTGAGCGTTTAAAGCCAAACGCCGCTGTCTCTCTCAGCATGGAGGCACGCTCGTACACACACACACACACACACACACACACACACACACACACACACACACACACACACACACACACACACACACACACACACACACACACACACACACACACACACACACACACACACACACAAACTGAGTGGGCTGCTTCAATAAGTGGCTGCTTCCAGTTTTTCAGTTTTTCTTTGGTACTGCATGCCTCGCTTCCTCAAGATAGTGTGTGAGTCTGTATCTTAACTTGTGTGTCTTATTGTGTGTGTGTGTGTGTGTGTGTGTGTGTGTGTGTGTGTGTGTGTGTGTGTGTCTGTGTGTCTGTATGTGTGTGTGTGTGTGTGTGCGTGCGTGCGTGCGTGTGTGTGTGTGTGTGTGTTTAGAGGGAAAACAAGGCTGCATGTTCCACATTCTGGCGTTCCATTAAATAATTATCACAGCATCGACTAATACATCCAACTCACCACAGGCTCCAGGGCCTGGAGCAAGTCCCACGTCCGCACTTTTCGGGACAGACTGCTTTTTGAGTGGCTCCTTTTCAAACACAGCCCATACAAGCTCACTCAGAGGGCCTGTGCAAACGTCAGTCCTCTGAAGGGTCCTTAAAAGGAGTCTATGAAGGCCTCTCTCCATCAAAACAGGTAGGCCTAATTTTATCAAGCCCCCTCAGCAGTCAACAGGAAACAGCTGGAACCTAACAAGACTTTTCACAACCACATCCCTGCCTATGAAGACGCCTGTAAGTGTGTGTGTGTGTGTGTGTGTGTGTGTGACCACTGAAGCAGATCCTGATAGTCTCTATAGGATTTCATTCAAATCTCACACACATCTAGTTTAGCCAGGAACAGACTCAAAATGTAAAAGTTAAATGTAACGCAAGGATGAAATGCACACCAATGACCTCACTACTAATCCCTTTCAATTTCGAGACGTTTCGGGTCAACACGGCCCCTTCTCAGACACTATATGAGAGTTTCACATAGGGGTGTACTCACTTTTGCACCAGCATAATTTCACAGAAATGGACAAATATGCCATTTTCAGTCATACTATTGACCTTACTTTTCTGTCATAAGCTCAAAAGATGTTGCACTACACTTGCTCTATAATCGTTTTGGAAATAACTTTTCTTCTTATTGGAATGTTGTTCAAAATGTTACTTTTCCACAGGGGTGTACTCATTATTGCTGTGCACCGTATGTATACATGTATGCTACCGGACACCTTCATTTCCCCCTTGGATCAATAAATGATACTCTACTCTACTCTACTCTACTCTACTCTACTCTACTCAGCGGTCTATGAAGGACTTCATCAGGCCATCCCTCTCAGCAGTTTAGAGTCAGCAGGAAGCAGCCTCTGGAGACTAAGGCTGTTATGGGGATCAGTCAGACGTGGCCTATAGGATCTGACAGGCGTGTAAGCAACATTTCGCCGACACGTGTTTTCAAATCGTCTCTCCGTGCCTTGCTCCACAGGGTTTCTCGCACAAGTTAGAATTGTTCATGCTCGTGCTTACACATGGACGCATGCACACGCGCGCGTGCGCGCACACACACACACACACACACACACACACACACACACACACACACACACACACAAAAATGTGTGCACTATCCATATTTACAAAAATCAGCATGGTGACAACAATCATGCAGTTTGACACACAGCTCCATCTCCATGGGAGATAATGGCACTAAATGAAAACACAGCTGATGAGTAAAGAGAGAGAGAGAGAGAGAGAGAGAGAGAGAGAGAGAGAGAGAGAGAGAGAGAGAGAAGAATCAAAAAAAGAGGGACGTAATGAGATGGCATGATGAGTAGGAGAATTGGGAGGGAAAGTAATCTCATCGCCCCCTGCTGTCAACGTTCCAAGCCCCTGCAACAAATGAATGGGTTTTTTCTTTGAAAAATTACATCTCGGCCCTGCCGACGAAGTAGAAGTAGTGGCAGTCATATTATAGGCATGTTGGCCCGTTTTATCGAATCAGGTGGTAAAATGTTCGGTTTTTCACTGATCTGAACTGATTTTAATATTCTTTAAAAAGCTAATACAGAACTACACTGACTGGCATGGGTGACGTGTTTACTCCATGTAATTAGCATAGCCAAATTAGCAAACATGAGGCAGAGAGGTGGTTACTCGTCACCACAGAAGCCATCATATCTACTAGAGAAGTTAAACCAAACCAAAATGATCGCGTGTATATATGTTTAATAAGAAGACAATGTGGAACTCACAGGATTACAAGAATGTGAAGATATGCGAAGAACTTGCGTTCATTCGCGTTCATTTGTTTCTCTGTGTTGTCAACGAGGCGCGAAGCACAGCATGCTGGGAGCTGTAGTCCGTTTCCGACCAGATTGGCACAATTTCTATTTTTCTTAAAAGGGCAAAAAATGACTTAAGATTTTCACAGGTAGTAGTTCATCCTATTGTGTACGCTGAAAAATGTGTCTGGTGTTATAGTTCCTAGTCATATCTTTTTGGGATTTTTTTTAAAACTCGTCTATGGGAGTTTCAATAGGGTCGCCCTGGTGTTTGGAACGCAACCGCTAGGATCGCTGTTTTCCACTTTCCCTCCCAATGATGAGTGGAGATAAGCCAGGGAGACAAGGGGAGCAAGACGGATGATGAAGGGAGGGACAGAATGAGAAGTGAGAAAGAGAACAGGAAAGTGAGAGAATAAATGAATAGAAGGAAAAAGAGGAGAGAAGAAACAGGAAAGGGAAAGGGATTGCACAATATGGAGGAGGGGGTCATGAGGAGAGCAGGGGTTAAAGGGATGAGGGATGGAAGAACATTTGGAATGCAAAAAGATTGAGACAGACAACCTACCAGCGAAGACTTGCAAGTAAGTTGGTAGCAATGACACTGTAGAGAAACACACTCCAAAAAGACAGAGAGCAAGACAAGAAGAGAGAAATGTCAACGAGATATCAACAACAGAGAGCCAGACAGCCAGGCAACCAGGCAGGCAGGCAGACAGGCAGTCATCCAGACAGACAGACAGACAGACAGACAGACAGACGAGCTAGCATACTCTGCACCTAACCTGCAAACTTAAGAAACTAAAGTAGAAGTAGTGCACATACACACGCATACAGTATTCAGCATCTTCTGTGTCTAGAAGTCGGACAGTGCACACAAGTCAGGATATGCCAAGATACTGTATGCAACATCAATAGGCTTGCTTCTCAAACGCACTGACAGACAGACAGACAGACAGACAGACAGACAGACAGACAGACACAGACAGACAGACACAGACAGACAGACAGACAGACAGACAGACAGACACACACACACACACACACACACACACACACACACACACACCATCTGTCTTCATGTACACATCATTGGAAGCCATTTCACATTATAACATTGACATATTAAATCATTGGAAATTGGTTTGATGTAGGCCTACAGCATGAAGCATATACATTATGCACAACCGGTATACACAGGTATACACAATATATTTGCCTTTGAATGCAAGCTTCAATAACATCTAAGCCGCTATTGTGGCGTCTATATTGACAAGTTATCTCAGCCCAGCAGAAGAATATGGACATCAAATGTGTGTGTATGTGTGCTGTGCGTGTGTGTGTGTGTGCGTGCCTGTGCATATGCATGCGTATGTGCATGCATACCTGTGTGTCTGTGTGTGTATCCACCTCTTATTTCCCCTGTGTGCGCGGAGGACTTGTGAAATCATTTCTAAGACACCACAGACAAATTACGTCTCCAGGCCCCCACCTGACATACCCAGACATTCAAGAGAGGAGCGCAGCTATTTGTTTTCACCGGGGCTTGTATTCATGGGGCTCTGCCAACAGCCGACACTCACAGAGACAGGCAGACACACACTTAAGGCATGTAAACACACACACACACACACACACACACACACACACACACACACACACACACACACACACATACACACACAAACACACACAGACAAACCAGGCTGTGCACACACAGAATGAGAGACAGTATGTGTGTGTGTATGTGTGTGTGTTTGTGTGACAATAGAGACAAACATTCACAAACACACACTCACACTCACACACACACACACACACACACACACACACACACACACACACACACACACACACACACACACACACACACACACACACACACATCCTGTCACCTCTCCATTAACACAATGCAAGGTAGGTAACCCTTAAAATGGAAATGAAGCACTGACAACTATTATCATTTTTTGGCAGCTTATTTATTTTCATAAACGAATGGATGTTCGTTGGACTGCACTTTTAAGTAGTTTTGCTGAAAAATGACATGTTATCGTAATGCGAATGGTAGAAGTTGGTGGCTAATGTAACCTTCCATTCACTTAATGTTAGCGTGTGCTAACTACAGCGCTAACTGGCTCATTAATCGTGGCAGTAAAATTGAAGAATGACGAGGAGTTCATTTTACATTGTCCCTGGCTCTTCTATGTTATAGGCCTACTATCAGATGAAAGAGAAATGCAAGTGTCATTATCACTTTGTGTCAAAAAGCCTTTGCTACGAGCATGGTGGGATTAGCTGCAGCCACCCACCATAGGATTTAGGACAAGACGTAGCTGTGACTCGGCTATTTATATTAAAATAAACAATCTTGTCGTCACCGTAAAATATTAAAATCAATTCACAATTAAGTCAGAATATAAGTAAGTGGCCTGGGTTAAAGACAAATATATTTGTCTGTGCCAATGTCCGTATCGACCACAATGTAGCCTAGTCAACGTCAGTGTTTCTATATTTCCATTGGGCTCATTCTCCTTAGTGGTGTGCTGCTCGCTCATAGATTTGTAGTGAGAGACCGTCACCAATAAAGTCTTTTTCCTGTATTGTTGGACGCTAATCTGAAAGCCCATGTCGTGAAGTTGGTTATGTGGTCCAATTCAATCATAATTGAAAATAACTTGCAAAATTGGCGGAAGTTTGGAAAGCTTTGTGAAGGGAAGGGACGCAGCCTGTCTGTGTGACTGAGCCTCTCCTCCCCTCTCTCGTCTCGCTGTCGGAGGAGCTTTGGGGATTTGAAGTTGATGCCACGGGAAGTGAGTACATGAATTAAACTATCATGGCCTACATTAAGTTATGGCATGCTTATTAAAGTAGCTGCATCTATTGTAGTACACTATTTTGTTATTGAAGCCGATCAAGAATGCATCCTCAAACTGGATGGAATAGCGTTGCCTTGGATTATTGTTGACTGGATTTCGATAAACGTGGGCACGGAGATATGAAGTTAAATTAATTCAGGTGCTTGGAAAATGTTGGCGAAATCATCGGAAGATGAAGGTAGGGAACTGCAACATTGCACGATTATGAATAGTGATCATGTTGGGTCATGCCAAGGTTAGCGACTTGTCACCTTAGTAAACAAGCTGCTTGTTTAGGCCTACCTGTGGTTCATAGAATAGAATAGAATATAGTACAAGAGAGTCCTTGTGCACAACCCCTCAGCAATGCAGGTGCAGGTGTGAGGCAGGAGGAGGTGAATCAATGAACAATAGTCAAGAGACACCGCACACTAGAGATGATATAAAACCCGGAGGATCCGGTTGGAGAGCCGGGTAAAGACCTCATCCGAACAGACCGGATGGCTGTCGTGCATTGATCCGCCAAAGGCGGGTCAGACGGCATTTCATTAATATGTCAACAAAATGGCAGTTACAGCGCGAGAAATTGTGAAACCGGAATATATCCTCTTTAGTTGACTACAACAGCCATTCTCTAATCTCCCTAGTATGCTGTTCAGTCACGAACATTCACTGAGTAAAACTGAACCAACTCCCGCCTCGTCATTCATCGAGCCTGTTTGATCCGTCCAGCCTGGTGTGGCCAATTGAGTCGCGGATCCCCGCTCCCTATGTGTGTGCTTCTGACTCTGTTGAGCTCTACATTTATAAATGTTAACAGTGCTCTGCCAACGCTTTAACATCTCACTCTGTAGGCTACTCTAAGGGAAATTATAGTCTACAGACGTCACTCTATCACTCACTGCGTTACAGCGTAGGCTACAGTCTTTAAAGCCACTGCTGTCACTCCCCTCGTCCGAGTCACTCAGCAGCGGCGCCCTCGGCGACTCGGTGAGACGAATCCTGACTGAGTTGTTGGTAGCAGCGAATCCCCTACGGATCGGATCAACGCTTAAGTTTCGTTTTTGCCATGAGTGTGCGAGTCGCAAGGCAACTCGGCAGCGGAAGCGAGTGGTCATCTGCTGCTCGCCTCCTGACTATCCCTGCTCAACTAGACTTCTGCTCCCAAATATTTGACTTTTAGTCTTCTTAAATACAAACACACACATTATTTATTGCAAAATCAGGAACATGCCGTTTCACTGCTGCCAAAGGCTGTTCGAGTTGTGGTTGCATGTTTAGTGAGGAGAGGTGGGTCGGATTGCAGCATGAGTTTAGGAACTGTGACATTCATAAAGTGAGTTTTGTTGATCAAACTGTCTTACTCTTTGATTTATCAACATGAATTGATAAATGGAACAACAAAGGCATAGCTATTTAACGGCAGAAACGTTTTAAAAAAAAACATTATTATTATTTATTTTTATTTAGACCTATTTTAAATAAGTGATCCGTGTGATCCGAGTGATCCGTCTAATCCGGATACCCTCCTTGGAATGATCCAATCAACCCGGACGCATCAAAGATTCGAGTTAAGCACCTCTACCGCGCACTGCTTACTTTTCTTTACTTTATTTCTTGGAGCGAACAACGCGTTTTGCCCAATGCGTCATCAGGTTCTCTCTATCTCGAGAAATAAAGTAAAGAAAAGTAAGCAGTGTGCGGTGTCTCCTGAATTTTGTTCATAGAATAGAATATACTTTATTTGTCATGCAAGCATGAAATTTGTCTTTCGTCTCACCATAAAAATAAAAACATAAATGTACATTCACTCCATTAAAACACTCATACTCTAAAAAACATAAATACACATAAAAAACATTGCACATATCATGTGATGGGATGTCTTGTCTGCCTTTATGCCTCATAACACGTACTCTTGCTTCGTTGGGTTGAGCAAATAAGCGCATAATCAGCCACGCAAGGCCCAAATGTTTAATTCACTGCTATCAGCATATCAGCATATCAGCATATCAGCATTAGAATAGTAGCCTACTACTGTACTACCATTCGCGTGATACCCACTGTTGGCTGGAAATGTTAACAGAATGTTTGTGCTTTATTTTTTTATTAAAGGCTTAAATTTCAGGATTCAAAAAACATATATTTGCTGGCTTATCTAACTGGTGTTATAGACACCCATATTAGGTGACTGCTTCATTTCGTCTTTAAGCATTTGGCCGACCCAACACCAGGAGGGCTAGACTGGGTCCGAAAAATGTGACGGGAAAATGCCCTGCATGCCAGGTTACCAGACCAGTTGCCTTTAACACCAGATTCGCACATAGGTCACAGCTCGCAGCTCACAGCATGCAGTGTGCCAGACAACAGAAGGAGAGATGAAGGCAACGCAGGAAGACAGCTATTGTTTGATGTTGGATGTGCAAATGTTTATTGATGTTGAAAGTATGGCATAAATAGAACAATATGATCTCAAAATGGTTCAATATGGAATACATTGTGATTTACAGTGTACTCATGTGACCTGGTACATTTAAGCTAACACATTTTCAAATCATGTACATAGCTTGCATGTAATATATTTACTTTTGAGTTGCCTACAATTTCTGCACAGTAATAGTTACCTGCACGCACAGATATCCTCCTAAGCCAAAACTAAAAACATGCCCCACTTCAAAAATATTCAGCTCTGATATTTATGAACCTTTGGGGGTTGATTGAGAATATAATTGTTCAATAAAACAATCAATCTCAAACTAATTCTGCACACCCTGTAGAACCTCTTTTCAACTGTGCCAAACACAACACAAAACAAATTGTGGTTGCAAGCATTTTTATTTCATTTAGTGTACTGAAGGTAGTGTTCAGACTCCAAATGGTCCCAGCTGGTAAAGACTGGACTCTGGCACATCCATGTGAATGACTGCAAAAGGAAGAACATATGGTTGGTTGTGCTTATGACTGTTATGCAGAAAACTGTTGTAGTTGTAGTTGTAGTTGACACTCACGGCATACCCTGTATATCCTTAGACTGTAGGGTAAGAGGCATGTGATGCAATGGCACACTGGTTGTTGGCATTTCTGGCCATCATGATGTAGCCTTGCTCTCCCCACCGGGAGCCCCAGCTAGACACAGAGAATGACAGACAGATAGAATGACAGAATGACACACGCACACACACACACACACACACACACACACACACACACACACACACACACACACACACACACACACACACACACACACACTTTTAATACGTTTGAACACCATCCATTTATTCTACCCACAACTTTCAGTTTTTGCAACGGTGCGCCTCCATGTCATCATGGCTTGTGAGGCTAGTAACCCTTTTACACTACTGGTAAGTGTGGATAATGTAAATGAAGTGTACCTGTTCTTCACCAGCCAGTAGTCCTGACCATTGTATGTACCATAGCCCACCAACAGCACAGCATGATTAGGCCTTAGGCTGCAGGAAGGATAGTTGAAGACACCTGTAAAAATAAAATCAGTACATCAATTAATCAGCGACCATGTAGGAGCCAGACTAACATAATTGAAATAACAATGCAACATACCAGAATGGTAGTGCTGGAAGCCGGAAGCATCAATAGCAATAGACAGGGGTCCCACATTGGCAACCTGATACTGGAGGGCTGCCTCACTGCCTCTGGGTGTCACATCATGGTATCCAGTGCAGGTGGCAGCACTATATGCACTATTGTAGTGACAAGTGCCAACCTGAGAAATTAGGTTAGATATCATATTGCATTTCACTGAACTGACAACTCCTATCCAGTAGGTCTATATGATTAATGCTTTTTAGGCAATGTTCCTTTATAGTCTCCGAAGGAATATGGAGTTTGATGCCTTGTTGGAGGACTTCAACAGGAGAGCAATTGGTTATTTACAATGCTGCAGTGAGAAAACAACAGTGGGGGCTATGGGTCTGGGCCACCAGCCCAGCAATGTATGGGTACAGCACAAGTGCAAGAAAAGCTAGAAACAAAATGATTGCCTTCACTGATCAGATTCTTCCACTCATCTCAGCCCACTAATATCACTCAGCTACTGTACTTAACAATGTCTACTGGTCCACTAAAGAGCCTGCTTGGAGCAGCATCCTTACCCGGGCCTGATAGGGGTAGTAGGACTCTGAATCAATGCCACCGTTGGCCTGGATGTACTTGAAAGCTCTATCAGGCGTACCGCCATGGCATCCATGATTTCCATAAGCTGAAGAGCAGTCAACCAGCTGCTGTTCGCTCAGAGAGGGTAGGTTGCCATGCCTGAGGCAGGTCTGGGACTCCAGAGCGCCTGTCTGAATCACATGATTATTTACTTTTAGACACATACATACAAGCACAGACGCAAACACGCAAAAGTGAAAACATTGCCTTATTCAATGACTCAATGACAGTACTTACTGCACTGAAGGACCAGCAGGATCCACAATGGGCCTGGTTCTTGACGGGACTAACACAGCCAGAAGTCCTCCAATCCATGGAGGCAGCAAGACCTACATTATCAGGGGCCCTGAAAGGCTCGGAGGCCCCATGGGCTGTGTCTTCAGGTAGGTCCATCTTTATGAGAACAGTCTGACGGAATTCCTCATGATCCTTGAAGGAGCAGAAGTTGTTCACCAGTAAGCAAAATGAAAATACTGTCACCACCACCACCACCAACAGAGGAACCTGTTTTATTATTACATTAGCCTGATTATCATCGACTTTCAAATCTCTTCAAGACTTGGTCTGACCAAGAGCATAACAATTAACATTTCCCAAAAGGCAGGGTTGACCCGCCTCCATTAGTTTGCTTCTCGACAAAGTGGGAGGAGTTCCCGATTTTTCGGGTGCTCAGAAAGTACTTGCATTGCTCTTGACCTGACTAGCAGAAACGCTGAAGGTGTTGCGTCACTAGGAGGGCACGGCCTGGCTATTATTACATAGCAAGTAGGTAATCGGATATGATGTAGCTCTTGCATGGAAATGGGATCGCCTGCGATCCAACTCACCATTTTCTGAAAAAGCTCAAAATAGCAACATTGCAATGACAATATGGAGATTCTTGCGTAATAGATCAACCGTCCTACCAAGTCGGAGAACTGGTTCATGCCCATGCGGAAGGAGTGAACACCCTGATCAGCTAGCTGGTTGTGATCCTGGATCTCCTGGCGGTTGGAGAGCCAAAGGCCTTTACGATGTGCCTCCTCCTCAAGGGAAGGATAGGACTTTCCTGTTGGACCAAATGTTTGAGTGAAGGCAGGGAGAAAGCACAGCTTTGACTACAATATAGGTACTGTAAACTAACTGTATATCAAGAGAATAGGAATGCAGAGGGAAATGTTCACCGAATTTGACTTTCCATTCGTTGAACTCCTGGTCCAGAGAGAGGGAGGCACAGCTCACCACTGCCAGACAGGCAGCTGCTACAATCAACCACTTCATGCTGCAGCACACAACAGAACGAATCAGCAGGTACTGATGAGAAGATGCCTGACTCTGCCACTCTTTTATACTCTTTATCCATGCCAGGCATGACCTAAAGTTCCTTTTCCTGCTACTTAAAATATTTGCACTCCACAGGTCACCTTGGTTATCTAGAATTGTTTCCGTACAGCGTACACATAAATATTGACGGAGCACAAATCCTTGCCAGTAAGCAGTGCCATGCCTTCCATTGAGGACACAGAGGTCATGTCCTCAGTATTTTTCCAGCCATGTGAAATTAATATACAACTGCATGACAAAAAATGATATGTGAGCAATAGAGAAATCAGCATTCATATTGCAATTGAAACTTGCACCAGTCAGAGTCAGATTCCAGACCTTTAACAAAGTTTCAACCAAGTTTATAGGTGAAAGTGTTCAGATACGGTGGATACTTTTTAAAAGGCTTTCTGCCATACCATGGTTTTCAAAACTTCAAAAGTCTGGTCGGAAATAGCAATAAAATACTATAACAATGCAAATGTAAGCCAATTTGGAAGAAGAAAATTACAATTCTGATTTTGGCCATTTTAGTATAGAGACTGGGCTAAAACTATTTTCTTGCAACATTATCTTTTGAACCTCAGACCAAAATTGGGCTGGGGAAAAAATCTTGCCATTTGATCTCTTTTGCCCTGGGATACAATTGTTCTACAGATCCTTACATTCAATATCAAAAAGAAAGTCAAACTTTTGCATCTATGGTAAATGACTGAGGGCCTAGGCACCCCACTAATTGGGCCCTAGATTTCACTTTCTTTTTTATAGATGACTTCCACGGCTGGCAGAGGTGCACGAATACAGCGCTCAGCAGAGCGCACTACTCTTTGTAGTGCATTGCGTTCACACACTGTGGCGTTATCGTACCAGGTGATGATGGACCCTGTCAAGATGCTCTCCACTGAGGTGTAGAATGCTTTCTGAATAGATGTTGAAGCTTTGAACTTTCTCAACAGGTGCAAAAAGTATAGTCTCTGCCTGGATTTCTTTATACCATTTTGTGTGATGTCTATCCATGTTAAGTCAGCCCAGTGGATTGAGCTAAAGATAATCCGGTGTCGGGTGCCTCCAATACTGGCCCAGGGGTTGGGTTATTTTTGACCCAGTATCTTTTAGAGCGTAACAAACTATCCGATATAAATACATTTGTTGCTCTTTTCATAAATGACAGAAATTCATATTCAGGTTGTATACGGAGCCACTAAAATTCCAATAATATCTGCCCATCTGTCACCAAAAGAGCAACATTAAATATCTGAGACATAAAAATGTGCTAAATTTTGTTTTCAACTTAATTTGTAGACATTGCTCTCTCTCTCTCTCTCTCTCTCTCTCTCTCTCTCTCTATCTCTCTCTCCAATGACTTCCATAGCAGAGAACTGCTTGTCAATGTGACTGTCTGTGTGAGTATCCCAATGGCCTACAATGTCCAGACAGTAACACAGAGATACACACACTCATATACAAACACTCACACAACCTTCAGCATCTCACTATCTACCAGTAAGTGTGTGTGTGTGTGTGTGTGTGTGTGCGCGTGCGTGCGTGCCTGCCTGCCTGCCTGCCTGCTTGCGTGCGTGCGTGTGTGTGCAGCGGCAGCAAGCAGCTGAGGTCACAGCTGTAGTGTTGTGTGTGTGGGGTGGGCGTTGTGCGAAATACAGCAGTGTGTGTGTGGGGGACGCACTCATATGTTTCCCTGTGTTCATGCATGTGTCAGTATCTGTATGTGTCACTATCTGTGTGTGCGTGTGTGTTTGCCTCTTATCTACGGATCTCTGTGAATACACACTTAATCGTACTTTCTCTGTGTTATCTGTTTGTTATGTGTGTTATCTGTGTGTAATCTATGTGTGATTGTGTGTCTGTGTGTGTGTGTGTGTGTGTGTGTGTGTGTGTGTGTGTGTGTGTGTGTGTGTGTGTGTGTGTGTGTGCCTGCCTGCCTGCGTGCGTGCGTGCGTGCGTGTGTGAGTGTGTGTGTGTGTGTGTGTGTGTGTGTGTGTCTTAGCCATATCTTGCTTCCTATGCTCTGGCCCTCTTTCTCTGCTTCTAGGCAGGAAAACTGTAAATGTAAAAAATGTAAAAACAGAAAATTGCCGCCTGGTCAACGGTAGTCCGAAATTGACGACTTGGGATGAGACTGTTGTTCAGGCAGCAGGACCTCTGATAAAGTTAATAAGCCTGTACATAATGATGGGCATGATAACCAAGTGGCCCCTTTAGGTGCCTGACCAGGTGTGTGCGTGTGTGCGTGTGTGTGTGTCAGAGAAGTGGTTAACAACAGGGCTTGACACTGGCACCAGCCTACCAGCCAAATGCTGGTAAAACTTTGCTGTGTGTAATACTTTCAGTTTCACTAGCCAGGCCTGGACTGGCCATCTGGCTTACCGGGCAAATCCTGGTGGGCCCTCGCGTCTTTCGGGCCCTCGGAAATAATAATAAATATATATTTATTATTTTAATTGTCTGTGACGGTAAAAAAATGACACATCGGGGCCCATTGGATGCTTCTCCTGAGGCACATTGGCCTAGTCCAATGAAATGCCCTGTTTCTCGAAGGCCCGCCCCTCCCTGCAGCACCTCGCTTCGCTTGACCCAACTGTCAGTATCAGCAGCATCATCCCAAATTTCGTTGACTTGGATGGTGGCTATTAATAAAAAAAGCTCTGGCGGTGGAGCGGAGGATACATTACGCAATATGGAGAAAGAAAGGACTGGTTATGACAAGCGCGCAGAGAAGCGAAAGCAAAAACTAAAAGAAGACGCAGCAAAATGTGCTAAAATTACAGACTTGTTCAAAGCTAAAAGCACCACCAGCTCGAGCTCAGCTAGCTCAAGTGCGGCCGTGGGAGGTGGTGAACCACACAGCTCGATCTCAGGTTGGGACAGTGGGGCCGCCAGTGCATCAACGAGTGTACAGGTGGTGCAGAATGAGGAGGAGGCTGCGGCGGGGGAGATGGTTCGAGCAGGGGAACCAGAGGAGGAGGTGGAGGTGGAGACGGAGATGCGAGACGTGACCCAGGGACAGGGGGCCTCATTTATAAAACTTTGCGGAAGGAATGCGCCAAAAGATGGCGCACGCACGAAACCCAGGATGTGCGTGCGCAAGAAAATATTCAGATTTATAAAGCATGGCGCACGCACGTTCCACGTCGATTTCCCTTTATAAATCCCAATTGACTCTGAAGTTGCGGCAAATGTGCGCACCTGTGGACACACCCATAATTATCTATGAATATTCAGTGAAACGCCCAAAATTAATATTTATATCTGTGGACGGCGTGCGGAAAGCAGACGAGATAGCCTATTTACCACATGTGGAGCAAACAGTTTTATTAAATAGGCCTAGAGAACGTTGGACAAAGTGGAGCGGTTAAGTTTGGGAAGTCGTAGGCTACAAAAATAAAACCTTGAATTGCAGCATGTGGATGGTTATGTTGACAAAAATCACGCTATACCAGAAGTAAAAAATAAATAAAATACGGATGGCATGGACATGAACCTGCCAAGTCATGGACATGTAGGCTAGTATTAATTGAGTTGTGAACAAAGGGGAAAATAGCTGCGTCAAGCAAACATCTCACATGGCATGTCCCCATGTGAAATTCACCGGTAGAAAATCTATTCGCTGTGTCATCGCACCTCATATGCACCGGGTTTAAACTTTTTTCAACAATTACCGTTGGTCACTGCGCGCAGCTGTCAGCTTTCAGTTCAAAGCGACGCCCCAACTGTCGATCGACATATCCACAGACAGCATGACATATGGGCATTCTCTAGTCTGTATTTATTAAATGTGTGTATTATAAACGTACATTATCAGTGTATAAGACCAGCTGTCAAACACCTCTGCTTTGATGACGAATAACCGCATGGAAAAGAAATGACATGCAACAAGAGAAACGAAGCTGTCCATTAGTAGGCTATGGCACTTGCGCTTGCCTGTATGGCTGAGAAAATCAACCATTACAGATGCACTTGGGACTCGAGCAGATGATTCTGCAACTGGTTTAAATGTTGACGTACTTCCTTGCAGACTCGGAACACTTTATAGCCTACCGATACGATTAGGCTATAGCCCGATACTGGAAAGGTCCGTGGTTATTGTTAATATAATGTAGGGTATTTCCAAATGTAACGTAGGCCTATCCTAAACGTAGGCTACAATTTGAAGCGTCTATTAATGCATGTGGCTATGGATATGCCAGGTAGGCCTACTTATTATTTTCCACCATTACCAAACAACAAACAACCGCGTTTTCGTTGCGAACTGGATTAACTAATGTTAAAGTGGCTATCGTGACACGTGACCTTTGATTTTTTTTCTTCAACCAATTTCGGGTCGTTCTTCCAGCTACCTCCCGAGGTCGCGCTTTCCGCGTTTGGTCTTTTGTTTAGTGCCTACGCATGGGTCAAACTTTGCGTGGAGCTGCGCATGTTTACCGCCCAGTTCTTTTTCTATAAATACCAAACCTTGCGGTGAACTTGGCGTGCGCAGTCTTTTGTGCGTACGCACCCGTTATAAATGAGGCCCAGGGTCCGGGAGATATTGAGGTAGCATCCCCCTCAACACACCCAGCTAGCTAGCCAGCCAATGGAGTGTAGCTATGCGCCGTTTCGGCGTTTCGTAATTTCCCATCCCTCTCATTACCTGAGAGACCAAATTGTCACCCTGACTTTATCAAATCAGTCATGAATATGTGTACCCATTTGATAAATGTCCATGCACTTGACTTGTAATGTTGCGCCAGCACATAGAAATCTTCAATTTGCCTTGAGCTGTCCTGTCACGAGGTCTATGCTGTGTTGAAGTGAAGCTAGTCTCTGCCCTCTACCCAATAACTACCCTGGCTGGCTAGGCATATTAGCTATTCACCGCTTCAGCGTTTTTCCATTAATTGCCTGAAACTAAAGTTTGTCGTCCCTCTCCACTGGCTCAAATCAGTCACAAATATGTATTGATTTATTTTTTTAAACTTGTATTGTTGCTCGAGCACAGACATCTTCCATTTCTCTTCACGTGTCAGCTGCTGCCTGTCAGAACCACCTGTGCTACTGTGTCTTGTATTACGTGTTACGGTGTAGCATCCCCACTTTCACTTTCTCAAATCCAACACACGCTTTAAGGCCAATTTATACTTATTGGCGCTGACGGTTGCAGAGCCTGTGCAACCGTCTGTGCGCGACCACGCCCTCCGCGCAGATGCTCTGCAACCGTCGTCGCGCGCCTCAAAAAAATCCTGACTACGCGACAGAAGGTTGCGAAGGTCGCAGAGAAAAGGCGCTGTGATTGGTCGTCTCGCTACTTCCTCGTTCTCGTGGCGGCACAGTTCTCCGGTAGTTTCCGAGAGCCAAACTGTCAATATTCTGTGGAATACAAACGCTTTCTTTCTAGTCTGTGTTAATAAATGAAGCTACAATGACTGAATTAGTAAGTAACTAACAAACAATACATCAGTTTAGCACTCGCGGCACAATGTCTGCAGTCTGACTACTGTACTGTAGCCTTGTAGCTATGCAGCCAAATGTAGCTAATGACATGAGACCTCATGCGCAGATCTATAACATCAACAGTGGTTAGCGACCATAAGCAACAGGCGCCGTTGCTGAACTATAATCTGCCCTTTAGTCTAATGCTTGTCGTGTCCTTTGCAACTATGGTTTTAAACTAAATGTATTTTTGTAATCTTTTCCTTCTGTAATGGCATAATGTCACGTCATTATCAAGACAGCTGGTATTATCTTGAGCTATCTCTCTGCATGGTAGATGGATAAGTAACCAGCCGAATTGCCGTACTGTTTGTGAATCGCTGACGCTGAGAGCTGTGAAACATGATACCTTAACTTTGTTGTGGCAAGAGTGTCTGATATTTTTATAGGGCCTTTATGAGTTGCATTTTTCTGTAGTGGTCATGAAAAGGCTTCTTTTAAAACCATGCTAACACGTTTTGTTCTGGAAAGCATTACATCATTGTATGGATATTTCAATATCTTCATGGTTGAGGCGACGCGGTTTGGACGCTTCAAAGCGTATTGCACGTAACATCATCAACCTCTTTTGGAAGCAACAACTAGAAAGGTTTTGATGTGCGTTGGGAAAGGGGTGTGTGTTGACATGCCATTTAGTAAGCTCACTGACAGTATCTGTGGACTGGAGCAATTTGAAGCTGGAAGTATAAAAACATTTAACCTAGGAAATTATTATTTTTATTACATTTTATTATTATTAGATATGGTGTGTGTGTGTGTGAGAGAGAGAGAGAGAGAGAGACAGAGAGAGAGAGAGAGAGAGAGAGAGAGAGAGAGAGAGAAATTGTTGGCAATGTTAAGGTGTTTAAGTTTGGGTCTGTGGTACCTGTTTTCAGTTTGTGCTCAAGGAAGGAAATGGTATGAATACTTTTTTTATATTGAGATTCACTGGCCATGAAAATAATCAGGAAAATAAAGCTCTCTACCTCCTACCCTAAAACATACTCAGAACTTCACATGCAGGATGAAGGGAACATGAGGGTGCAGAGCAGCTTTTTTCTCATTTAGGCCCAGGTCAAGTGGGCAAGAATAGCTTTATGTAACAGAAACATGTAAATACCTTACAAGGGAAATGGAGCATTAATGAAAATTAGACAAAAGTTAAATAGTGACATTCCTGCCTCCTTGTTTTTATTTATCTGTGTATAGGCAAGCCATAATGTTGAAATGGGAGTGGAAGAGTCCCAGGGAGATGAGCAAGCTACAGACTACTTTAGCCGCCCTCCGGTTTCAAAGATGCAGGCATTTTTTGAATTCCACCCTCAACAGAATGCCACAAACCCCGTTGTTCAGAGGCTCTTCAATCGATCAGACGACAAGGCATGGAAGTGGCTAACATACTGTGCCGAACGCCATAGTCTTTTTTGTTTTGTTTGCCTTGCTTATAGCAAGCCAAATGACCCCAGTGTCTTTATTCGAGGCATGCATGACTGGAGGCATGTCTACCAAAGAGTGGAGGAGCACGAGAGAAGCATGGCCCATCGGCAGTGTGCAGAGGCATATCTGTTGAACTGCTCTAGAGCGAACATCAGCCACCTTCTTGAGGGAAGTCAACTGGCAGGACACCGCGAGCTGGTCAAGAAGAGATGCCAGGTGTTGGAGCGTGTGGTGGAGGTTGTGAAGGTCATCGGCAAGAGAGGGCTCAGCTACAGAAGCGAGCACAATGAGGCGGCTTACCTCTTGGACAACAACAGCCTTGACCTTGGGAATTTTCTGGAGCTCATTATATTGTTGGGGAAGTATGATGTTTGCTTAAAAGAGCACCTCAACAATATAATTGAGAAAAGCAAACAGATCCATGCTTCCGGCACTCAAGGCAGAGGAGCCCTGGTAACGCTTCTGTCGAAAACAACAGTGAATTCTGTTATTGATGCCATCAAGACCCTAATTGAGGAAAGGATTTCTGAAGACATCAGAAAAGCAGGGATGTTTTCGGTACAGCTCGACATAGGGTGGCCATCGGTCCGTTTTTACGACCTGTTCACGACGTCCGTGTGTCCCTCTCTTTGCCTTTCCTTTCCTCCTAGCCTTTTGCTTATGACCTCGAGATGCGAGGCAACGTCATTGACGCAAACTAGACCTTGACAGTCGGTCGCGTTTCCGATATCTGCGGCCGCCATGTTACTCCAGATATAACCCCCAGACCTAAATGCCTTTACAACGATACGAGGGTTCTCACAACTTTACAAACAGGGCAAAGAAACGTCTTTCTGCACGGGCGCTGTCTGTAGGCTATTTTGAGCTCGTGTTGTTGGTTATCCAGCGTCTGCATGAAAAAAAAAGGACAGAAGCGGTTTGCCTCCCTTAAAACACCGCTGATAAACAGACTTCTGACCAACTTTGAGTAAAGTAAATCAAATTAATTGTTGGCTATTACAGTAGGCCTACGAATGCACGACTACCCTAAATACATTAAAAAAAATATGAAACAGCCTACACAGACAACAACGGAAGGATTTGTCTATCGTAACCTGCCGTCTCTGATACAATATTAAGTTAGTGGTACTGATGACTCCTTTATCGGAGTGAGGTAATGAAATGCGAAAATCCTTCCCCAAAAATATTGTTTTACAAGTTTAACTGTTGCTGGCAGCTGAGTTAGTCTGAGGTAAGATGGCAGCGCTGTTCCCTGATTTCTGCCTACAGTTTAGAATGCCAACTTCACTGTTTTCTCCACGGAGGCGGGGATTCGGCAAGTCGAAGCAATGGGTGCGCGCGAGGACGCAAGGTTAGAAAGTTAAGGGGCGGGGTTGTCCGGCCGAAGTCCGGACAGCTGGTCACCCTAGCTCGACACCACGCAAGACGTCTCCGGCAAAGAACAGTGTTCTGTGGTTTTGAGGTATGTCACAGACACTGTCCACGAAAGGCTGGTTGCTGTTATGCCATGCAGCTCAACAACTGGGCAGTCATTTGTGACTCTGCTGACGGATGTACTTCAGCGCCTGAAGTTGGACATGGCCCAGTGCATCGGCAATTCCACCGATGGAGCATCCAATATGCAGGGCCAATACAGAGGCTTCTCTGCATTAATGGCAACCTCGTATCCAGCACACCAACATGCTATGCTCATGTTTTGAATCTCGTGTTGTGCGACACCACACAGTCAGCCATTGAAAGTGATTCACTATTTGAGCTCTTAAATGACATTGGTGTATTCATCAGAGAATCATACACACGAGTGAGTGTGTGGGAGAAGGAGAGCCAGGACAAGAGGCACAAACGAATTTCCCCAATTGGACAGACAAGATCACGATGCCCTGAAAAAGGTTTTTGGGAACTTTCAAAGACCAGATGACAGCCTTTTTGTCGAAGTGGTGGCCACACTCACTGGCATAATGGATCTCAAGACACTTCCATCGAACGCCAGAAACAAAGCCAGAGGATACAGAGATGGTTTGCTACGTTATGAAACAGTACTAACAGCTCAGTTGTTTCTCAGATTATTCAGGCTCACCTCACCCCTCTCCAAATACCTGCAGACAGAGGGAATGGACATTCTCTCTGCACACAGAATGGTCACCACAACCCAAGACGCAGTGAAACAGATTGGCAGGGACTTTTCAACTGTGAAGGGTTCAGCTGACACATTCGTGCACTGGGGCAATGAACAGCTGGAGAAGGTAGAGGGGCTGGATTTGGAGATGGAGGACACACTGCCCCAGAAGAGGATGAGACGCAAGAAGGTGTTACCAGGTGAGATGGCCCAAGATGAAAGCCTTAGTGACGCGGAGAAGGCTTACAAGGTCAATGTCCACAACCAAATTTTGGATACAGCCATTGAGGCCCTGCACAGGCGGTTCTTAACACATGGAACACTGTATGCAGATATATCGCTCTTACACCCCAAAAACTTTTACCTCATCCAAACCACCACTCATCCTGAATCTGCACTCTCAGAGCTCAGCAAATGCCTGGTTGTGCACAACAGTGAAGCAACAGTAGCCAATCTCCAGGATGAATTGCGAAACTTGGCACAGCAATGGGGCAGGCTGGTACAATCGCCCTTAGATGACTACCCAAATAGAACAGTTGAGGAGATCCCAACAGACGGCCAAGAAGAACTGGACTTAAGAACCAAAACCTGCATTTCGTGCAAAGAGTGCCTTGTGTGCTGCTACAAGATCCTCCTGCGATTTAATATGATGACACGTGCATACCCTCTTCTTGGTTTGGCATACAAGTTTTTGCTCACCCTCTCAGTTACTCAGGTAGCTTGTGAGCGCTCTTTTTCAACTCTCCGCTACATCAAAAACAGACTGAGGAACAGTCTACCAACCAGCAAGCTGAAAGCCTTTCATGTTGATTGCCAGTGAGAAGGATGTCCTTGTGTCGCTTGATACTGACTCAGTGATTGACAGAGTTGCAGAGAAAAGCAAATTGATGAAGAGAAAGCTTTTGTAAGGTAAGACAATATTTATTATAATTAATATATTTTATACAAATAGTTTATCTCATCAATTCTTGGTATGAAATAATCTGGTTATTGTTTTACTCTTCTCTCAGAATGCCTTTGCTGTTCACAGTTGGTCCAGTTTACAGTTCTGTGTTTGTTCTTGAGGATCATTGGAGGGCTACTCAGCAGTGTCCTAAGAGGTATGTACCGTATATTAGACTGTCGTGTAACAATTTTTTTGGTCATTATTCCTGTTACACTGCTGTTAGTATGTATAACTCATGTTAATGTTTGTCCAAACATTTCTCTTTCAGTGTCTTTTCCTAAGGAATGATCCAGTTGGTGTGTTCCAGTGGGGAACCGTCAGGGCCTTCTACGCCTTCAGAGAAGGCCTTACAATTTCAGAACAAAAAATATATTAAATAATATATGAATACATAAAAACTCCTCACTCTCATTTAATTTAATACAATACATGTATTACAACATTCATTTTCACTAATCTATGTTCCAAAGTTAAGTTTACTGTCAAATTCACATCAGCAATGAAAGGGTTACTGTACTGAACCATACTATCCAATCAGAATGGTATATCTCTATCGAAGTAAGATTAACTGGTCAGGACTTCACGAAGGCCAAGCTGGCTCTGGCCAGAGCCATCTAATAACAGAGTTGCGCAAACCGGGGACCAGGAAGTCGGTTGGTGATGTGATTCGTGTAGATTAAAATGTTTCTTAACAGTAAACTTCTGTTCGTTGGAAACTAACACAGAACCATCACATACCAAACAAAGATTAAGTACAAACAAATTACATTACCTTTACCACTTTTTCTGTGTTCTACGGCCACCTCCTGGAACTAAGTAACTTCTAATAGAACTAAAGTCAATGGGGATTTCCATGTTAACGCTCCGTGAGGCTCCATGAGAGCCGCCATTGCTGTGGAAAGATTGGTCCATAGAGGTCTATGGGAGTGGCGTAACTCTGATATTAGATCGCTCTGGCTCTGGCTATGTGTTTTGGATTGGAGAGTGATGGGGAAATTGACCAATCACGGTTTGATTTGAAGAGGGCGGGACAAAAAAAACACACCTTTTGGCCTTCGTGAAGGCTCTTGTGCTGCTGCCTGTGGGCTTAAAGCTCTAGATTCCCCCTAGTGTTAACATTAGGTACAACAATAGTCGTATTGAATACTGATTTCCTGTTGCTTGCCATGGAACTAACAGCAAAGATTCTTCAATTCTAATAGTAAGTTGCTGCTAAAAATTGTTTCAATTGTTGTTTAATGTCATTGTAATGTGGACAGTAGTGGTGAAAACGCTAAATTTAAGTTATTGAGAGATCGCCATTTAAAGGTGTGAATTATGCTAATTGCGATCATTAGCAATGCTGTTTAGCTAATTCTGGAGTCAACCAGCAGCCTTTGTATTGCGTTGTTTGTGTTCAGTCATAGCAGGCTACTTTGTATTTCAAAACTTTCCTAGTGACTACTTTACACACTGTCCTGTCTGTCAACTTGCCTATGTTTTGTATTTTAAAAGAAATATGTTAAAATTCGCCTGTCTGCTTTAACTTACCCCTGAATAGACCTAAGCTTACAGTGCCCTTACCTGACCTAAAACCTATAGAAGAAAACACTAAGTTAGTGCATGTAAGGGGAAACAGATTGTATCCCATGTATTGCATTCCCTTTCATTCCCTAAATGTAGGGCCTATCCTATAGTCTATATTTAATTCTGTTTCAGTTTTACAAGACTGTTAAGATTCATGGAGATTCAGTAAAGTTCTCAAGCTGAAATCATGCAGTTCGCTAGCCTGTCAAGTTTTTTTTTGGTTTGAAGGCCCAGCTGTTGAGCTCACGGTTCGCCTATGGTGTGTTCCAAGTGGTGTGGATTTCACATGCATCTGTAAGTGTTACCCACCTCAATAACAAACATTCCTCTATAGTGTGCTAAATAAAATCATGCATGTTTATTTACTACCACAGCTCCAACATGCATATAAATGTTGGGATCTCCATTCTGTGTTTGCCAATAATAACCATGTACACTATATTGGGTTATGCTGCCATCTGCAGGTCGGAAAATGCAACAGCAAGTCAATTTCATGAAACAATGAATGAAGGGTAAACATAGACAGAACGTTACACAAGTCAACTACTCTGTATAGTGTTATGTGACCTTGCTGGCTTCCGCGTGAATTGTCATGACGTCTATTATTTTTACAGAGTCTACAGTATACTGAATGTAATGAATGCAATAATCAAATATCTGGCCTAATCTCTGCTTTCTCTCACTCGGTGCATCCACCCTTGCTGTTCACAGTTGGTCCAGTTCTAATCTTCAGTTTAAGTTGCCTTGCTGCGTTTTTGAGGATCATTGGAGGGCTACTCAGCTGTGTCTTAAGAGGTATGTTTATTAGACTGTTGTGTAACTATTTCTTTTGGTCATTATTCCTGTTATACTGCTGTTAGTATGTATAACTCATATTAATGTTTGCCCAAACATTTCTCTTTCAGTGTCTTTTCCTAAGAGATTCAGATTCAGATTCAGATAACTTTATTAGTCCCATCAGAAGGGCAATTTAGTTTGCGGTCCCAATTCTAAGGAATGTTCCAGTTGGTGTGTTCCAAGTGGTGTGGATTTCACACGCATCTGTAAGTGTTACACACCTCAATAACAAACATTCCTCTAGTGTGCTAAATAAAATCATGCATGTTTATTTACTTCCACAGCTCCAACATGCATAAATGTTGGGATCCCCATTCGGTGTTTGCCAATAATAACCATGTACACTATATTGGGTTATGCTGCCATCTACAGGTCAGAAAATGCAACAGCAAGTCAATGTCATAAAATAATGAATGAAGGGCAATTTGGCTAGCAGCTTATTCCTGGGTATGACGCATCATCATAGCCTATATTCTGTTGTTTTCCCCTTGTGAATCAATTGTTTATTGTAAGTTGAAAACAAAAGCTCACCAACTCAGTTTCTATTTGCTTGATATACTTCCATGTATAAAGCTATACACTCATCTTGCCTTAGCACCTTATCTGCTGAGGTCAAACGTACACAATCATGATAAAGAAAAAAAAACATTGTAAAATCTGTGGCCAGTGGAATATCTGAATGGCTAGTGACTGAAGAAACCCACTAGCCACAGTGGCCGGTAGGTGAAAACGTTAATTGCAAGCCCTGGTTAACAAGAACATATTCTTTTCTGCAGGATTTTGTACTGAGCCACTAAACACAGACACAGACATCCATCTGGAAAAGTAAGACAAATGCGCTCAGTCACTCGACAGGAAGGACATTGGTAGACAAATACAGAAAGGCGAGAACACAGACATCAGCTGAGGTGGACACACAGACAGACAGATGGAGTCCGGACTGACTGACTTATCTGTCTGCCTGAAATAACTATTCAAAAAAAGCTCACATCACAGACAAACACACACACACACACGCGTGCGCGCACGCACGCACACACACACACACACAGTAGGCAATGCTCAAAGGACATGACATTGACTTTATATTGAGACAGACAGACAGACAGACAGAAGTCAAGTCAAGTCAAGTCAAAGTTTATTTGTAATGCACTTTTAACACAACAAAAGCAGCTGACCAAAGTGCTAACAGAAGGGCCTAGGTAAAAAAGACTTGAAACAACATAAAGTAACAATTGACAAGAAACATGGAGACATCCATAAAACACACAAAAATAAAAAACACAGGCATTAGTGGATACTGAAAAGTATACTGAAATCAGTATCAATACGAACAAATAGATAGAGTGTCAATAAATAAGAAGGTTAAAGAAAAGGTGGGTTCAAACAATAAATAAATAAACAAATCAGTAAATCAATATGGCCCAGATGAGATTTAAAAAACAAGAATAGGATCAAGGGGAAATAAAAACTTGGGCATAAAAATGGGTCTTTAGATCTGTTTTAAAAACAGCTAAGGAGGGAGCTAGGCGGATTTGAATAGGGAGCTCGTTCCACAGTTTTGGGCCAACAACTGCAAAGGCCCGGTCCCCTCTGCTTTTGAATCTGGAGCGGGGCACCACAAGACACAGGGACTGACTGCCTTCCCTGCCTTCACAGAAATAACTACTGTATGTTAAAAAAAAACAGCCAGAAGAAGAGGAGTCAAATATGTCCACGCATATGCAAAGGATCTCAGAGGGACGCAGCAGCGGCAGCAATGTCGGAGTGGAGCGGAGACAGCAAACGGATGGTGTGACCCATGACAAGCTAGGAGGGAAAGCGACTGGCAAGTGAAGTCTCACTGCCAGTCAAGTGGAAAATGACAGAAATGGAGAGATGGACCAGCTGGTGGAAAGGAAAGTGAGGACTGGGAGATGGTGTTGAAAATAACGGAAGAGAGGAGGAAGAGAAAGGGAAGAGAGGAGAAAAATGCACAGGCTCTCTAAAAAGAGCCATCGCTCTTTGGGGATACAATGGAGCACTTCAATTATTCACACGGACAGCATTTTAAACTTCCGCAACACTCATCCCTCATCTCCACGTTGCCTTTTTTCACTCCCTCTTTCTTCGTCCCTTTCACACACTCTATCCATTTTTCTTTTTTCCTCTTCATCAGTCATTTCTGTTTTACTTTCATTCACCCTCTCTCTCTCCTTCACACTCACTACCACTCTTCTGAGTTTTCTCTCCATCTGTCTCACACTCCATCATTTAGTTGCTTTTTTCCCCGTCTCTCTCTCATACACTTCCATCATTGGCAGTCGATGGGCGTGGGGTCTGGCCCTGAGTGTGAGTATGTTTGGCTGTGAAGGTTATTTAGAAGAAAAATGGACAGACTTGTGTGCATACACACACACACACACACACACACACACACACACACACACACACACACACACACACACACACACACACACACACACACACACACAAATCAAGCACATTCGTTTGTGTGTGTGTGTGTGAGTGTGTGTGTGTGTGTGTGTGAGTGCGTTACAATATGCGTCCTTGCCTCCTCCACTTGTGCTTGTTTCCTCGCCCCGCCTCCTGGCCCCTCCTCAGTGGAGAAAACGATAGTTTCCCAGCTGTCAGCCTAGCCACAACAACTTTTGAGGGACTGTTTTTAATTCACCATCCCAATTGCAAATGAGAAAAAGAGCTTACAATTGAGCTTTTGCAAGATATTGAAATATAATGCTGTTGTCAGTGATGTCATCATGACATATTACTTTCTGGTACGAGGAAACAAGCACAAGTGGAGGAGGGAAGGCCGCATATTGTAACGCACGCCCAGTGTGTGTGTGTGTGTGTGTGTTCGTGCTTGCGTGCGTGTGTGTGTGTGTGTTTGGAAATGAGTGAGGAAGTCTTAATGAGGTACAGCAATTGCGTGATTCGATGTAGAGATTCGTGCGTGCGTGCATGTGCGTGCGTGCGTGCGTGCGTGCGTGCGTGCGTGCGTGCGTGCGTGCATGCGTATGTGTTCCACTGTGGGAGTGAAAGTGGAAAGTGTGAGTTTGTTTTTCTGTGTCTCATCAATCACAAACTTGACTCCATCCACTGCCTCCTTAACCCATCTCTCAGATGAAGACAGCGTTACACCATACCACCCCATCATACCACCCCATCATACCACCCCATCCCACCTATAGATGATGATTGTTTTGCATCCTAATCCCAATAGCTAGCCCAGAGTTTCTCAACAGGGGTGCCGCGGGCCACCCTCAGGGGGGCCACGGAAACGTGGCTTATAAATAAATTATGTAATACATATTTGTCTAAATTGATAAATGTGTTGGTTTGGGGTGCCTTGATATCTTTCATGAATTGAAAGGGTGCCTCGCCTAAAAAAAGGTTGAGAAACACTGCAGCAGTCTATAATATAGAGCTGTAGGAATGGGAACTCCTTCACACACTCTTTATCGAAACCACAATGGATGAGACTCCAATTAGCCACCACCAGTCAGCTAACGTGAAGACTCCTTCACACGCCCGCACGCACACACGCGTCCACACACACACGCACGCACGCATGCAGGAGCGCACGCACGCACGCACACACACACATCAATCATAGACTTCTCTACACAAGAGGATGAGACTCCTCCTCTACCGAGCTATACTGAAGGCTCCATCACTCCCTGGGCTTGCGTACCCAGATGAGCACCCTTCCCCAGCAGTAACATGAAAAGGAATTAAACCTCATAAGAAGAAAAATAACACAGAAAGGAACTCTGGAAGTCAATGTCTCTCTTTTTTTGCATTTTTCTTTTTTCATTATAAAGAGTGACTGGATTTCCTTTCATCCTCAAATAAATGCATGATGGTTTAGCAGCATCAAATCACAGTGAGTGATTTATTTTTACTTCAGCAATTTTACAAAATGATGTGCTCTCTCTCTCTCTCTCTCTCTCTCTCTCTCTCTCTCTCTCTCTCTCTCTCTCTCTCTCTCTCTCTCTCTCTCTCTCTCCCTCTCTCTCTCTCTCTCTCTCTCTCTCTCTCCTTTTTAAGCCTTTTGAAGATTAGATTGGCAGACCTTTTTATGTATACAGTTCTCAACATTGTTCCGTTAACAGTTCTCTGTGCTCTTAAAAAACAACCATGCCCTGTCTTGTACCTAATGTGCTAAACGGTAAATAAGATGCACAAGTTCAGGTCAGTGTGTTTGTGCGCGTGTGTGTGTGCGTGTGCGCGTGTGTGTATGTGTGTGTGTGTGTGTGTGTGTCTAAGCAAGTATACCACTGCGTAAAACTGTAAGAGGATGAGATAGGAAGACAAGAGAAGAAAAGATAGAGGATGAGGGAGATGAAGA
>NC_085869.1:41312360-41324860 GCF_034702125.1 Engraulis encrasicolus
AGCTACAAAGGGTTGCCATGAGAACAGCACAGCAGCTTGAACGATGTCTAACCTACATGTATGATCAGTAGACAAATGGCGACCATGAATATGCAAACACTACCTTAAAATGAACAACATCACTACAACCTCTGGGTTTTATTCTGTATAAGTAGGATATGCATTCACACAGAGAGACACAGACACAGACACACACACACACACACGCACATACGCACACACACACACACACACACACACGCACATGCACATACACGCACACACACACACACACATTCACATACACACACACACAGACACACACACACACACACACACACACACACACACACACACACACACACACACGCACACACACACACACACACGAGAGAGAGAGAGAGAGAGAGAGAGAGAGAGAGAGAGAGAGAGAGAGAGAGAGAGAGAGAGAGAGAGAGAGAGAGAGAGAGCGAGAGAGAGAGATCTGCAATATGAGGAAAGGCACAAAGGAACCTCAACCTCAGAGCTCGCACTTGACGTCCAAAGACTCTCTTGTAAGAACAAACACGTGCACTTACTGGTACATAACAAAGGTAGCCTACGTACACGCACATGCCCACACGCTCTTGCCCACACTCAAGCATGCCAACGCACTCACGCGTGCATTCACTCAGGCATCAAAACAGGAGGAGGAGAGGCCCTAAGCCCACTTCAAACTTCAGCACTCCTTTTATTTTCTCTTTCATCCTGTCGGTTTGAGGTCTTTGGGATTAAGAACACGTAAGGGAGAGAGGGAGAGCTTTTAACGACACACGCACACACACGCACGCACGCACGCACGCACGCACGCACGCACGTACGCACGCACGCACGCACACACACACACACACACACGCACAGCACATGAATAAGCACCTGTTTCAGTAGTTCCAGCTGTTTCAGAAGGAGGGGAGAAGGAGAGAAGGAGAGAGGGAGGGGAAGTTGGCTTAGAACAGAGAATCCTCAAGACGTGTTCTGCCTTTTTCACCCCGTAACACAGCTCCACACTTGAGGCACACGCACTCACGACACACACACACACACACACTCACAGATGCGTACACGCACCCTCTTGTGCAACAAGAGAGAGAGGGAGAGAGAGGGAGAGAGAGAGCGCGAGAGAGAGAGAGAGAGAGAGAGGGAGAGAGAGAGAGAGATAGAGAGAGAGAGAGACAACAGAGACAGAGACAGAGGCAGAGACAGACAGGAAAAGAAAGAGTTACAGAGATATAAAGGAGATGGGAGACAGATAAAGATAAAGTGAGAAATGGAGGTAGATAGTTTATACCACAAAGGTGAGACTGAAAGCAGAGTTTCCCTTCAGCAGTCTTAGAGGACACAGAGAGTTCTCAAACTGGGCTATGACTAACCAGCCAGCTCTCTCCCACTCCAAGCTATTTTCTCTCTCTTTTAACTGACATCCTACATCTCTCTTTTTCTTTCACAAACTGTAGTGTGCTCTAACTCTCTTGATTCTTTCTTCTCCTAGATGGATCCTCCGGATCCCCTGAAAGACAGCCATTTAACCCATTTTAGCTTAAGGCACCTGCAAAAAAATGCCTGCTGAATGCCTAAGCCTTTTTGAGGAAAGGCGCTCTCGGCCTACAGTATTAACACCAAAATATATCAGCCTCCGAAGCACACAGGGTAGCACATGAAATAAGTTGCATTTTCTCATTTTTTATTGCAATATGTGGCTTTAACATACCCACATTATTAATTAAAAAAGCTAAAATCTCAGGAGCCTGAATGCAGCGTATTTGCAGGCCCGTTGCGTTAAGGTAAGCAATGTAGTCAGTTGCCTAGGGCCCCTGAGCAGAGTTCTCAACGGGTCGGGTCAGCCCGACAAACCCGACGGGCCCCTTGGGTTTGGGCCGGGTTCGGGTCGAAAATATAAGCATATGGCTCGGGTCGGTTCGGTCCGCGGGCTCAATCTTTTCCGCCCAGTGAAAAAAAAAAAAATCAGTTCTGCTGTTTACCGTGAATCATGGCGAATTTCCCCTTGATGGGTCAGTAAAGCTAGGCCTATCTATCTAAATATATGTAGGCCTGCGTAACGAAGGTCTGGCAGGCTGCTGCATGCAACGTTGCGTGCAGTGTTTAATTTGTAAATCACAAGGTACCGGAATGCAAAACAAACATGACATCACAGCGATGATGAGTTGGACAGAGGTCCCTGAACGCACAGAAAAACTACACTGGCTACAATTACGCAAACGAATAAAAACGGGAAAAAAAAATCTTAGATGCAATTTTAACGATATTGAGTCCCATGTCAGCTCATGGAACCATACTTTTGTTTCTTTATACAAGGGACGGTTGGCAATCCAATGGCTATTTTAAACAACAGCCATAGTAGCCTATTTAATACTGTAATGACAACAACCAATATTTTTAGTTTGATCGCTAACTTTATGCTTAGTAGTCTCAGCAAATGCAGTCCATGGAAATGATGCTGATGAGGTGAAACGAAGCCGAAGCGGTCTTCTATGGAAAGGACAGTGGTTTTCCAATTAGGCTATCCTTTCCCCGTATTCACACAACGTGGGCATATGCGTATTAAACCTTAAATCCACGCTTTGTTGGCGACTTTGTTGCATATAATTTGGCTAATCCGCATGTGCTGTTGCGATATGCCACTTCACTATTTAAATGGCTCGTGCACCGATGGTAAGCGAGCGGCAGCGAAGACGGCGATTTTTCCGGTAGACTTGACTTTTCACACTGACTGTCTGCTCACGCTTCGGTCTGGTTGAAAATCCCCCCAGCCAATGTTTTATTTGGAGCGTGTAGGCCCTGTTTGAATGAAATATCACATTGTCTTTGCTGTTTTCGTGCTGTTTTCGACTGTCGGGAAGGAAAGGCGCGCACACACATGGGAGTGCTCGCCAGCCGAGGAAGATCTCATCCTCTCACCTAGGCTATCTTTTTTGCTACATGGCTTATCCATGCATCAACCGTAGCCCAGGTGCCACTAGAAATTAGTAGGCTATGTCCAAAACCTTGTGTGCCGACCAAAATTTGATGAAACTTTTAAACAATGTTTGGCACAGCCAGGCTTTCCATCTCATCCGCGCATATGAACAAACAAGGAGGGAGGGGCAACTTCACGTAGCCTACATTTAATCAGACACTCGGGATGGAAATGTAGTAAGCCTACATTTAGAAGTCAAAACAAAAGGTGGATAGATTGTTGTTGCCGTGAAGCATGATGCGGTTATTGAAATCGCGCTGTGGATGATTCTGCTTAAATAGCAAGAACGTAAGTTTCCCCATTTTATATTATGTTTTTATTGTGGAAAATATCTTTTCACTCATTTACTGCACATAAGTGCCCTTAAAGACCCACCACAACTCGTCATTCTCCTTAGGATAACGTGGGGAAACTCGACCCCCGACTTCGGGCCTCGGGCCGGGTTCGGTTAGATAATTCCAGTGATGTGTCGGGTAACATCGGGCTCGGGCTTTAAAAGCCACGGGCCGGGTAGGGTCGGGTTGACATTTTCAGGCCCGTTGAGAACTCTACCCCTGAGTAGGAGGGCCCCCCCATGGACTATAGGTTATGTATTCAACAGCAATGACGATTTTAAATAGCTTTATAATAAGGCACTGTCATCTGAAGGGCTCTACTGCGAGGGAAGCAACAGCGCCTCCCTAATGCCCCCTGCTCGAGGGGTCCCCCTTCCAATAGGTTTGCATCAGCAACAGCGTCAAGTCAAGTGCCAAAAAGTGCAACGTCAATTTACTCAAAGTACCCCCATCTGGAGGGGCACCCCTTCCAGAGAAAGCGTCAAATCCAGCGCAAATACAAACCGAAAATGAAGCGACATAATCTCTCTCGGTGGATGTTGCACAAACGCCAGTTTAGATTACATTTTTGGCTCAAGACAGTTGCTTTTATAATGAAAGTTAATGTTGAAGACAACATTTTACTCTCTGTACTGCAACCAAACTGTCCCGGGCCAGTTGTCATCGCCCAGACAACGATATGCTTCATCTACAGCCCCCATACTCAAATAGCGGCCCGCGGGCCACTTGTGGCCCGCGGGGCATCTATTTGTGGCCCTCGAATAATTTTGAAAAATTAAAAAAAAAAAAAAAAAAAAAAATTTTTTTTTTTTTTTTTTGGTCCGATCGCGCTGCCGGCTCTTATTTTGAAATCGCGCCACAGACGCTAGGAAGATGCGTGCCGTGTCTCCGCCCCCTCAATCAGTTTCTCCCTGCAGGCTCCAAACAGAAGTGACTATGAGGGTGGCAGACGCTGTTGTGAGGTAGACTACTGAAGGGAAGTACGGTAGAACTTGTAAATAAATTATTTACAAAGTTCTCTTTGCCTCGTTTTTGAAAGTAATGGTCCACATTTCATTGCATACAGTGTGTTAGGACTTCGAATTGGCTTAGCACTAGCTGTAGCTAGTTGCTAACACAAATGAAGGTAAACTGTGTTTGAGCTCTGCTGGCAGCTAACTAGGGGTAGCCTACTTAAAAACGAATTGCTTGATAAACTTTTCACACTTTTAAATAGTCCCCAAATAGTTCGTTTGGAAAGCTAAGCCCCTCATAAGATTTCAAACAAAGTTATGAGCAACTTGATGATTTATTATTGGCTGTTGCATTTAATCAACATTGCATCAATGTGCCATTTTCTTGTTGGCAAAACCTGGTGTCCTCCTATCTATGTGTCCTCTTTGTTGGGTCCATTATTGCATCTGATTCTCATTATGCATGTGAGAGCTGCATAAACAAAGTCATAATAAGCAACATTTGTTTGAAAAGTGTTATCTTCAGGCTTATTGGTTTTCTCACTAAGAAATAAATGTTTATGAATGTAGTCTGCAAATATAGGCTAATCTTATGTCATTTAAAAAAGATAATCTTATGTCATTAAAAAAAAAAATACTGAAGGGTGGGTGGCAATGACAGCAAGGCAGGCACCTCACCCCACAGTGCTTCAGAAAAATGCAGGCCCTTTATGAGAGAAATGTTCTCCCATCCTGTCACTGGAAACTAAATATCTGCTGTGGGTGTGAGTGCGTGTGTTTTGTGATTACAAAGGCCTTAATTTTTTTGGTGGGGGTCGTGTCGTGTCAGCCCGGCCCGGCCCTTTATTGGGAGGAATTTTGAAAAACTGGCCCTCGGGGACTTTTAATTGAGTACCCCTGATCTACAGTGTATTATCAATTTTCAAAAACTTCTGGGAAGCATTAGGCCTAATCCACGTGCTGTACTTCACTGGGCAAACGTCAAGAGACACGAAACTGTTTTGGATGTGGCCAAACGCAAGAAGAAACGAATGAACAATGTACAATGCATATGATCTATATTTCGGATAACACGAGTCACACAAGTGAGCTGAGTGGGAAAGCTAAATTGTAGCACAATAGTCCCTTTCTTGCTATTATTGTGGATTACAAATTGGAATTTGGGACCAAGTTGTCAACCACGGAGGTGGTTGTGTCCCTTGGTCGCTACAGTATTCACGGCCACGTTTGAGAAGAAGACACCCTTTCTGGAATGATGACTGTGGTGCGGTGATGTGTAGCCTATTGATTAATTTAATGTGAATTGTGGCTGCGTTAGCCTACACAAACACAAATAAACCTTTGGATTGTATATTCAAGAGCGTGATGGATTCAATACAAAACAGCGTGGTAGAAAAATGACTGAGTAGCAGGGAGATTGTCTGAAGAGCTAAAAATTCACCATTTGATAGCGTTTTTGTAAAAAAAAAAAAAAAAAAATCTCGTCTGGGGGACACCCCCTTGGCTTGTTTAGAAGTCTTGCTTACCAATATCACATCCCCCAAAACCCCCACTGTGCCTGTTCATTAGTTTCTCAGCCTTGGGTTTCTGGACTGTAGGCCTATTGTTTTATGATTCAATAGTTTTTTATTTGTGATTGGCAATGCAGATCATGATTTTGGTGGTAGGGCCAAAAAACCTGATTGGGCCATATAGGCCTACTACAGATAGGCCAGGTAGCCTAAACAACAGAACATTCAATTACTGTAGCCTACTTCATGAGAAATTATGAGCCTACTGAATTGAATGGGCTATATTTGCCCAGGTCTTTCTTCAAGAAGTTTCTTAAAATGAACGGGATAAGTTATCATAATAACTAGATTGCAATTCCTCAATGAAAAATGCTGGTGTATGCTTGCTCGTTATGCATTCGTTGCATGTGTTGCCCTACATAGCCTACACAACACTGACTAGGTATGAGGTAACTTCCTGTTTGTTCAATTAGGTTTACATGGATTCTGTGACATGTTGTATTGGTAGCCTATGTGACAATTACTGAAGTGCCATCCAAAAATGGTCTGGCCCATCCGAAACAGAAAGGTCAAACAACATATACCCAGCATCAGGCTTTCACACAGACATGGACATGTCATCTGAAATCTTGACAACTCTCTTCACTCATCACACATACACAGACGCAGGCCCTTAATTAATGCACCTGCACACACACACATGCTGCTGCTTTAGTCCTTTTCGCCGTGCCAAAATAAGCAGCACCTTTTGACCTTCACACACGCACACACGCACGCACACTCGCACACACACACACACACACACACACACACACACACGCGCACGAACGCATGCTCTGCTCTAACAAAGTGCCATCTTCTCTGCCTTCGTCGTTCCACTCTGCCAAAATAAGCTGCTTCTTCTGACCTCCACTCACACACACACACGCCATTGCTTGGGTGCTGCTTTTGCTGCTTTTCTCCACTGCCAAAATAAGCTGAGCTTCTCCTGCCTCCAGCACTACACAGCTATAATTATATACAGCATCTATCAGCCTGATGCACAGCAGAGCAGACCAGGCAAAGCAGAGCAAAGCACCCAACACGCCACGTCGTTAGAGACACGCAGTGTGTGTGCAAAGGTATGCGTGCATGGGTGTGTATGCGTGTGTGCCAGTGTGTGTATAGAGAAGATAGCATACAGAATGTGGGAAAATTATGTCAGCTAATCCGACGCTGAAGGAATGTTAGTTTTTATATTGTGTGTCAGTGTATGTGCGCGCGTGTGTGTGTGTGTGTGTGTGCATGTGCATATTCAAGATAGGAGGACAGAATGAGCAGAAAAGTACATACTGAGTTGGAGGAATGTCACATTTTGTGCTTGATCTGTGCGTGCGTGCATGCTTGCATGCGTGCCTGCATTTGTGCAAGCATGCGTGCGTAAGGCCACAAGTTTGCACGGCTACAAGGTGAAAAGGTGGTGTGCTGTGGCGGTAATTTGAAATCTATGACAACTGGTGAATTTGTCTGCTGCATGAAAGTGAAAGAGTGGGAGTGTAACAGTAAGGTGTATATGTGATCGCAAGTGCCCTTTGTCTGTACCTTACCTGTATGTATGTGTGTGTCATGTTGGAGAGTGTGACATACATGTGGGTGTATGCACTCATACAGTCATTCTGTATACTGTACAGACTTTGTGTGATGTGGCCTTGCATTTGCAGTATTGTGTGTAGGACATATCTTTGTATGTACCGCATGTGTTGTGTATGTATGGAATGTCATGTTCTGTACATTGTGCACCCCTTTATGTGTAATGTCATGTGTCGTGCAATGCACATGTTTGTGTGTGTTGTCTTTGGTGTGTGTATACATGTGTTCAGTCTGTGTGCATGTGTGTACATGTGTGTATAGTCGATACAGTATTGTTAAGGCTCACTGGCAAAAAACAGTCAAAAGCAGTGACAGGCAGGTGTGTGCGTGCACACCCACGCGTGTGTGTGGTATGTGCAGTGTACTGTGTCTATATCTTGCTTTTCAGGCACACTGCCACAAGCAGTAGGAGCAGCACGTCTCTTGCAGCCTTCAAGAAACAAGTAAAGACCTTCCTCTTTCGAGAGGAGCTACTAAACTAATGCTTGAGCTGGCCTAGGCCCAAGGCAGACTCTTGACATGATGTTTAGTTTAGTTTAGTTTAGTTTAGTCTAGTTTAGTTTAGTTTAGTTTAGTTTAGTTTAGTCTAGTTTAGTTTAGTTTAGTTTAGTTTGAGTGTGTGTGTGTGTGTGTGTGCGTGTCTGTATGTGTTTGTGTGTGTGCTGTGTATGTACAAAAAAAAACCTAACCCCTCTTTGCAACTGCACTTGTTGTTCTGTATATTTCCTGTGCACTTTGTATTTGTTTGTGATGTTGGCTTGATTATGTCCTCTTTTGAAAGTCGCTTTGGTTATAAAGCGCAATGTAATGTAATGTAATGTAATGTAATGTAATGTAATAAAGCAGCAGCAGCAAAGTTCAGTGTACTGCCTGTGTAGCCTACACATGTGTGTATACACATGCGCAGTTTGTACATGTGTATGTAGCATCCGTAACATGTTGTTCAGGCTCACTGAAGCAAAGACAAGCAGCCCCCCGGCCCTCTCGTGTTAAATAGAGTCTCACATTCCCCCAAATGAATGTCTTTACACTCAATTTACCCCACCGGCCATTTCCCCCCAGGGAGCCTCTACCACGCACCACTGACACAGGTGAGAGGAGGAGGAGGAGGAGGAGGAGGAGGGGGATGGGAGGAAGAGGTGAGAGGCGTGCATGCTGCAGGCATGTGTGCTGTTGGCGCGCTTGTATGCCTCCATGTGCATGGAGATGTGGGAGGGGGGGTATCATTCAAAAGGATGGGCAGATAAGATAAGATGTAGAGGAAGGAAGGTGGATGTGTGAATCTAGTGCGTGGGTGTGTGCGTGGGTGTGTGTGCATGTGTGTGTGCGTGCGTGCATCCGTGTGTGCGTGCGCACGTACGTGTGTGCATGTGTTTGCGTTCGTGCGTGCGCTGAAGAAAGGATGCCAATAGTTATTGCTGCAGAGATGGGCTGCCAAGATCAAGAAGAAGACTTAAACACTTAGGGTTTTCTTTTGCCTTAAGACATGCAAACGTTTTTTTCTTTTACCTGACTTGTTTCGACGGTGTTACTTCCGTCTTCATCAGAGGGTGTAGGTGCATTATTGTAACCCTCAGGGGGTTATCGCCCTGGAAACAACACAGGAGCAACAAAGAGTTAAGAAAACTACTGGTTACACTTTATTTTAATGGTTCACTATTGCATTGCATCTACCACATTAGGTACAGTGTAATAACCAGTGTAACAACATTTAATACCATGGCATATAATACCAGTGTAATGCCATGTACCAACCCCAACCATAGTTATTAATTTGTACCTAATGTGGTAGATCCACCGTAATAGTGAACGATTAAAATAAAGTGTTACCAAAGTAATTCATTTGACTATACACTGCAACTGCATACAAGGTGCAGTTGACTTTTGCGAAAGTAGAGAGATTGAGTTGCCTAGAGAACATGCTCTTTGCTTGGCTTCTGTACTCTCCCTGTCTCTTCTTTCAACCACGGCCGTTTTTAATGAGGAACACACAAAGGGAAAATAGCAGGGGTCACAAAGGTCAGAGGAGAGAACAACTCCCCTATGCTTCTTATCAGAGGCAACCTTGAAGATGCATCCTCCTAGTCACATGGTTCAATGGTGAAAACTTCATAAGGAACAGATCGTACCAGTAGGAATGAAACACACTCTTTTCTACAGATTATAATTATTTCCACAGAAAGTGAGAGCAAGAAAACAAAGTCAGATTGAGGTTGAGGACAAAATTAGCAATGTTGGCAAGAAAGGAGAATAGAGAGCAGAGATGTGTGTGTGTGTGTGTGTGTGTGTGTGTGTGTGTGTGTGTGTGTGTGTGTGTGTGTGTGTGTGTGTGTGTGTGTGTGTGTGTGTGTGTGTGTGTGTGTGTGTGTGTGTGTGTGTGTGTGTGTGTGTGTGTGTGTGTGTGTTTGGGGGGGTCAAACTGTGCGGCTAATAGAATATGAAAAGAGGTAAAGAGGGCAACATCCCAACCTGTGGCCATACTTTATAGCCATAGTTTATAGCCAATACGGCCCTCTTTACAGCCCCTCACTGTGCTAGGAACTACTGGGTGGAAGTCTATATTCAGGTCAGCTGAGAGGAGCGATAGTGTCCATCCACCCAGGGCCGCTGACAGCTTTGGCTTGGGCCTGGGACTAAGTCATCTGAAAGGGCCCCCTCATCCAATACATGCAATGTAATGAGGACCCAATTCTGGGGCCCCCTTCTCCCTGGGCCCGGGACAATTTGACCCATTTCCCCCCCTTGTCGGCGTCCCTGCAACCACCCATCCATCCACTGATGTGTCCATACATCCAAAAACATATAGTGGCACACACACAGGCACATACACATGCGTGCATGCATGTACACAGGCCTGCCGACAGGGGGGATGAACGAGTATGTTGTCCCAGGCCCTGGGAGAGAGGGGGCCCAGAATTGGGTTTCAGATGAGTTTGTCCTGGGCCTGTCAAAATCTGTCTGCACTGCCTGTACACACCATATTTGACAGTAAAATGTTAATGAGGTGTTTTATTAATCATAAAGGCACAATATGACAAAGGTTATTCCATATTGTAGCGAATCGCCCTGGTGAATGGTCCATATCAAACCTTTTGCCATTACAATTAGACATTTGAAACTAAGGACCAGAGGATATGGTGATGTCAAGCGGTGTGTGTGTGTGTGTGTGTGTGTGTGTGTGTGTGTGTGTGTGTGTGTGTGTGTGTGTGTGTGTGTGTGTGTGTGTGTGTGTGTGTGTGTGTGTGTGTGTGTGTGTGTGTGTGTGTGTGTGTGTGTGTGTGTGTGTGTGTGTGTGGCTGCGTACCATCGTGCGTGAAGGCATGTGTGTATTCTGGCCCTGTTTCCATGGAGTTCAAACTCAAAGCGTTGGTCTTGATCTCAGCAGGCAGCGGCAGCTTTGAAAGAGCAAATGATTCATACCAACATGCCAAGAATTATGAACAGAAGGAAGAGGAGAGAAGAAGAGGTGGATGAAGAGAGGGAGGAGAGGAGAGGAGAAGAGAAGAGAAGAGAAGAGAAGAGAAGAGTAGAGAAGAGAAGAGAAGAGAAGAGAAGAGAAGAGAAGAGAAGAGAAGAGAAGAGAAGAGAAGAGAAGAGAAGAGAAGAGAAGAGAAGAATGAGGAGGAGGATGAAGAGGTGTGTGGATGACACATGTCTATAATGCATGTGTGGGCGTGTGTATTAGTGCGTGTATGAGTGTGCCTGTGTGTGGAGTCTTGCTGCCTATGTGCTTTTGGGTCGAACTCAGCAACGAAGAATTTGTGAATGTGTTTATGCTTGTATGCTATTGCAGTTCTACTTTTCAAGTAGGCTACCATGTGTATATAACTTGAAGTATTCTATATAACTTCAAGTATTCAAGTGTGTGTGTGTGTGTGTGTGTGTGTGTGTGTGTGTGTGTGTGTGTGTGTGTGTGTGTGTGTGTGTGTGTGTGTGTGTGTGTGTGTGTGTGTGTGTGTGTGTGTGTGTGTGTGTGTGTGTGTGTGTGTGTGTGTGCGTATGTGTTATTGGTGTTCTTCCACTTGAGGGGCTGAAGGCAGGAGGCTGCTGCTGCTGCTTGTCTTTGTACCAGAGCGCTAACGCTACGCTAATACAATTAAAGGCCTGATGGAGCATCAGAGGAGACCAGAGCAGAGCAGCACTCAGCCCTCAGAAGGCTCCCATTCAGCCAGATAGCCGATTAGCAACCACCCTGCTCTCTCTTACACACCGCTAACACGCTAATGGACAGGAAACAAACACTAGATAGGAGAGAGAGAGAGAGAGAGAGAGAGAGAGAAGGATGGTTAGTGGTGAAGACAGAAAGAAAGAAAGAACAGAAGGAAAGAAAGAAAGAAAGAAAGAAAGAACAGAAGGAAAGAAAGAAAGAACAGAAGGAAAGAAAGATGAAAATATAGAGGAGCTGGGGAATCAGATGCAAAAAGGATGATGAACACAGAGATACATATGAAGAGAGGGAGAGGTGAAGTATGACAGTTTGTTATATGGCAATGGTGATTACTGTATAGATTTTCTATGGTATGAACCAGCAATTACAGCCCTCTTGCTGAGTCCTCCATGGTCTCTCCAAGCACCATTGCTAAAATAATGCTACCATTATCCCCCAGAATCAAGAGGAGAGGGAGGAAGGAAGCGAGTGAAAGGACGGAAAGACACAGGGATGGAGAGATGGAGGAAGAAATGCAGAGAGATGCAGAAGAGAGAAGTACATGAGGGGAAAATAAAAGAAAGTGTGTGTGTGTGTGTGTGTGTGTGTGTGTGTGTGTGTGTGTGTGTGTGTGTGTGTGTGTGTGTGTGTGTGTGTGTGTGTGTGTGTGTGTGTGTGTGTGTGTGTGTGTGTGTGTGTGTGTGTGTGTGTGTGTGTGTATGTGTGCGTGACAGAGAGAGGGGGGCAGAGAGAGACTTAGAGTTAGACTTAGAGTTTGAGAGAGAGTATATCGAGAAAGAAAAAGACTTGGCTCATGTCTGGGTTTTATATGAATCATCATCGGCTCCTTAACTCAGTAGGAGGTCAGTAGATGTTGAAAAGCACCATCCTGGCACAGAAGAGATGAAGACGGGAATGAAAACAGAAAGAGAG
>NC_085869.1:41329860-41334860 GCF_034702125.1 Engraulis encrasicolus
ACCAAGACAAGATCAGGCTCTGACAAAAGCCCTATTCTGATGGGACTAGTTTAATGGGGGAACCTAGGGTAAAGTAATAATAACTGGGAAATTTAGTCCCGTCCGAACGCCTCATGTCAGTAAAGATAGCGGAGTATATCGGTAAACTTCACATCGAGTTTTACCACCTGTAAAACGGTCCGGAGAAATGATCCTTAGTAATACTAGTCCCGTCCGAATAGGGCTTAAGACTGGCAGGGTAATTGGTAAGCGCTTTATCCTATAAATAGCACTTGATGTTGCTCACACACGTTGTTTTTGGTCTTTTTTGACAGTGCCAATAAATACCTCGAATCCTGAAGAGCACGTACACCAGAGCCATTGAATGTTGAGACCATATCAAGACCAACACAGAGACCAAGACAACTCAACTCAAGTTTACACAAAGATCTGGTTGGCTAACTGTTTTTTGTCAAGAGCACACAAACCATGACCAGGGGTCCGTATCTAGAAAGCGTCTTTGCTAACGACGGTAGCAACGTCCTTCGTAAGAGCGACTCAACTCCCTATCAACAGCGACGCTCACCACTAAATCCAATGGAACGGTAAGACGGTCTTACGACGGTCTTAAGGCGGTTAGCAACGACAAGAATCGAGAAACGGACCCCAGGATGTCTCACAACCACAACAAGACCAAGATGGAGAGCAAGACAGCTCAAGTATAGACCAAGACGTAGTCAACAGTAAGGCTCAACTGGTTGACTGGTATACTTCAAGTCAATACTGTATTTGTTGTAGTCAGGAGCATAAAAATCACAACCACAGAATGTTGATACCATAACAAGGGCAAGAATGAGACCAAGACAGCTCAAATTCAGACCAACACAGTAGTCCACACCAAGGTCTGGCCAGTTGACTAGTACACTGGTATTCAAGACAGAATAAACCAAGACGATGACACTATCAATTGCTATGTTTACATGACGGTTTTAATTCCGAATAGATCATTCAGAATTAAATAATTCAGCCGAATTTACTTTGATCTTTCATTTAATTCCGAATGGAGAAGTGCTTACATGAGGTTTTCAACGCGGAATTAAGCTTTATTCAGAATTAAATAGAGTTAATTGGAATTAAAACGGTCATGTAGCAAACATCAAACGCTATCGAGACAAGAGCAAGACCAAAATCGCGAGTAAGACAGACGCAGACCTATGCAACGGATTCAGTAGACTGATCTATCAAGATATAAAAATACATTATTACGAAATGGTAACTTAAAGCCAATGTAAACGAATCAGGGCAAGGTTACCACACAAAGAGAAACATGGACTGCAGTATACGGCCATCAGTTGCAGCAACACATGGCATGGTATTGGAAGAGGAAGAAAAAAACGGAAATAAATTCAATAGTTAAGTTTCATTGGTAAGTGAAGAGGGCCAGACCCGAGGAAGTGAGTGAGTGAGTGAGTGGTGAGTGAGTGAGTGATTGAGTAAGTGTGATTTAGTGAATGAGTGAGTGAGTGAGTGTGATTTAGTGAGTGAGTGAGTGAGTGAGTGAGTGAGTGAGTGAGTGAGTGAGTGAGTGAGTGAGTGTGTGTGTGTGTGTGTGTGTGTGTGTGTGTGTGTGTGTGTGTGTGTGTGTGTGTGTGTGTGTGTGTGTGTGTGTGTGTGTTTGTTTGTGTGTGTGTGTGTGTGTGTGTTTGTTCCCACTTCCCACCAGAGGCAAAATAGAAGAGAGGGTCTTCTTGTAAATGCGGCAGATGGCCTTCACCATAATCTTAAAGATGAAGAATATCACCTTGCAGGAGAAGCAGATTAAAAAACACACGGCCTTATTCAATTAAAATACATCGCCTACAGTTTAGTCGTCTGCTCTCCTCCGGTATACATGAAATACACAAACAGTGTGTTACACACTCTCTCTCTCTCTCTCTCTCTCTCTCTCTCTCTCTCTCTCTCTCTCTCTCGCTCATTCATTACCCTCCCACACACACACGCAAGCCTTTTTCACAGGCAATATAATGTGCTGGTGAAGTGTTGTTCTTTATGTCATTGTTTCTCTTCCTCATTCTAACCACACTTAAGTATTGTCAGAGTGTTGGCAAGTCCGTTAGAAGCGCATTGTTTCCCTCTCATATCCATTCATAATTTCTCTCCTTTTCTCGTTTCTCTATTTCATGTGTGTGTGTCTTTGTGTGCATCTCCCTGTATCTGTTTGGAAAACAAAATTTGATCGCATCCATTTATGCAAATGTTTTCATCGTGCCAACTCATTGCTCTCGCCCAGTAGATTGCAAAGTCTTTATCTCCCCTGGAAGCCGGAATCCAGAAGTTGTTGATGATGTTGATGAATAAGATAATGAAGGAAAGGATGATGATGATTATGATGCTGCTGATGCTGATGATGATGATGATGACAAACTCGAGCTGCACCTGAACACTATACTAGGTAACAAGGCACATTCTCTGTCTCTGTCTCTGTCTCTGTCTCTGTCTCTCACACACAGACAGACAGAAGGGGAAAAAAATAATCCTTCCAATAAATGAATTAGTGCCAAAAGAGGTCCCTAAAGGGTCATCTCTGGTTTGAGTGCCCCCCTTTGCTCCTCCCAAGGGACTCATTATAGGGTGACCTCACCCAATAGGGAGAGCCCATCGGGAGCCGCAGGAGCCACAGTTGCCTTAGACCTCATTCAATATAGATGGGAGCAGAATGCAACTGCATTATTGTATTATTGTATTATTGTATTTGCCCTATAGGCACAGAAAAGTGTGTGTGTGTGTGTGTGTGTGTGTGTGTGTGTGTGTGTGTGTGTGTGTGTGTGTGTGTGTGTGTGTGTGTGTGTGTGTGTGTGTGTGTGTGTGTGTGTGTGAGTGTGTGTGTGTGTGTGTGTGTGTGTGTGCGTGTGCGTGTGTGTTTGTAAGCTAATTGTTTATCTGTAAGGGTGAGTGTACATTTCTGCAAGGAAGGCCATAAGCAATAGACTCATACACTTGACTGAAGACTAAATATGTCTTGTTTAAAAATAGTTTTTGTGGAAAAAAATGTCCTTGACAATGTGAAGAACCCACTCATCTTCTTTTTTTCATGCCTCCTACAGGAGGATATTTTCAAAATAAAAGTGTGTGAGTTTCTCCTCTAGCGATCAATGAAAATATGGTACAGTTGTTTACATTTCTGCTTCCAGGCAAGGAACCTGAGCAAGAGTTAACCAAATGGCCTTCAATGTTACATTGATCCACACACATACATCCATAAGGCCATTTACCCACACACACACTCATAACTGAAACCCACACATAAGCCAAGTCTTTTTCTTTCTCTATATACTCTCTATCTAACTCTAACTCTCTTTGCCTCCCCCCATCCCTCTATCTCTCCCTCTCTCTCTCTCTGTCTCTGTCTGTCTGTCTGTCTCTCTCTCTCTCTCTCTCTCTCTCTCTCTCTCTCTCTCTCTCTCTCTCTCTCTCTCTCTCTCTCTCTCTCTCTCTCTCTCTCTCTCTCTCTCTCTCTCTCTCTCTCTCAGGAGCGCACGCACACACACACACACACACACACACACACACACACACACACACACACACACACACACACACACACACACACACACACACACACACACACACACACACACACACACACACACACACACACGACCCAGGCAAGTGAAAAAGAGTTCTCTGGGAGCTCAAATACAGTCAGGCAATCGATGGAGCTAACAGCCACTCAGCCTCTCTTCAGAGCTGAAGAAAAACATACAGTGAGGAGAATACGTATTTGATCCCTTGCTGATTTTGTTGGCTTGCCCACTAATAAGGACGTGATCATTCTATATTAATGATAAAATGTATTATAATATAGAGAGACAGAATATCAAAAAGAAAATCCAGAAAATGACTTTGAAGAATATATTTTAATTGATTTGTATTCCATTGAGGAAAATAAGTATTTGACCCCTCTAGTCAAAGAAGACAAAATTACTTGGTGGCAAAGCCCTTGTTTTCTCATACAGAGGTCAGATGTTTCTTTCAGTTAATGACAATGTTTNTATATATATTAGAAAGGATTTTTGTCCGCTTTTCTTTGCAGATCATCTCTAAATAACTTAACCCTGTGAAACCTGAACCATGAAAGCAATGAGAGAAAATTCTATTTTTTTGGAATTTGCTTCAATATTGGTCCCTTATAAGAAATGTAAAAAAAAAATATCAAAATTTTGTTAAGGTCACTGAGATATTTGATGCATCATATATGATGCATCAGGCTTTAAAGGGAATGAAAATTCCAATTTCATGACCATTGAAAAATGACTTTTAATGCATTTGCATCTTTTTTTTTATTTAAAAAAGTTGTCAGACAATTTAATTTGAGGATTATCTTTAAATATTTAGTGAGATCCTGCCATTTTTTTAAGCCTATCCTTGTTTTAGCAGGACCATATTTTATATTTCCCACAGCCTGGTTGGGTAATTTTTTAAAATCTATGTAAAAACATAGCTAATCAAATGCTTAACAACCTATTTATGAGTGTAATATAGATCATCATTCATTTTTTATGTGTAATTTGAATATATGGGTCCATTACTACAATTGGACCATTTCTCCATTCACTTCAATGCATTTTTTTACGAGATCATAATTTCAACATTTTGCATTACATTTTCAAAATCGCAAGTAAAACGTGTTTCTTAAGGCAATATCTTTGTCTTGAAGTAAAACAACTTGTGTGTTTTGTTAAACGATCGTCGTGGTATGCTTTGTAAGTTTCCCTATGGAGCACATGCATTGATGGCTGACTTCCTGCCACCGCCGGATGGTGCTTATATGTCTCATCAGTTTTAGCACGATCTCTCTGCAACACGGTGTAAAAATATAAACTCTTCCTTGATTAATTGCACAAAGCAAGTGTTCAAATTAAAGGATGTAGAGTGATATTTCGGAAATTTGTACACAAACCTTTTGCAATTTGTCGATATCTCAGCGTCGGTCAGGGAAACCGCTTCTACTCCATTTTTGC
>NC_085869.1:41339860-41359860 GCF_034702125.1 Engraulis encrasicolus
AGAACGGCGGCACTGTTGTGACATCACAAAGACAAGCCCAGCCCTCCATTTCCTGTTGTGGGTCCTATTGTTTGCTCTTTAGTTCCTTTTGCTCACATCTTCTCGAACCTGGGATCCATTCTTGGAATGTAAAAAAATAACGTCTGCAATACAAAAACTGGGGCGTGGTGTTTGCAAAACAATTCAGATTTTTTATTTTTTCCTGCTCCTCACTCCCCTCATTTTTTTATCTACATCTGAAACAGGCCCATGAAACCACATCTTTGAATAAAAAGAACACACATGTGTATCTAAATGAAATGGAACATCAAACTCATCTCTGTGGAACACACAGTCTTTGCAGTGCTATACCGTATATTGTAGGCCTATGCATATTGACTGCCTCTTCTGAAGCTCCTTCCCACTATTAGCACTAAAGTAATGCAGTTCCACATGACATTCAACCACTGCTATCAAAAGAGCCAGGAAGTGGGGATTCAACCCATAACCATGGCAACAACATTCCTCTACTACTCTATGGGGAGCCATTGCACAAGAAAGGCTGCCGTGCAGCTAAACTACAAAAGCCGGTTAAATCTCTGGCAATGTCACCACTAAAAAATGAATATAATGATCTTTTAGAGTGCAACTCCACCACTGTAGCCACTAAATCTCTGTCTCTCTGTCTCTCTGTCTCTCTCTCTCTCTCTGTGTCTGTCTCTCTCTCTCTGTCTGTCTCTGTCTCTCTCTCTCTCTCTCTCTCTCTCTCGCACGCACGCACGCACGCACACGCACACGCCCCAAGGTCCTCCCCAATAACAGGGCAATGGAGAGGCTGGTGCTGATCTGCTGTGATGTCATATAGAGAGAGAGACAAACGCTCGTTACTTCATTTACACATCACCACAGTGCCCCTGTTCACATCATGCATCACTATACATCTGAACATCAACTAGGAGACCACCAAGAGGGTGGGCTGAAGAACCACAAGCCTCTTCCAAGACCAGGTTCAGGCAGGGATCCCCTTTCAATATTCAACCTCCCATCCTTTCCCTCTTGTAGCCTTATGATGATAGAAGTATTATTGAAGATCTCACAAAAAAGCACGATTGGCCTTTTTTCATTTGCAATTGCATTGTTGAATGGGTAAAAGTCCCCCAAAAGTTGTTGTGTCTAGTCTGACCGCTGGGAAACTTGTATTGTTTTCTCCGTGGAGGCAGGGCATCAACAAAACACGAGGCCACAGGCAAAAGGAGAGGACGAGAGGTTAGATACTGAAAGGGACTCAAGGACTTCCCAGTCATGGGGACCCACGATGTACTGGATCCCACTCTTCCCTCTTTGACCCAGCCCACCCCCCATTCCATCCACTCCCCAGCAACTCTGACCATTTATTACTCTCGGCACATACAAGGAGGATTAAAAAAAAAAGCTGTGGCCTCTCCCCGAGGCCACGGATTCATCCATCTATGCACTGCTATGTCAATGGTAACTCCACACAGCCTAACTATCACAGTTACACCTCAATAAATTAAAACAAACAAAAAACTTGACAAATGGTAAAGCGTCAACTGGATCCACTGATTGTGTCTGGTCAATTTCTATACAGTATGTTTCAACTACAACTGTTTGTTAGTCCACTGTACACTGTAAAGTTGTCAATACTGTTAACACAGAGCAAAACAAATTAGCCAGTGTCTGTAAATAGTCACGTTTGATGATGGCCCGTACTGATGACCTCATGATGCCCAGGCTTGTGTTAGACATACCTTCTTGCCTACAATGCAATGGGCTTGGGCTGAGACATTATCTTCTTGTTAAGCTAACACTTTGCTATCCAATCAAGGCATATACTGTACCTTGTAGTGCTCTGAACGTCTGAAGCCTTCGAAAAAACGATATCTTAATCTCATTAAATACATGAAAGAAAACAAAACATAGTATTCAATAAATAAACACAGTACAAAATAAGCAACTAAAAAAAGCTTGAAATAATAATAAAAAAAATGTGTTCGCATTTTGTGTGCCCATAGTCTTTTTTTCTGAGCATATAGCACAGAATACAAAACATCTAATTCATCCTCGGCACAAGTTGGCGAAGATTCTGAGACGGTGCAAGTGAGGAAGGGTGTGTGTGTGTGCATGTGTGAGTATGCGTAAAGGCCTAATTGTGAAAACCAACACATCTTGTGGGATGAAACCACACCATTTCGTACTCCATTTTGCTGCGCAAAAAAAGTCTTTTTTTTCTGAGGATGGCACAATTGCTATTCTCATAGCAAAACCTAATCTTGAAATGTCAAACCTATTACCATTCTGGCGGCAAGCTTGCAGGGTTAAATGTTTGTTTGACTGTGTGTGTGTGTGTGTGTGTGTGTGTGTGTGTGTGTGTGTGTGTGTGTGTGTGTGTGTGTGTGTGTGTGTGTGTGTGTGTGTGTGTGTGTGTGTGTGTGTGTGTGTGTGTGTGTGTGTGTGTGAAACTGTAGCATGGGTAAATGCATCAGCATGAAGACCCTGCCCTCTAAAAGACTCCACATCCCAGAATGAATCAGTGAGAGATGTTAGGTGGTCATATTTACACCACGGCTTTGGGACTGGAAAAAAAACGTTCAACTTCCCCCAGAAGTTCCTTACACTTTCATCAGCTGTGAGATCTACAGCAAAAAACAATAACAACAATAATAAAAAACAGGACATGGCACGAAGAAATTTCCTCATGTTTTTCAGGTCTTGCAGACATCTGGTTTCTACAATAGTCACCACCCCTTTTTTACTCACTTCGGAGAGAACTCAGTTCAGTCCCTAGTGAGTGAGACACATGTGAGAGATATAAGGTCCGTTTAGGCCTCTTTGGGCCTAGGGGCCAGGCAAAGTCCCACGTGCAGGCAGTCAGTCAGTCAGTTCAACATCATTCTTAATCCATAAATGGATTTAAACATAACAATAAGCAGACGTTGACAGTGGTATCAGTCTACAGAAAAACAAAAACAATAAAATACATTAGACAAAAAAAACAATAGTGGCAAAAAAATGTGCCCACTGCGGCCATTGAAGATAATATATGTGCGTACACAACAGCAATGGCAATCAGAGTGATAGTAGTTTTGCGGAGCCATATCAGCACCAGAGTCCATGCTGAAAAGTTCAGACTTGTGATGTCAGCCTTACATTGCTGACTCTTACATCATTTACTGTTCATAAGAGAATGATCAATTCAGTGTGAGAGAGATAGTGAGGACACACACATACACGCTCGTTCACTCGCACGCACCCTCACGCACGCACGCACGCACGCACGCACGCACGCACGCACGCACACACACACGCACACACGCACACACGCACACACGCGCACACACACACAAATCGGATTAAGCGTATCATACACAGATCAGTCTGCAAACTGGCAGGAGAAACACCTGGACAGTGGCATACATCCTTATCAGCGTCCCTTACAGAGTTGGCCCGAATACATGAACACACAAACACAACAGAGCCGTAACTAATCAGCCATGTCTGTCTCGCCACCCCTCTCCACATGTGTCCACTCATGTCCTCCCATGTTTCAGCACCGCAGAAAGAGTTTGGCAAAGTGTGTGTATGGGCGTGTGTGTGTGTGTGTGTGTGTGTGTGTGTGTGTGCATGGCTCTTTGGCAGGATACAGGAGCCGCTTAGAATGTGCAGGAGCTTGATAGTGTAGTGTGTGTGTGTGTGTGTGCGTGCGCGTGTGTCTGTGTGTGTGTGTGTGTGTGTGTGTGTGTGTGTGTGTGTGTGTGTGTGTGTGTGTGTGTGTGTGTGTGTGTGTGTGTGTGTGTGTGTGTGTGTGTGTGTGTGATGTGTATATATGGGTATAAAGACTCCTTAGTTGCCATCATATCAGTCCAAACAGATCCATGTCTGGGAACAGGAATGCGGCAGACACCAATGCCAGCTTCAGATGCCACAGATGTTTTGAACGTTGTGGACGAATGTGAGCAGAGAATGTGTGAGAGAGAAGGCTGGAGATCACCATCAGTATTCTTGTATGTTGAGTTCTTTCGCCTTTCTGTTCAGTGTTTTCTCTGCTTCTAAGTCCATCTTCAGCCTGGCCGTCCTCTTCAAGGAGACCTTAGCTAGTCAACCGGATTTTGAAACACCTTGAACAAAGATATTTTAACCAATGAACAAACAAGCAACGTCTTCAGAAATGATGGCGCTAATGTGGGGCTAATCTCTTGCAGTGAATTGTGGTTGAAGACAAAAATAAGAAGATAAAAGGCAGTGAGATAAGGACACTGATGACGGCACCAGTCCATGTCCGTCCAGGAGAGAAACGTCCTCCCAAAAATGGCCTGATTGATTGTCCACCTAAATCCAGTAGGCCACCATCTGGCTTTGAAGAAACCAACCGTGACTGGGCGTATGTGGACAAAAAAAGAATGAAGTATCAAAACAACACATGATGGATTCAACCAACCAACCACGTCTCGTCTGATGACCGCTTCGCATCATATCACCTCAGCAGCAGATGTAGCCATGGCGACAGCCTGAAGGATGGCGAACATATCTGTCTATGTGTTTGTGGTCATTTGCCATTATTGTTGTTTGTTAAAAAGTTGGACGGACTACTCAACAACTGTTGAACGTGGGGTGGGGAGTGAGAGCGAGTGATAGCAGGCCTGGACCGGGGCGCGGCGACGAAAGCTCACAGGAGCGACGAGAAATACAGAGAGAAGGAGAGAGAGACAGACTCCTGTGAGGGGGTATGTCATCATGAGACAAGCTGAGAGAGAGAGTTAGAGAGAGAGAGAGAGAGAGAGAGCGAGAGAGGGGGAGGGAAAGAAATAGAGAAAGACAGAATGAGAGAAAACAAAAGAGAAAAAGCAAGAGAACAGCAGAGAGGTAAGTGGGAGCCACAGAGAAAATGTGACCAAACAATCTCTGGGTTAGCAAAGGGTGAAAGTAGAAAGTAGATAGAGAAAGAGGAGGATATTCAGAGCGAAAGACACATGAGATATTCAGAGAAAAGGATCCAGAAAAAGAGGGAAGAGGTAAGAGAGAGAGAGAAAGAGAGAGAGGACAGATAGAGGGGCACAATCATCCCCTCATCCAGGGCAAGGTACAGTAGACTAGCTTAGCGAATGCTAGCGTAGCGTCGAGTAGGCAGGTGGTCGTGGCTTTACTCCACTGAGCCTGGGTGAAGGCTCAAGGCCGGGGGGTCCAGGCAGGTGGGCGAGTAGCTGAGGTGCGGCTCCTTGATCCACAGCAAGGGGGCGCCGTTCTTGCCCTCCTGGCTCTTGCTGTGGCTGCGGCTCCGGTAGCGGACCAGCAGCACGGCGATGAGCAGGATGCCAAAGATGGGGAACGGGTAGAAGAAGACAAAGTAGAAGAGGGAGTCGTTGGAGCACACCACGGACTGCAGACTGGAGGCTGCAATATGGGGAAGTGGAGGGGGGACGAGAGAGAGAGAGAGAGAGAGAGAGAGAGAGAGAGAGAGAGAGAGAGAGAGAGAGAGAGAAAGAGAGAGAGAGAGAGAGAGAGAGAGAGAGAGAGATAGAGTCAAACTCAATTATTGTAAATTATTGTCAGTTAAGTCCATTGACACTTCCATTCAGCATGCAAGGAGAGACAAACCTTTCTATCAACATCCTCTGAAACAGAGATACAAAGTACGAGATATACCGCAAGTGACAGTGAAATATCCAAACTTCTTGTAACGAAAAAAGTTCGGTCTATTTCTGTTATATAATATAAAAAGCTACATTGCAGCACGAGATGTCAGGGTCTGCCTAACCTGTGTTGATCCAGTGCAGGAAAAATGAAACAAAATGCGCAGATACATCACAGCATGTTTAATTGCGGCAGCTTCTTGGCAGGGGCAGTGAATCATTCGAGGAAAAGTGCAGGGGTGACGATATTTGGGGATCTGACTGCATATATATTCAGACTTTAATCTCCACTTACTCAACACAAACGCATAACGTCTGAATACCAATATGGCTTATTTGAATTTCAGACGGGGAGAGCGGAGAAGGGAGTGGGGGAGTGGGGGCAAGTGAGGCCGGTGTGTGTGTGAGAGAGAGTGTGTGTCTACAGTATGTGTGTGTTTCTGGAAGAGAGAGAGAGAGAGAGAGAGAGAGAGAGAGAGAGAGAGAGAGAGAGAGAGAGAGAGAGAGAGAGAGAGAGAGAGAGAGAGAGAGAGAGAGAGAGAGAGAAAGAAGGAGTAAACTATAGGAGGAGATGAGAGTGTCTGAGGGTAGAATGAAAGAAGGCAGGAAAGCAAGCAAGAAAGAAAGATAAAGAGAAAATAGAAAGAGAAAGTGAAAGATAAAGAGAAAGACTGAGAGAGGTAGAGAGAAAATGTAGAGACATAAGAGAGAGCAAGAGCAAGTGGGAGAGAAGAGGAACGTCAAAAGTGAGCAAAAGAGAGAGAGGGTGTGTGTTTGAGCAGGAGGCAGGGAGCAAGAGATAGTGTGAGGACAAGTCCATGAATATTAACGATATGCCTAATTAATATGAATGAGCTGAGATGATGAGACGTGTCCTGGGGGGCTGCCTGCAGTTTGGCGTGAGCACCCTAGAAGGCACAGCAGTGCCCTAGTGGTTAAGAAGATGGGCTTCAGATCAGGCTTCAGATGGGCTTCAGGGTTGCAGGTTCAAATCCCACTCTTCCACTCCCTATCTAACTTCATGGCTGAGGTGTCCTTGAGCAAGGACCCTAACCCCAAACACTGCTCCTCCAGGGACTGTAACCGATTCCCTGTACTCATAATCACTGAGTCGCTTTGGATAGAAAAAAAAACATCAGCTAAGTGAAATGGTGTAATGCAGTGGTTCCCAAACTGGGGGTCGAGATTGTAAGGGGGGGTCGTGGAGGTACTGAAGGGGGGTCGCGGACAAAAGCGACTTGTATTCATGTGTATAGTTGATAGATGTATTTGCTGTCCTGTGAATATTGCTAGATTTTGGCACATTAATAGTTTGTCCACTAATATTGCTAGAAATCCATTGCGAGGCTAAGACTATGGTGGGTCGGCGGGTTGCAAATGGGGGTCCCCGCTGAAAAAGTTTGGGAACCACTAGTGTAATGTAATACACAAGACCCTCCAACCTCCACCACCAACCATCGCCTTCCATCTCCACTCTGCCTTATCGGAGCCAGTGCGCCGTTCCGGCCTCATGAGGACAATTTCCTGTCTATAGACTCTCTATCTCTCTCTCTCTGTATGTTGAGGATGGTAATAATGTGTTTTTGTGTGTGAGAGAGAGGGAAAGTACTGTACCTTTCTGCTGTATGTTGACAATGGTGATATCCCACTTGTTGGTAGCCAGGCTTTACCAGGCCCCACTTATCTCTGTGTTTTTGTGTGTGTGTGTGTGTGTGTGAGAGAGAGAGAGGGCAAGTACCTTTCTGCTGTATGTTGACGATGGTGACGTCCGAGTTGTTGGTAGCCAGGCGGTACCAGGCCCCTCTGGGGTTGAGCAGCCACTCCTCCACGTGGCAGTAATACCCGCCCGCGTCGCCCGGTCGCGCCCGCTGCAGCGTCAGTGTGTAGAGGTCGGAGGTCGTGCGCTCGAACTGCAGCCGCGACTCGGGCCCGCCCGGCGGCTCTGCGGGGCTGCAGTTGCCGTTGCCAAAGACGGCGTCGTGGCCGATGGAGAAGACGCACTCGTGGTCCGTCGAGGTCGCGGCGGAGGTCAAGGAGGCGGCGTCGTCAGGGCGGATGACGTACCAGGAGACGGAGAAGCGGGAGTCGCGCGAGGACTGCGTGGGGATGCTGCAGCCCAGCCGGATGGAGCCGGTCTCAGGTACCGTCACGTTCGTCTCAGCCTCTTCCACCTGCAAACGGGCCTCTGTAGTGGGAGAGAAAAATAAGAATAGAAAAAAACCATGTAACACTTTACCTGACTATGTAACACGTTCATAGCAAGCAGCATGTCATTTTTTCAGAAGGTGGTAGTTGACATGCTGGGGGGCGCTGTGGCGCAGCGCACTAAGCCCCCCACATTTGGGCTTACATTGTCCATGGGGACCCCGGTTCGAGTCCGGTCGGGGTCATTACCTAGCCCTACCCCCTCTCTCTCTCACAACTGTTTCCTGTCTCCTCTCACACGGTATTGTCATAATAAAGGCCAAAAAGCCCCAAAAAATACATTAAAAAAAGAAAAGTTAACATGCCAATAGTTTGCTGACCATGTTCTCATCCTATTTCAGATCCGCTCAAGGTTTTAGCTATGTCTTGATGTATGTGACGGATGAATGCACACACAGGCACGCCCGCACACCGCACACACGCACGAATGCACGCATCATGCACACACTGCTGCAAAAAATGCTTTTACAGATATTGCCGTTGGTTAGCTCTGGAGGCTTATTTATTTATATGCCAACTGGGTGTACTGCAATTAGTCAGCATTACTGGTCACAACTCAGACATGGTAAAGATGTTAAGAAGCACGCTGGGAAAATGAGAGATAGGAGGAAAGGCCCTGTGGCGTGACCGTGAGAGAAAAGAATGTAAGAACAGGATGGGAGAGAGAGAGAGAGAGAGAGAGAGCGAGAAGAAGGGGGGTAGCACTCCGTACAGAGACAACAGGTTTGAAAAGCGGCCACTGGAGACTAGAGAAGTGAATTTCAAGACGTTTCCCGTTTCCTCCCTAAGGCATAAGCAGAACTCTAACAGTTGAACAGATCTGTAGTTCTTGCTTGAGTAAAGTGTGTGTCTGTGTGTGTGTGTGTGTGTCTGTGTCTCTCTCTCTCTCTTTGTATGTGTGTATGTGTGTGTGTGTCTGTGTGTGTGTGTCTGTGTGTGTGTGTGTGTGTGTGTGTGTGTGTGTGTGTGTGTGTGTGTGTGTGTGTGTGTGTGTGTGTGTGTGTGTGTGTGTGTGTGTGTGTGTGTGTGTGTGTGTGTGTGTGTGTGTGTGTGTGTGTGTGTGTGCGTGTGCGTGCGTGCATGCATCTATACATGCGAGCGCACATCTTTATCTCTTGTGAGTGAAGGAAACGGAGTGGTTAATTTACACTGCTGGAAGACTTCCACTTGTTTCTAAACAAACGTTTAGTTTGGTTCATAAAGAATTCATTTAGCCTAAATCTGTAGACAACAAGCTTGGCCTGTTAACAGCACAGATACGTAGCCGAGGAATACAAAAAGTGGAGCAACACGAAACCTCAAAACACCCAGGAGACTCAGGCACAGATTTGCTTTCCCTAAAATACTTTCTGAAATACGACAGTCTTGTCTCACCACTGACAAGAGATAAATAGGCAAGTCAATAAAAAATAACTGCTTACGAGACTTTTGATTAATTTTTTTTTCAAGTGAGAACACAATGTCAAAGTGTTTAACAGCAGCTGTGACATAAACCCACTAGAGCAGTCGCAACGTAACCCAGATGCCACCCTAACAACGGGTTCCTGGCGACAGTCTAATTTTGGGAGTCACAACAGAGGGTGGAAGCGTGTGTGTGTGTGTGTCTGTGTGTGTGTGTGTGTGTTTGTGTGTGTGTTCTCGTTACTTTGAATAGTCACATACTAAGGAGCCCTTCACACTGCTGTTTCTCTACGCATCTTCACTCAAGCTCTTAGATCAGACTAAAAATACTTATTCAAGGCCTCATCCACTTCCACCTACTGTAGATCCAAAAGGATGAAGATGAGAAACATTGGGCTTCACATACTTAGCTTCAGAAATAGCAACATGGAGGAGGCTGTGGTGATCCATGTTGATTTCATTTTCAAGTTCTTAACATTTTCTCAGCCATCTCGCCAACTTTAACTTCTAGATGACTTTTCTCCATACTTCTACAGTGAACCCGTCAAGCAAGATATCGAAGATATCTAATGAGCCGGGAAAGTCCTCAGGGAAATCCAGCCAGAGTTTTTTGCAGCCAGTTAGACAAAGTACTGTATATATATACATGGGCATGTATCTGTACGAGATGAACTTATGACTTGACAGTGTATAATATTATATTATTTATACTATTACTATATTCCCTAATTTAATATCACACACAGACACACAGACACAGACACAGACACAGACACAGACACAGACACAGACACACACACACACACACACACACACACACACACACACACACACACACACACACACACACACACAGACACAGACACAGACACAGACACAGACACAGACACAGACACACACACACACACACACGCACACACAAATGACTGGCTGTCACAGTCAGTCCAGCCTGTGTTAAATAAAAGATGAGCCGGGGTGGAATTCTGGCCAGGCATCTTCTCTGACCTCCAAAACAATTTGGTCAGGCAGATGCCAAGGCCACCCACAGAGTAGGCCCTGCATCGCCATGGTATCAACTGCTCCCTGGACATACGGGCCAACAGATTGGTCTGTGGGACACTGGAAGGGTGCTAACCTTTTTGGTTCTGGTCAGTGTTGAAAAGCGAATACTGCCTGTGAAGGCTGCGATGAGGGAGAGGGTGAGAAACAGAAACGGAAATGGAAGCAGAAAGAGAGAGAGAGAGAGAGAGAGAGAGAGAGAGAGAGAGAGAGAGAGAGAGAGAGAGAGAGAGAGAGAGAGAGAGAGAGAGAGAGAGAGAGAGAGAGAGAGAGAGATAGAGAGGTGGTGGGGAGTGTGCAGGGAGAGAGAGAGAGAGAGAGAGAGAAGGCAGTGCAAGTGAGAGAGAGAGAGTGTGAAAAAGAGAGGCGTGGCAGAGAGGTGCTGTATGAAGGAGGGAAAAGGAGAGAGAATGAACAGAACAGCAGACAACAAAACAAAAGTGAGAAAAAACAGGACAATGAGAGAGAGAGAATTGCAGATAGAGACCATGCAGAAATAACAGCAGAAGAGAGTGAAGGAAAGAGATGGGATGAGAGAATAGCGATAAGAGAAAAGAGAAAGAGAATTAACAGTGGCGGGGAGCATGGGAAAGACAGAATAAGAGAATGAGAATGGATGGCATGACAATATGTACCAAACGGGCAGCAGAGGAGAGAAGCCTGTAGAGCACAGCGAGGGGAGCAGGTGGCACACGCACACACGCATACATGCGCACACACACACGCACACAAAAACACACACACACACACACACACGCACGCACGCATGCACGCGCGCACGCGCACACACACACACACACACACACACACACACACACACACACACACACACACACACACACACACACACAGACAAACAGACAGACACAGACAGACACAGACAGACATACAGAAAGACAGAAATACAGGCACACACAGGCACACACACAGGCACACACACACATATAGGCACATACACACACAGGTACATACACACAGAGGCACATGCGTGCATACATAAAAACCTACGCACACGCGCGCAAACACACACACACACACACACACACACACACACACACACACACACACACACACACACACACACACACACACACACACACACACACACACACACACACACACACACACACACACACACACACACACACACACACACACACACACACACACACACACACACAAAGGGCAAGGGGTGAAGAAAACGGGCTCCTATGTGGAGGGAGGTCAGCCAGTTGATCTGGCCAGTTGGCAGGCCTGGGTTTGTGCTAGCCATGTATCCCCACTGGCCCTTACACTACACAGGGCACCTGAGCCAGGCCGCAGCCAGGTGGCACCGTCTGATGAGGTCATCAGAGCGAGACGGGACCTTTTCAAGGAGAGCCAGGTTAAGGGGGGTTATGATGGAACATGGCTGGATGGTCACATCTCATTAAGTGGAGGGGGTGGTGGGTGATAAGAGGGGTGTGTGTGTGTGTGTGTGTGTGTGTGTGTGTGTGTGTGTGACAAGCGTCATGGCACCATGTGTGGGCAACAGAGTGGAAATCCCTCAGTACAGCTAACATGTTTAAGCTACAATGGCCGCATGAACGCCATCTGAATCTCTGCTCTTTCTGTGGTACTGCACACAAATAGTAGAGCGGCTACAGGAAAAATCGTGCAAATTATGATACAAGCGTGAAATTCGGCAAGTATGTGCTCAAGAACCATACGATCAAATCTACCCGATTGGCCACTTGAAATGGCGGCCATTTTCCAAGATGGCCGCCAAAAAAGACCCCAGAAATGGATTTATTGCATAGAATTGACCTAGAAATGTATGATTCAAGCATGAAATTCAACATGTATGTGCTCAAGAACAATATGATCAGATCTACCTGATTGGCCACTTGAAATGGCGGCCATTTTCCAAGATGGCCACCAAAAAAGACACCAGAAATTGATTTATTGCATGTAATTGACCTTGAAAATTATGATACAAGTATGAAATTCAACATATATGTGCTCAAGACCAATACGATCAAATCTACCTGATTGGCCACTTCAAATGGCGGCCATTTTCTAAGATGGCCACCAATAAGGACCTCAGAAATAGATTTATTGCATAGAATTGACCTAGAAAATGATGATACAGGCATGAAATTCAACATGTATGTGCTTAAGACCAATACGGTCAAATCTACCTGATTGTCCACTTGAAATGGTGGCCATTTTCCAAGATGGCCGCCAAAAAAGACCCCAGAAAGTGTTTTATTGCATATAATTGACCTAGAAAAGTATGATACAAGCATGAAATTCAACATGTATGTGCTTAAGACCAATACGATCAAATCTGTCTGATTTGCCATTTGCAATGGTGGCCATTTTCCAAAATGGCCACCATGAAAAACTCTAAAAATGGATTTGTTTCACAGAATTGAGAAAGGAAATTATGATACAAGCACAACCAAGAAATGTGGCAGTTATGTGCTTAAGACCAACACAATACATTTTAAGTAATTTTCCAGTTTAAATGACAGTGATTTTCCAAGATGGACGCCAAAAAATACCATAGAAATGGATTTGTTGCACAGGATTGATCAAGCAAGTTATTATACAAGCATCAATTTTGGCATGAATGTGCAAAAAAAACAATACAATCAAATCTTCCTGACTCGCCACTTGAAATGGAAGCCATTTTATAATATGCTTAATAGGCTGAATTTAGCCCAGAGGAGAGCAAAAAAAATGATGATACAAGTGTGTAATTTTGTGTGTTTGTGCTTAAGAGCAATAGGCCTATAATCAAATCCACTCATTTGCAACTTGAAAACGTATGGTAGCCATTTTTAAAGATGGCCATCAAAGAAGACACTAGAACTTCATTAATTGCAATTAATCTAGCAGATGTGGCCCAAATCAATGTTTTGAATTTCCAATGATTTCATCATAGAAGGAAACACAATCAAGCAAAAAGGCACACAACTATAGGCTACCGAGGGTAACCCCGGCTCTCTGAGGCATATGAACCAGACATCTCACTATGGGTAACGCCCGCGACCATTTGCCAAAACTTGCTTTCAACCATACCGTCAGACCAATGAGCTGCGCAGATGGGGATCCAGCCCCCTCGGGGACAAAGCCCAGGTGCCCTGGGCTCTGAGCTTCAATCTGAGGCAACTAACCTTTGAGCTTGTGGGTGAGTGTAGCAATCTAGTGAGATGTCTCGTTCATCTCCCTCAGAGAACCAGAGATACCCTCGGTAACCTATAGTTCTCTTTCTGTCGAAACACTCGACATCCCACTATGGGTATTGAAAAACTCCAGATTGAGTTGACTTTACCTAGAATGCGCAAACAAAAGCTTGGCCGGGGAACAGACCATTCTCCTGCCGATGCCCAGAGCTGTTGAAGGCAAAGAGGCAGCGTCCATCAGCAGTGATAAACGTCATGCTCACCCAACGCGCAGCCCGAGATGCAACAGCCGCCCAAGGGCCCAGGGTCTTCGTTCCGAACCCGAAGAAGAGAGGCTAGGCACCAGGCGCACAAAGGCAGCGTCCGGACATCCAATACCACGGAAAACACGCAGTGTAGGGAACCCAGGGCACGGAAACCACCCGTCTGGGTGTAACCGATATGCAGGTGGAGCCCATAGAGGTGTAGCGAGGCCCTCAATACCAAGTGGTATTCCCCAATGGCAAACCAGGACTTGGCACAAGGGGGCATTTCCAGCATGTTCAGTACACAACATCCGCAGGTGCAACCGTGCTGGCAGAAAAGACCATTCTCCAGCAGGGCCGTAGGTCCAAGTTGCGGACGGAGAACCTAGTAGCAACCACCACCACAGCGAGCTGGCCAAGCCAGCCCCGATAGATACCCGTTTGAGGGCACACACTATGGTTCCCAAAGTCCAAGGGGGACATCAAAGATACACTTCCCCTCGATCATGCATCCTAGTCGAGCAGGGGCCTGAGATACTTCATTGGAGAAGTATGGTCTAGCTAACCACGGTCGCCCTACCCAGGGATAGCACTCCAGGCAGCACAATTGACACTCGCACTCCTGCTGAACGAATGAGACACACACTGTGAGGGGTGACCGACCCAAGGGAGACACGTGTAATGCGTCCTATTAGGAGAGGCGAGGATCCAGGTGGCCTTGACACGATCAGCCTTCTCACCCTTGGGTAGAGGGCGCAACTGACTAGAGAAGTTGCGTTCCACAGAATGTTCCACAGCCTCTGGGAGGAGGCTCTTATCTTTGAATGTTCCAGGCTGACAAGCCAAAGCCATTATGTGATAGCTAAATCAAACAGGTCAATGTCAAGTCCAGAGCAAATAAACTAAATTCATGACAATGCTTGTTTCGGTGTACCTTTTGTTGAACAGCAATATCAAGAGAACCACGAATTGCCGTTATTGACATATTATTACCGCAGTGTCATCGTATTATTAGCATCTCATAACCTTCGGGGTGTGGGGGGGAGGGGGGGCACTGCTTCCATTGATATTAAATTAAGAACTGGCATGTCATCACCATGCTATTTGTGTGTCATACTGTGAGTGGCTTATGTGTCATTGCAGAACATTTTTAATATCTGTATCACTTCATCATCCATGCTAACATATTTAAGGAGAGTGAACAATTATTTCCACCAAATTTGCAATTTGCACATATGAAATTTGCAAATTTCTAGGGTCTTTTTGGCCGCCATCTTGGAAAATGGCCAGCATTTTAAGTAGCAAATAAAGTAGACTTGATTGTAGGCCTATTGGTCTTAATTAGCCTAGAAATCTAGACGCCCCTAGCGACCGCAAATTGAATTTGCTCCCGGGGGCAGTCTAGCGGACCCCGGTCGTTTTGCGAGGCTGAAAGTTATCCGATGACAGGGCCAATCAAATCGCGAGGGGGGCCGGGCTACCTAGTAAACAGGAAACTTTCTAAGAAGAAGCATGGTGTCCGTCCCTGCTACGTACAGCACGAAAGTGTTTACTTAATTTAAAAAGCCTGGATGATAATACATTTCGTGGCTGACATGGATTGATGTAATAATACACCATGAACTTATCGGACACAAATAGATCTCAACACATTACCATTTGATCATTCGATGTTTTAAACTAGCTCGGTAAGCTAAGTTGAGCATTTTACAGAACCAGATAGCCACACGCTATTATCAGACCACTACTGTAGGTGTAGAATGAAATTGCGGCCCCAATTTCTAATAAGACACATGCCATTAAAAACGAGACATTTGGGAGCTTTGAAAGTCTTTGAGTAGCTTACTAAATAGATGGGATCGATAGTCTGGCTAGTGGGAGCGAGCTGACCGGGGAGCGTCCTGCGTTGGGAGCGACAATCAGGGAAAGTTATGGGTATACAGCTAGCTAGCTAACACCGAACATGCCATGTTGACAACAATCATAAATATAACCATTTAACAAGCCCCAAATTGCTCGACATTTCGCTGATTGATCAAAGAGGGCCATGTGGTTGAAAACGAGGCATTTTTGAACTGTGTAAGTGAAAACACGATTTATTAGGAAACTTGTTTGTGGCTGTGGTCATCACACGCTTTCACTGCTACGACGGCTGGAAGTTACCGCTTCACCTACAAAGAGGCCCTCGCCAGTGGCTAGCTAACCTGTCGTCAATAACAGAGCTAGGTATCCAGCCTTGTATTATATGCCTGCCCCAAATTCTAATGAGATCCATGTCATTAAAAACGAGACATTTGGGAGCTTTGAAAGTCTGTAAGTCGCTTACTAAATAGATGGGAATGACACCTAGTCTACCGAGCTAGCGGCTAGCCATGTATTAGTTATGGGTATACAGCTAGCTAGGTAACACCGAACATGCCATGTTGACAACAATCATAAATATAACCATTTAACAAGCCCCACATTGCTCGACATTTCGCTGATTGATCAAGGAGGGCCATGTGGTTGAAAACGATGCATTTTTTAACTGTATAAGTGAAAACACGATTTATTAGGAAACTTGTTTGTGGCTGTGGTCATCACACGAATTCACTGCTACGACGGCTCGAAGTTGCCGCTGCACCTACAAAGGGGCGTGTCGCGTGTACGTTGTGAAAGACAGCTGTGACGTTACACAGAAGTGTGTGGGGATTGGTTGTTCCACCATCCTATTGCGTGACGTTGAGTGCTGAAGCAACCGTTTATCCCGCCCACACTGCCGCCCAGCCCTCCTAGACCCTGGTACAGCTTTTTGCTGTACGGGTCTGGCTGCGCTAGGCTAGGTCTTAATCACATACAAGCCGAATTTCATCATAAATTGCTTGGACAATTCTGTGCAATAAATCATTTTCTAGGGTCTTTTAGTTTTTTGGCAGCCATCTTAGAAAATGGTCGCCATTTCAAGTGACTAATTGGGTAAATTTGATTGCACTGGTCTTAAGCACATACATGTGCTTTCATGCTTGTATCATAATTTTCTAGGTCAATTCTATGCAATAAATCAATGTCTGGGGTCCTTTTGACGGCCATCTTGGAAAATGGCCACCATTTCAAGTGGCCAATCAGGTAGATTTGATCGTATATGTCTTAAACACATACATGTTGATTTTCATGCTTTTATCATAAATTTCTAGGTCAATTCTATGCAATAAATCCATTTCTGGAGCCCTTTTTGGCGGCCATCTTGGAAAATGGCCGCCATTTCAAGTGGCCAATCAGGTAGATTTGATTGTATTGGTCTTAAGCACATACCTGCCAAGTTTCATGCTTGTATCATAATTTGCACGATTCAAGCCAAATTGGCCTTGTAGCCGCTCTACTAAAAATCATGAATTCCTTTACGAACTTTATTTCACTATCTACAGTAAAACACACATTTTCAGACCTAATTTACACGTAGCCCACACAATTACTTCATACTTCACTCACATTAGGCGCATGCTCACAGTAGCGCTGTCAGGATGAATTCATTCTATTTCTCCCCTTCTTTCACTCTAATAACTAATCTGCAATATGTACCTGAAACACACACATATGCACGCACACACACACACGGGCGCACACACACACACACACACACACACACACACACACACACACACACACACACACACACACACACACACACACACACACACACACACACACACACACACACACACACACACACACACACACACACACACACACACACACACACGCGCACACACACACACGCACGCATGCACACACGCGCATACGCACAAACACACACACACACACAAGTGCACACACACACCCCAATATGCACCTCTGTCCCTGCTACAAACCCTGAGTAAAGACTGCTGACACAGCTGACTGGTCCATCATGTCCCTGCACAGTCAAATCCCCAAATAGACAAATCCCTGAACACCTCCTGAATCCCTGAAGACATCCACTCCTCTTCCTCTTCCTCCTCATCATCCGCGTCCTCCTCCACTCTGCTGCCATCCACTCCACTCTGCTTCTCTCACCAACCCCCAACCCCCCCACCCACTCTTATCTGCTCCTCCAAGCCCTACCTCTCCTCTTACCCCATGTCTCTCCCCTCTACTCTCCTCATCATGGCCGTCATTTGAGGATGGCGAATTTTTAACGTTACAGTGTTTAACTCCACAAAAAGATGGTAGAAAGATTTGAAATAAAAATAGGGTGTAACATAGTCAAATGTTCTATCAAACAGCTTCCTTGCTGGAGGTCTGCACCTCTAGTTATTTTTTTGTTTTTTTTGTTTTTCTGCCTTCTTTATGTTGAGTTAGAAACTGGAATGTCACAATTCGTCCTTGGCAGAGGTAAAAATAAAGGATAATTTGGGCACTTCGCAGGAAGCATATACACTGAATTCACATATTCACTCCTCCTCCCTACTACCCCCATCGAAACACCCTGCCCTCCCCTCTCCTTCTCCCATAACCTGATTGGATCAGGGCCAGTGCTCTCTCTCCCCCTCAGGTGTCATGGAGCTGCCAATGCTGTTAAATTACAGCACATTACCGCAGGGGGAATGTCCAGGGGTGCAGCACAGCCATCTCAGGTTAACATCATTACACGACCATACCATCACTCTCCCACGCACGTGCACACACGTGCGCAAACACACACACAGATGCACGGACACACACCATTTTGACTGACATATATGCTGACGCGTTCAATTTTCTAGCCAGGAAAATCTGCCCATCCAGATATTACAGTATGTCCCCGAGCTCTACTTTAGTCATAGCACAGGGTCAGCCCCGGTGCAGTACATGCTATGGACACATGAAATATATATATATATTATGGCAGTGTTTCCCAACCAGGGGTACGTGTACCACTAGGGGTACGCGAGCACACTGCAGGGGGTACGTGGAAAAATGAAAATGTAACAAATATATGGAGCTTAGTTACATTGGGATGGAGAAAGTGATATAGAACTTGACTTAGGGGTACTCATGGCACAACGAAAAGGCTTAGGTGTACACTAGACAAAAAAGGTCGGGAAACACTGTATTATGGCCCCGCAAGCACCTCTCTGGTTATTTATAACATCCCTCTCGACCTCCCTTTGCAGTCTTCCCATCTCTCTCCAATATAGAGGCAGGCAGAGGGCCAAGGTAAGGTAGCCTGGGGGCACTCGTAGTAACAACACACACTGGTCTCTGTGTGTGTGTGTGTGTGTGTGTGTGTGTGTGTGTGTGTGTGTGTGTGTGTGTGTGTGTGTGTGTGTGTGTGTGTGTGTGTGTGTGTGTGTGTCTGTGTGTGTGTGTGTGTGTGTGTGTGTGTGTGTGTGTGTGTGTGTGTGTGTGTGTGTGTGTGTGTGTGTGTGTGTGTGTGTGAGAGTTGACACCTACTTAAACACAAAGCTACCTGGAGAGCGGCCACCAGGGAACCACGTAAGGCAGGTTACACTCTCCAAATCATGGGCTACACTAGGCAAGTTACGCTCGGCTATGACATCTGGGTCATAGCTGTAGACACGCAGGGTAATGTGCTGCCTTACATATTTCAAGACATCATTTATTTTTTATTTCATGCTGTATTTCCTTGGGTAGCACTTAGGGGGTGGCATGAGTCGAGGCCAGAGATTGTGGCTGTCGTTACAGAGACTAAGTTCTGCCCTGGAGACACACAATATCTGATTTTCTTTTTTTTTGGTTCATAATTCCGCTGTAGCTCTTTCAAGAAAATAATTCTGCTGAATGAACACATCTTGATTTGCCTGCTGAAATGCAACACTTAAGTCCCGAGGTCATAGCTTTTTTTCCCTCTTTAAAGAACCACTTTACCCCACTTACGCATTTATCTAACCAATAAGGAAAGCAGGTGGCAAATTCTGGAGAGAAGTATGAATAACTAAGGGCACCTGAATGGCATGACTTTTGAGGAGATATGAATGAATGTTAAATTAATGAAACTTTAATGACCAAATACAAGTGAACCATTACAATTAACAAAAGGCTACAGTGAAAATGATACAGTTGCATTAACAGGGTAAAAACAAGTCAAATACATTTGAGTCAAATACACATCAGCCAAATAAGCTAGTAGTTAATATTTGGGAGACCAAAAGAGAGAAGGACATGGGGAGGGGTGGGGCGCAAAGGCACACACTGTGGTGTGTGGTAGTCATGTGGGGTAATACAGTAATAACTCAATGAAAGATTCTCTGAGACTGTCTTGAAAACCCACACCTGCTGACAATGGCTGGCCACCTCTATGCAATTTGGTCTTTGAGATGGCGGCAACACTTATT
>NC_085869.1:41377360-41384860 GCF_034702125.1 Engraulis encrasicolus
AATAATAACAGTAATAATAAATTATAAGAGTCAGAGAAAATATGAAGGAAACACAATGGAGCAGCAGCATAATCAGGCAGAATCCAATATCCAGCTCTGCAGCAATAAGGGGCAGCTGGGAGACTGTATCGACTGGCTGGCAGAGGAGACGTCTGTCTGGCTCATAGGGCTACACGTGGAGACTGAAGAGGAAATAAGGGAGGACACTGAGGGCACATGGGGCATAGTGATTAAAGGACATAAGGAAATAAGAGAGCAATTATTCTGGTTTAAGGAGTCACTGCAGATGGAGGGGTGGTTTCTTGGACTGTTTGAGAAGTGTGTGTGTGTTGGGGGCGGGTGTGGGGGAGAAGAGGAGGGGAAGAGCAAAAGCATTACAAGGGGAGAGGAGTGGAAAAGATTTTGTTTCTAAGTTGGAGATGACAGCTGTATGTTGAACCAAGTGGAGGACATGATGAAGCCATAGAGGTGCTGTTGGGGAATGGGGAAGGAATTGACAATGGCAAACGCCTGTGCGGGTATTTTGAACATGTGGTTACAAATAAGGTTGCTTGTTTTGAAACTAACAGCAAAAGATGAGGGGATGAGGATGGAGTTCTAGGGCCACAGTGGCGACTAGGAAGCAAAGATGGTGTTTGTAACTGGGAGGTGAAGGCCCAAAGGATCTACTTTGGGACAGATTAAAATCAGGGCAATTGTTTTGGAGGTAATAGGATGAGATGAGAAGATGAGTTAGTGTTCGTCTCATTTGTGTGTTACATACTTCTTGGATCCCCATTATTAGTTGGATCCCCACTATTTGTCTTGGGGTCCACTAAAAATTCATCTCATCAAAAAATTGAGTGCGATGAGATTGGTGGTGTTTTGGGCCAATGGCAGGGTTTAAGAATGATGTTTGTGACTGTGTGAAGCAAAGCCACTAGGGTTCTATTTGAGACAGATTAAAATAAGTGTGTTTGCTTTTTCAGTGATAGAATATGGGGATGGTGTTTGAGATGAGGGTTGTGTTGAAGATCTACCGTACAGCACTGTGTGTTTGCCACGGGGAAGGAAAAGTCATTTGGGCTCTATTTGGGATAGCTGCGATATGGGTAGTATTTTCAAATTTAAAAGAGAAAGAGAGGAGAGGGTGAAGTGGAGAGACTGGGGTACGAGAGCATGCTCATGACTAATTCAGATTCAAAATGCCAACATCCCACTTGGCAATTTGCGGTAATTAACCGCTGCCCTAATTATCATTAATTTGGGGGAAAATATATACACTCTGGCACACACTCAGTTTGGTGGAAGATCACTATAGCAGTTTCAAAGCTTTTTTGTAGATCTTTTTTAAAGTTCAAGGAGAAAAGGAGGTGAAGGAGCATTAAGTAGTGTGAGGGTGGTGTTTCTGGACCGAGTTTGTGCTCAGCACGCGCGCGCGTGTGTGTGTGTGTGTGTGTGTGTGTGTGTGTGTGTGTGTGTGTGTGTGTGTGTGTGTGTGTGCGTGTGCGTGTGCGTGTGCGTGTGCGTGTGCGTGTGCGTGTGCGTGTGCGTGTGCGTGTGCATGTGCGTGTGCGTGTGCGTTTTGTGACCTTATGCCAGTGTATTTTGGGCTGTGTCTCTGTAAGCCTGTGTGTACAGTGTTGGTGGAAAAGGGATTGAGATACAGCAAGACAGATGGGGGAGAGAGACTTGGTTAAATCTTCTATGGATTTAAGGTATCAATGTGGATTCCCAAACATCTTGCAGACGATTTAGAAACAATGTTCTACAGCTGAACTGGACTGAGATATCTGGTGGACATTTGTAAAAGGGTAAATGTTATTCCCTTCTCATTCTTTATAAATATATTTCTCACACACAGCCTCTTTTACATCCTCTCTTTCTCACACACAATCAAAAACACTCACAGCAAGGTCAATGAAAAGTTGTTGTCTTTTTTTCTTCTTCTTTTTTTCTTCAAAGTTATTTCACACCCTTTCCCACCGTATTAAAACCCCCTAAAAAAACGGACCATTTCAATGTTAGTTGTGATCCCCCAGCATTTCCTGTCTGCTAGTTACGCTCCTGTCCATAGCCATTCTGAATGATTTAGCACACGCAACTGCTACCAAAATAGTAATGGTGCCACCCTTGTAACAGTGAATTATAATGTGCATAATGGCATGGATAAGTGTCAGTTGGATATGATGTGCAGGGTGCCAGGTTCCCTAAACTCGCACCTTAACTCTTAAGTCCCACCTTGCCTTTAGTTAAAAAGTTGACTTACATTTGTATTGTTCTTACAGACCTTCTCTGAGTCAGGTGATATCATTCCTTCTTCCAGACCAGAATGTCATCTTTGAACCACATTTGGTTCAATTCTTTGTGCTAGTCCAAAGTTAGAACTCAATTATTTAACTCGAGCGAAGGTAGAAAATGAGCATGTTCCAGGAATTATGCAACGTCTCTTTAATAAGAAGCCTATAGTCCTCATCAGGTGAGCAAAACCAAATGTGTCACAAGACCTAACACTCTCTAGAGCAGTGTTTCTCAACTTTCTTTTGAGGCGAGGCACCCTTTCAATTCATGAAAAATTTCAAGGCACCCCAAACCAAAAAGCCGTAACATGGCATCGCATCCGATACCACACAAGCTTAGAAAAGTAACACATTTGGAGACGTCACACGACCTACGTTCAAAGTTGCAGCTGACTAGGGCGACCTATATTTACTTTATTGTGCGTAATTGGCAGATGAAAGATTCCACTGACTAGCATGAACTTATCAATTTAGACAAATATGTATTATATTACACAATTTATTTATCAGCCTCGTTTCCGCGGCACCCCTGAGGGGGGCCCGCGGCACCCCAGGGTGCCCCGGCACCCCTGTTGAGAAACACTGCTCTAGAGTGCTATATGCAGTGCTTATTATAATCTTTTAATAAAGCTTATTACAATTCTGAGTGGGATAGATCCAATTTGTGACTGTGGCTGGGTTGATACATTCCGAACCATAGACTTAGTGTGTAACATCCTTTAGTAGCAGTGCTCATAGATTTGTATCTATCAACCTGTCAGCTGACTCAATAAAGAGGCAAATGCATAGTGTACCAAGCTCTGTTGCACTGCACTTACACCAGATCTTTAATTAGGAGCTTAGTTAAGCACATCTGGTGAGGGTAACAATAGAGCCAAACAAGCCTCCCAGCTCGACCCAGACGCTTCACGAAAAGATGAATGTCGAGTGCATCAGAGTATGTTGCACTGCACTTACATCTGCATCTTAATAAGGACCTTATTATCTGTCCATCCAGACTTTAGTCATTCAACCTGACCCAGATGTTCCATATATAGACTAATGTGCACCAGGCCCTGTTGCACTGCACTTACACCTGAGCGTTAACCAGGGCCCTCGTTAGGTTGATCAGGTGAGGGAAATGGAACTAAATGCGGCGTCCATCCCGACGGGGCCTTAATAATCTCATCAGGTGTGTGAAAGGCCTAAGTGTGCTTTCCATGGCGGCCCGGTCTTAAGTTCTGAAAATGAGAGGCAAAGCATGACGGAAAACCGCTGGTTTTTACACTTAACATCCTTGCAAATATGACAAAGCCTGTCAGGACAGGAGCTGACAGATTTTGGATAGGAGTGTGTCTGTGTGTGTGTGTGTGTGTGTGTGTGTGTGTGTGTGTGTGTGTGTGTGTGTGTGTGTGTGTGTGTGTGTGTGTGTGTGTGTGTTGTCTGTGTGTGTGTGTGTGTGTGTGTGTGTGTGTTGTCTGTGTGTGTGTGTGTGCAAGCATGCATTGCTCGTGTGTCCATTTAATGTGTGTGTTTTGAGTTTGAAAGAGTGCAAATGTAAGTGAAAAATAAAAAGCTGATTCAGGTTTCTTGCATCAAAGGCTCAAGTGGGCATAAGAGAGTAACGCTGGGCAGCAGGAGGAGAGCGAAGGAGAGAGAGGAGGAGAGGAACAGAGGATGGGAGGGGAGTGGAGACTGGAGGACAGGAGAGGAGTGGAATGGAGAATAGGAAGAGAAGTGAGCGAGAGGAGTGGAAGAGGAGAAGAAAAAAGGGGAGGGGAGTGGAAGAGAGGAGGGGAGAGGTGATAAGAGAAGAAAAAAGCAGGGGAAGGAAGAGGAGCAGAGAGAAGAAAGCAAGAGAGGAAAGAAAACAATACATGGACTGAACGGGATGGATAGAGTCAAAGGTATAAGCCAGTGTTTCTCAGTGGTGAGGTACTGCAGGTTTTTTTAAACGATTTCATAGTTTTGCATTAAGTTATTGGATGCTTGAAACATCACGATTTAGATTGTCTTTCTCGTGCCCACTCTTTATTTACATCAATATTTAACATGCTGTAGGGCCCATCATCTCTCTCCAACTCCCCTCTATGCTAATCGAACATCTACGTATCAGCTGTCAATAGCAACGTGGTTAATATTGGACACGGACACAAATATCCTCCCTCTGAAGCGGGGGTGGCAGAAAAAGATTGGGAAAAACTGTTAGGGAAGAGAAGATTACTGGATGTGTGGTTGAGAAAAAAGTGCAAAACATATTAAGGAAATTATAAGGGTAGAGTAAGATGTACATTACTACTTCTGAGATGCAGAGAGAGAGAGGGGAGAGAGAGAGAGAGAGAGAGAGAGAGAGAGCGAGAGAGAGAGCGAGCGAGCGAGCGAGCCAGAGAGCGAGCGAGAGAGAGAGAGAGAGAGAGAGAGAGAGAGAGAGAGAGAGAGAGAGAGAGAGAGAGCAATAAAGAGTGAGAATGAGTACGAAGCAGAGGAAGTCAATAAAAACAACACTATATTAGCAGGGCACTACTGTAAATTGCATACGTTTGGCAGAATAATATGAAATGACCTGTCATAACAAAAGTGCGACACAATAAGTTATGTTAGAAGAACATTAGCATAGCTTATGGAAATGTGTGTTACTCAATTACATTCATATTCCTCGAGAAACTGAAACAAATTTGGATTTTTGTGTAAGCGTCTCTACAGTAGATGGTAAATTCATTTTTATGTGCATATTAGATATGCGCATACAAAATAAGCTGATAGGGTTTTAAATATTTGGTTTTGCTTTACCACTAGCACTTTAAACATTTGCATTACAGAGAGAGAGAGAGAGAAATTCTGTGAAAGTTTATCTATAGTATGGAAAGTACAGACTGCAGAAACTGGCACTGCCCTTTAGGATGTCAAGTAACCGCAGTGATGCTATCACCCAGAGGACCGTCCTTCTCTGGGCATGGGTCAACAGGACCCTGTTTCTCGAAAGCATCGATGCTAACCAGTTAGCAACTTACTTGGTTCCCTAGGAGAAGTTGCAGTGCAACCCAGTAAGTTGCTAACTTAGTTAGCAGCAACGTTGTCGAGAAAAGAATCCCTGCACAGCCGCCCTGGGGAGTGTTCATCAACAGCATCGTTGCTAATTAAGTTAGCAAGTCACTTGGTTGTAATGAAATGTCCCTTTGGAAACCTACTGACATGCTAAGTGGTTAACAACGGCACTCTTTAGAAACGAGGAGCTGGGTGGCATGTCACAGGTGTTGGTGGGGGTTGAGAAAATCACAGTGGTAGAAAATTTCAGTTGCAATCTGGCAAAATAGCTATTCGCAATTTTGTTCCTGTGATGTTGGAGTGGGAGAAAGACAAAGTGTAGGTACACGTAAGTCAAAGTCAGAAAGTGCAAAAAGTGTTGTTGGTATGGCAATGAGAGCAGAACTACAACCCAAGCTCTGGTCACTTTTCCATCACATTTAACATAGGCACTATAGACCTTCCAGTCACCATCGCGGACTGTGACACACCATATCTGTTTTTTCCTAGAAACATATTTGCCTATTTATAGATACATAAGAAAACAAGTAGCAAAAGATGAAAAGATATGAAGCAACTTTCTTATTTTATTTGACTTCATGATGAATGTAACCCAATCCATCTAAGCCCTTTTGTCTGAATGACAGGAATTGAATTGAGTTTGGAATGACAGGACACAAGTTACTATGAATGTTTGCTTTGACTGAAGTTTTTTTTACCCAATACCACTGCTGAAATGTTTCAGAGGCATTTTTGCCTAAGCCCTAATGCAATAATGAAATGAACAAAAACACTGAGCAACCATCTATTTATCTGAAAAGATACATTTCCCAGGGGCAGAATAAACAGAGCACTTCTCTCTGCTTCCATTCCTGTCCACCTCCTGAATACACACTAAATACACAGCAGTGAGTACACAGTTTCAAGAACTTTCCCAAACAACACACAAAGACATTTTAACAACCCTAAACGCAAGCTTGGGGAACATGAGGACAATGGCAGAACATTCAAGAACCTTCCCAACAACACAGCAACACATTTCAGGAAGCTTCCACAGCCTGGGGGAAAATCAGGACAATGTCAAGCTGTTGTGCATCAGAAGCCCATTTGGGAAACTACAACTCCCATTGCCATTGTGACACAACACTCCATGCTGTCTTGATTTTCTCTCTCTCTCTGTCTCCGTCTCTCTCTATATATCTATCTATCTATCTCTCGCTCTCTGATGCACAGTGAAAAAAAAACAAAGGAGACACAGAGGATGAGGAGGAGAGGTTGGGAGAGAGAGGGGTGAGATGGTGTCCGTGGCAACTACTATATGGGCGTAGAAGGACAAGCGTTGGGAGGAAGTGGGACAGGAAGGCTGTGTGATGGGGGGCACAAGATATCATTAATAATGAATGAAAAGCTACAGCCCATTGAGACAGACAAACACACACACACCCACAGGCACCCATGCTCATGTACGCACACATGCACCTGTACACACACGCGCCCACACACACGCGCCCACACACACGCGCCCACACACACGCGCCCACACACACACACACACACACACACACACACACACACACACACACACACACACACACACACACACACACACACACACACACACACACACACACACACACACACACACACACACACACACACACACACACACACACACTTAACACCCCCACTCCCTCTCTTGTGAGCGGTCCTTTTCTCCTCCAACAAGTAATTCATTTCACAAGGAATCCATGAATATTGGCATGAGCAAAGACCACTGACCCACAGGCGAGTGACACACACGCACGCACGCACGCGCCTCCCAAGTGCAGGCGCAGACTTGCTCTCAATTACACCCACACATACTTAACCATCCTTTATTCATTTTTTTCTCCTGCTTTTTTCATAAGTCTGGAATTTTATTCTGAACAGTCTTAGCAGAGGCACGCACACACACACACGCACGCACGCACGCACAAAACAAGTCTCCCCCAAGCCACACATCCACCCCCTCTCACACACATGCATTCTCTCATTTTTAATCTCAATCTCTATATGTAGTCATCCCAGTAGATGCACACACATGTGCACAAAGTATGAAAATAGCACTGAGCTACAGCCCACTCATACACCCTCGCATACCCGCACACACACATGCACGCACACATGCACACACGCACACATGCACGCACACACAACGTACATTCCGAGTTAAGCCTGT
>NC_085869.1:41394860-41402360 GCF_034702125.1 Engraulis encrasicolus
TGTTTGTCTCAATGGGCCCATGTTCATGTTTGTGTCCATGTCCATGTCCATGTTTGTTTATGTTTGAGTGCCGGCTGTGTGAATGCTGTGTGTGTGTGTGTGTCACTCCCCGGTTGTTTGAGTTTCTGTTTGTCTATGTGAGTGGTTTGCTTCACTAAGTGCACGAGAGAGAATGAGTGATTGTGCTGTCTAGTGAAGGATGGTCTGGTTAGTGTGGGTGTGATCCTCCAGAATGTCCGAGAGACATTTGACTTTCCTGAGTATAAACAGCAAAACAATGGGTATGTGTTTTTATTTACTGCAAAGTTATTTTTGGGGACCATTTTTGTTCTGTCGCATATGATGGTATGTGGCGACATGGTGGTTTGTCATTCTGTTCTTTTCATTTTGTTTTTATACATTCTTTTTTCCACAATGTATTTGTTTTTGTTTGTGAACTTTCATTGTGAACCTGCAACTTTCTAGAAGCCAAGGCCATTTAATTTTGAGTAGTCTTTGAAACTTTCACATGTTTCATAAGCCCTAATGAATCTGTTTGTTTTTTTGGTTATTTTGGAGTTTTTATACTGGTTTGAACGTAGGTCTATGCTTTTCTGAGGGATTATTCTGTTTTCTTTCCCCTTTTCTTTTAATCCGTTCAGACATAGTGTCATGAATTTCCTGTTACCTGAATGACACTACTGACTTTGTGATGCATTGATCACGACACTGTGTTATGTCATTATCCTGCAGTACTGTGGTACTTATCTTTTCAATGACTGTTACTCGATGTCGCTGGAGGTCCGGTGTGCATGAAGGCGCTTCTTCACACTGGGTTCTACCTCGACTGTGCCGTAAGTTGGGTTTACCTCACTGGACTCACTTGTCTGGTCATTAAAGCAGTTGGTTTGTTTTTGCTATCTCCCAACTGTGATTTATTTCTTTATTTTATTTGTCAGTTTTGTTTGACTCTGTCTGGGTTTTATTTTGCTTTAAGGATGGTTTATGGTTGGTTATGTCTAAATGTACAAGTTGGGTGAGATTTTACCTTACATTTTATATAGGCCTAAGCCTACTTGTTTCAAAATATTATGAGACGCAGTTATGACTTAATTTTATTGCTTTTAAAAGTGGTTATGTGCCACAGGTTTATGTGAGGACAAATCTCATCCTATCTTATTAGTTGTAACGATGTGGACAGCAAGGTGGTTTGTGTTGCCAGTTTGATGTATTGTGTGTTGTGTTTTGATGGCGTGTTCCCGTACTTTGTTTTTTTCTCTCCCTGTTTTAAGTGCGCTGTCCTCACTGACGGGAGTTGAGCTAAGCCCCTACATCTACCATGACCTCATGAACACCGACAGTGAGAACTGCATGCCAATATGTTTGGTTCTGTTGCGAAGTGTTTAATGCAGACCTAACTACTAGCCAACTATGTCTGTGGCTGTAGTAATTTTATAATAATAATAATAATAATAACTTGGTTTTATATAGCGCCTTTCAAGGAACCCAAGGTCGCTTTATATTTTTACATTTTATGTTGCATGCTTGTTGTTTTCCAGGTGCCGATTCTGTCCATTTGTGTGTAACGGGTTGAACCGTGCAGTTCACCAGACAATGTGTCCCCCAGTCTTGCTGTAGTACGCTGTACGCTTGGCCACTGAGTGCCTAATTAGTTAGTGGCGACTAGGCCAAGGTTTTTTTTTTTTTAACAAACCCCCGAAATAGAAGGCTTTTAGAGCTCTCCCGGTGTTTGAGTGTCTATGGGGGGTTTAACCTCTGCCTTTGTGGTCTGTGCTGAGGTCCGGTTACGCGCGGACAAGCACCCTGGCCACGTCCCTTTTGTCTGTGTTTAGGTTGGACAGACCCTGTTATCCGAACTGTTCTACCTCCTCTCGCCCTGTCATGTTGTGAGGAGAGTGTCGCCGAGGGTCTGATCATTTCAATTCACCATGGGCAGTTGGCCCATCGCTGTTTTGCCCAAATATATATATATATATATATTTTTTTACATTCTTTTCTGTTTGTTTGTTTTCTTTGGTTTGTGTCGTGCTGGCCGCCTCCTCCCTTCCCGTCTATTTAGATGGCTGTCCGGAGTGTTTACGCACTCCTGCAATATTTAGGGCAGACACTCTGGATTTCCCCCTTCCTCTTTATTTCAGCGGCATGGCCAGTTCAGAGTATTTTGTGATTTGTTTTATGTTTTGTGTCAGTACATCAAATACTTTTTTTATGTCAACAAAAGGGAACGTCTCTGTGCATATCTATCCGAACCTGTTGTGCCTTGGTGTACTGGTTATTACCTCTGGGGAGGTTCTCCCAGTGGTGTAGTTATGCAATTGCAGTCCACAGTTGATAATTCATTTCTTGACTAATTGACGTCAGGTCCACTCTGCTATGCATGGAGTATTTTCAGGGCTTTACTGGATGTAGTAAAGTTGTTTTTCATCATTTTGTTGTACTTTTGATAAATGTTGTCCTCATGTAATAGTGCTGTCTATTTTATTTCAAGTATTGGTTATGCGACAATGTTTGGGTTTTGTTTTGTCGGCACTGGTGACATGGGTTTTTGTTTGTTTTTATTTTATAGCTCTCTTCTCTGTTCCAGCTGCACCCGTCTCCTGGTTACTGTCTGTGTGTGGTTAAGATGCCCACTGAGCGCTTCTTTCTGTGCGGCACATTGCTGACTGTGTTTGCCTTTTCCTGTATTGATGTATGCACCTCTGTGATGGAGGGTGCAGGGTGTTTGGAAGTGTTTGTGTTTTACTTTTTTTATTATTTGGTTTATAACTTCCTGGGTAATGCTGTATTTTGTTTTTATTTTCTCTCCAACTTGGTTTGATTTGTGTTAACAATTATCCTCCTCGTTTACTGTGCTCAAAGCCTGTTTAGGTATGACTTCAGTGTTATTGAGTCATGTGGATGACACATGCCTCAAACAGGAGAGACATTTTAGGATATTTACAGATGTTTTATGCATCATGTTTTATTTTGTTTGGTAATTCTTTAAAGCACATGGAATAATGACTGTTTTTGAAATGTGCTACTCCTCAAATTAATGAATAGTGCATAAAACAAATGCATGTTAAATGAGATCTTGTTCTGAAACTTCACCCCTAACCAAACCTAACACATTTACTTACAATGTTGATTTCACTAACCATATTTAGAAACACATTGAGAATGATAAATGTTTAGAGTAGAATGCTTTTCGCTGTTCTTCATTTTCAGCAGGAAAAGTTCCAAGTTGCACGCAGGGCCGCTGACAGATTTGGCTGGGCCCCGGACAAAGTCATCTGAAAGGCCCCCCTCACCCAATACATGCAATGTAGTGAGGACCCAATCCTGCCCCCCCCCCTTCTCCCAGGGCCCGGGGCAACTGTTCCCTTTGTCCCCCTTGTCAGCTTCCCTGGTTGCACGTTAAGACTTGGAGTGGAGAGAGCTGCCCGGTTGCATCAAAAGGGACTGCATGTTTACATACCGTCCGTCTCAGTACTGGTGAGCAAGGAGCCAATGGAGAATGCAAGTGTGAGACTGTGAGTAACGCTAAATTTGAGACCGTAGGAGTTTAAGGTAATGCTTTAGAGCAGTTCAAAAACTCATTCTCATTCTCATTTTTAGTTTCATTTCATTTTTCATTCTTATTTTATTTTTGATTTCAGTTTGCATAGTTTGTTTATTAATTTTGAGGGTTTTGAGTTATTTTGCCCACAAAGGCAATTGGTTTATTTGATCACGTAGAACTGATGACCTGAAGTTTGATATGCTTGCACACAAGGATACTTAAGTCAAAGTTAGATGTAAAGCATAAAGACTATAGTTAGTTGACATGTAGTTCATATCTGACATTGATGATCACATACAAGTACACTTTTTGGGATTTACTTTATTTTGGGGAACTTATTTTATTTTGGTTAACGTTAACTTTGGAAACTTGGAGTTTTAATACGGTAAGCGTGCGAAGCATTCGTGAGATTGCAGTAGGCACAAAGTACCTCTCAGATATGAGAAGTTGACCTGTTCCACAGAAAATAATTCTATTCTCTGTGGAAGGGGGGTAGAGTGTAGAGTTTTAAATAATTTTGCCAAAAGAATTGTTTTAGGTCATGAACAAGTTCACTAGAATGCACCATACATGCATACAACATCATATAGGTTGAGGTTTAGTGTATACACTGACACTGATTGTTGAAAGCGGAGAAATAATTTGGGTGTGTGTGCTAACATTGGTTTGTAGTTACAGGTGGAAACTGAGGAGTGGTCGAAGAGGAGAAAATCATCATGGAAGGTTGCCAGTGGAAGATCTCTCTGCCTCTCTGGGAATCTCTCTCAAGGACAGAGCTGTCTCTCAAGTGAGGGGAAAAAAGTTCAACATGGACAGTTGGACTGATGTCATCAAAAGGGTTGTCTCTGCTGAGATGATCTGTTGCTGTTTCCAGAGGATCAACGATGTCGTTTTGAAAGTTTTGTGGATTAATGGACTGCGTTGTTTCAAGTGACAAAGGGGCGTCAGGAGACGTTCCAGGAGTTTCGATGGACAGAGTTAAAGGAGCTGAGGTCAGTTGGACCTGATGGCAGGTGTGAAACAATGCCAGGACTGAATCCTGCCAGCTTGAGAAAGACTGGAGGAGTCGCTGGGGGTTTGCCACAGTGCCATGCAGGCAAGGAGCTGATGCCAGCATCCACGGACTTGTGCCAAAGAAATGTACCAAAGATCGTCGAAAGATTGCTGAAAGACTGAGTTGAACGGTACTGGATTTGTAGGGGGTGTCTCGTGATACCTTCTCCTCAAAGGGCTTGGCCGAGTGTTTCCAAGGTTCGGACAGCCCTCATCTGGAGGGGTGCTCTGGACACATGCAAAGACTGGATCTGACGGAGCAACGACAGCTGCCCATAAGGGTGGCCACGAGAGAGAGAGAGACAGAGCGATGGGCGAGGAGAGAGAGAGAGAGAGAGAGAGACTGGTCTGGCAACAACAACAACAACAAGATGGACATTATGGACATTAGTTAGTGACCACTTCTGCAAGTAAAACAGGTTAGGGGTATACTGCACACCTGATTGTTTCACTGAGTTAATCTTTTTCATTATTTTATTGTCTCATTGATTTAATTGGCTTATTATTTTATTATTCTCAGAAAATGTTCTGATTTTAGGTTTTGAAGTGAATTGCATACAGTTGCATGATTTTCTTTTAACATTGTGTATATTCGAAACATAGGTATGATTTTGTTCCTAATTTTATGTGATTAGAATGACACCATAGATGTTTTGACTACGCTATACCAATTTAAAATTTTTAAGGAATGCCTTAGTTGCTCCCTATGCTCATGTGAAAGCTGCTGGTCCAGAACTTAAATATTTATGTTGACCTAGGTGATTGGCAGGAAATCGACACTTCTCTCTCTCTCAGCAGTAACCCTGGTTATTAAAGGAGTCTACTGGTCAGACAAGTTGAAACCTTTGCCCACAACGAGGTTGGGGAGGTATTTTTGCTTCTGTCTGGATGACAGATCTTTATAGTGTCTGATTCAAAGTGACGCTCTGCGTTGTCTATGCAGATGCACGTGTGCCATCAGAATGATTCCAATGGATGAAAAAAAAGAAAACTGCTGACTTTGAGAAAGACGTTTCCTGGACAAGCATGGGTACAGCCTTGTTTAAGAACTGAGACAATTTGGAACTGTTAATAACAAATATGGAGCAGACTAACGCAGTGTAATGGTTCTGAATAACTGAATAACTCTGACCGTTATATTTGAATATTTTCATTCTACACACCATGCGTAAAAGCCATGGTGATTGTTTAGTGATAATGATTATATTTTCAAGAGGAGGGAATTATGTTAATAAATTTATACATGTATTATTGAAAATATGCAATGTGATAAAAGGGTAACCTTTCGTTAGGAGTTTATTGGTTATACTTTGGTATCTTGTTATTCTCGCTCTCTCCCTCTCCCTTGCTCATTGATTTATGTGACGTCTCAGAGACATCTCTCCCCTCCTAGTCTGTCCCAGACCAGTTTGCTGAACTTTGTTTAGGCTATGGAAGCTATCAATCACAGACCAGACGCCACTAAGTGCCCACGGAGACAGGGGGAGACAAGACCATATATGTCACTATTCTATAGTTTTACATATTCATGATAGGAAAGATGACGTCATGGACTGTGGGGTTGGGGGATGTTTAAATAGGATTGTTTTCTGTACTTACTTCAGGACTTATTGAGTGGAAGACTTCATGTCTCCACGCAATAACTACTCCGGCCGTTAAACAATAAAATCTGCTCGCAGATTTTAAATGCTACCTCCGTTTCCTGTGTGTTCTTTCAGGTAAATTTGATAAGGTAATACAGTGAAATTGTTAAAGTGATAATGTGAAATTATTCACAGAGAGAGAGAGAGACAGAGAGAGAGAGAGAGAGCGGGTAAAAAATAGAAAACTATAGAGCATCAAATCCCTGCTTGATGTCAACTGGTAGATTCGAATACCTCTCCAGCAGTCCAGTAGCCTTAAACTACACAACCTACAGTAGCAATATGTATTAAAATATCCATACCCTACTTGACATCTTTAAACTACAGTATGTTCCAGTAAGATCTACTGGGCTATACAGTAGTTGCTGTGCAGTATTGTATGTATGCAGGGCATCAATATGGTGTAGCCCAAAGGCAGCGATACACTACTGCCCTACAAAGGCAAAGTGCAGTAACTATGCCAACATTTAAACTGAGAAATAGGCTTTCAAACTATTGGTATTAAATTGGATATTCAAGTTAGGCTACTGCAAATGTGACATAGCAACATCTCTAAAATGGAACACATTTGGACCAAAAGGCTCTGTCACACGATCGGGGTGTTACGTAAAATCATAATTTTCAGTCTAAACTCAATTTTAACTAGCTACCAATGGGAGGGCTGTTTCAAAAGCCCTGTCATGAAAAAAAGATGAAACAAACCTAACCAATTACCCTGTATAATTCCCACCACTGATTGGATCCCTGCCTGTGAACTCATGGCCAGCTATAAGATGGGCTAACCTAGGGGACGGCAATTAGCCACAACAGCATGCCAGCACACAAACACACACACACACGCAGGCACACACACACACGCACGCGCAAACGCACGCATGCACTCACGCACGCACGCACGCACGGACACACACTGGAGCAGCACATGATTCCAGGTGGATAAGAATGATGGAGAGGAGAAGGGCTGGATACGAGAGGCGGTCCATGGAGCTCTTTGCCAATTTAGTTTTAGAGACAACTTTTAGTTGTGGTATTGCACTAGCCTATATAAATTCAGGTTGTATTGTATTGTATTGTATATTGTATATTTTACAATTTTCTGCAATCTGACTATCCTCGTAGCTAGTCCCCTGTACCACATGGAGTTCATTTCTACATACATGCTTGAGGTGAGATGGCAGAAATGCATTCCTCTCCAGGGATCCAGTTGTTGTATGCATGGAGGGCATCATTATAGCACAAGGACTAAACGAGCCACCACTTGGA
>NC_085869.1:41407360-41410407 GCF_034702125.1 Engraulis encrasicolus
GACAGAATGAAAGAGAGAACGATGGGCACGTCAGAAGGAGTCAAGGGATGAAATGAAGAGAGGAAGCGAGTAGGGCTGTAACGATACACTATCCCATTGATTGTTTTGAAAGGGGGTATCACGATATTGCCTCCTTACATCACGATACAGTATCGTGACTCTGAGTATCGCGATTTCTCCGTTCAATCCGATATCGGTACTGCCCTAGAACCGAGAATGAGCACAAACTATCGCACATAGGACTCAGTGGAAGGCAACAATAAGAGAACTTTAGCTACAATGATATTGAAAACGGTATTGAAAAAGGAAATAATGGTAGGGAAAGTCGCAGAGAGACCTTTGTCTTTTTCATGCTTCCACTTGAGAGGAATGTCTCTCCTTTCATACTTTCCTCTTCTACTGAAATGGGGAGGGGTGGTGAAGTTGGGTTATGGGGCGGTGCAGTAGAGAGGAGAACACCTTACCACCACTTAAAGCCAAAATGCAGGAGGTGGAACAGAACCAATGGCCATGAGCTGGTGGCATAGACCACTCTGCTTCCTGATCCACTGCTGATCATTCAGACACTTTCAGCACCATGGAGAGCTCTAGCAACCTCACTTCTCACAAAAGCTATCATTATGTAGAAATACAGCCTCGTTGCAATGTTTTAGATGTTACGAATGAATCATTGATTGGAAGTTAAGACAAATATTCTTTCTAACAGGTATTATTTTCTTCCTACAGAGTTTGGCCACACACACAGACACTCACCAACACAACACTCTAAACAAGTCAAGAAAAAAATAAACTTTTGGGACTGACATGACCTAAAACTGCGAACCATCTTGGTAGAGTGTCACAGAATAAGACAAAATCACCCGACCCTAAAAACATTGACACAGACCAGAAGAGAAAAGAGACCTTCTGGAGGAAACCCTCCCAATAACTCATGTCAAAGAGACTTCATCTCATATCTACCGTTGTACTTTTACTAACCCTGTAAGGTAGCCTGAAGTTCGGTCCTCACTCAACTCCATGCACCGACTGCAATTCTACTACCCTTTCCAACGCTTCCCCCTCAGCCAACCTAATTCCACACACTCAACTTCTCTACAGCTGTACACTCCAGATCCATCCAGCAACTTCCTGATTCATTTAAGCCCTTCTTAATTAAACAACCCCTCCCTTAATTAAGTGTGCCTGACCCATCCCTCTATTAATTAAGTTGCTGATCCCCCCCTCTCTCCCATACTTATTCTTATCAGACGATATGAGGCGATTCATTTCCTCATCTGTTTTTTTCTAAATGTGTCTGCCCCTCCTTCATCATCCTCTTTCTGCTCTGTCCTCTTCTTTCCATTTCTCCTGAAAAGAACTCCTAATTTGCAGTTTGCCTAACTTTCATCTCTCCTCCTTTTTTTCTCCTTAAAACCCCTGAAATCTTCTGCCTTCACTCACTTTCAGCCCATCCCCCACCTACCTATCTCCTCTAACTACAATACATTCATCCTCTTTTCTTAATCTATCTTCACTCTTCCTTCCTCCATCTGTGTCCTCCTCTTCCTCAGATCTCTTCTTAAAAGCTCCACTTCTCTCGTCTCTCATATTCCTCTTGCTGATTCCCCATGTTTTTCTCATACAAAGAAAAAACAAACAAACAATGAGAATGCAAAAGCAAACTTGTGTGCGTTGTTCCCACTGGAAGAAAGCCTACACCTAACTTTTATACAGTCGTGCATACACAGCATACACTTCGAGATTTGGGGAAAAAACATAGCTTATCAATCAATTGTAAGTCGATGGATAACGTCCATCAACTAACATGATTGAATTGCTAATTTTCATCTCAAATAGTTTTCCTTTTAGTGTGAGATGACGTAATTGCATAATTGTGTTGAAATCTGTTAGGCTTTTGCCATCACCTTTTCCTTTTCACCTCTTTCGTGTTCTTCCGCTTGCCTGCTGAGTCTGTTTGTTTGTTTTAGACAAATACCCTGCACTGAAACAATTTCACAACTAGTTTTTCTCTTTGATGTCTTCAGATTTTTCAGATTCTCCTCGCCGATACCGTGGGTTGAGATTCAGTTCACATATCTAGAAGGCGAAAGGAGCAGCAAAAGAGTTGACATGACAGAGCATTGCCAATCATCCCTCTCATCTCTTTTTATAGTATCTTCTTGAATTCTCTTTCCTTTAACCTTCATAGTCATCGGTGCCCTTAGCCTTGTCTCAACCAGCGAGAAATACACCGTGACATCATCCCTTCTTTATTGTTCCTAGGACTGACACCAGAATCTCATCCCCTTTTTTCTTACGTTTTTGAGCCAAAATGTCATCTGTGCATGCGTGCATGTGTGCGTGCGTGCCTATGTGTGTACCTGTGTGCGTGCATGCGTTACAGCAGGAGTTAAGGCTAGCATACTGTAGCTGTACTACTATACATTTCCCTCTCTCTATGAACTCAGTCTTTCAGTTTGTGTGTGTATATCTCAGCAAAAAGGTGCAATGCTCTTTCTGTGTTATTTAGCAATGATTGTGTGTGTGTGTGTGTGTGTGTGTGTGTGTGTGTGTGTGTGTGTGTGTGTGTGTGTGTGTGTGTGTGTGTGTGTGTGTGTGTGTGTGTGTGTGTGTGTGTAGACTCCAAGGACGCGAGGGACACACACACGCGCACAGGCATACTCAAGGGCATACGCACATTCATAAACACTTGAGAGTGTGGGGGAGGATCTGTACAGTATGTATGTGTGTGTGCCATCTGGCAAATTCGGATATAGGGAGCTGGTATGAAACAACACTCAGACAGCTGCAATATAAGCAGGTCTGTAATGACAAGATGACCCCTGCCTGTAGGTCCACCAGGGACCAAAACAGGAGCGGCAGAATCCAGTGAGTCCCAGACGATCCGATCCAGAATTCCCAAGTCAATTTCCACCAGCTGAACCGGAGAGAGAGCAGAGAGGCACCAGAGAGACAGGCATCAGATTTATTAATATCTGCCAATCCCAATGATGCAGGGTGTGAGAGGGAGAGAGAGAGAGAGAGAGAGAGAGAGAGAGAGAGAGAGA
>NC_085869.1:41410507-41425507 GCF_034702125.1 Engraulis encrasicolus
AAAGAATGATTGAAAATGTACAAAGATACACTTTTGAAAGTATACACAAAGAAGGAGGAGGAGTTAGAGAAAGGGGGAGGGAGAGAGGAAGAAAGACAAATGTGTTGACAAAATGAAAATGATGAAAGGTTTGGTTGTTACTTGACTACAAACAAATAGCCTAGAATTCTAGATGTGCCCAAGGGCGGAAATTATTTTCTGACTAAATGAATAAAACATTACACTGTACGAAAAAGAGGTTGACGGTTTCTCTTACTATGTCTCCTCATTATACAAACCAAACAAAACCGATGGAGAAAAAAAATCTGACTTTCATTTGGATCTCATCACTCATTGTCCATTTGGTTGCTTTGTCCTTTTTATCTTTCCCGAGGCAATACTTTCTTTTTCGCTTGGTGTTACAAATAAAATGTTTGAGCAATATCAATGAGGTATAAAGAGTTCAAGGCAGACAGAGCAGAAAGAGAGGCCCAAAGAAAGTAACAATTACTAGTGTTTTTGTGAAACCACTGATGCCTACATTTGCCTGGTTTTCTGTATTTGACACTCTATTAACCTAGCACGATATGAGAAGAAAAAAAACACATACGAGATATGAAAGTCTATGACAGACAGAGGTCATTCTGTGAAAATAATGTCTATAAAAACACTGCACCGCAATTAATGGAAGTGTTTGAATATCTGACTCCCCTGTGTTTCCCGCTGGGGCCTCTCACACAGATATAAATGTCCACAACCATACCTTTCAAATCACATATCTTCACATAAAAGCCCAGATGTAAATTTGAGGGCGGCCACAATAATAAAAAAAAGGTTAAACAGTAACATTGCACGGTAAAAAGGCTCTGGATTGAGCAAATTGCCTACATGTGATGAAGATGGCCTCTGCAAAAGGCGAAAGCGAAAGCAGAAAGCATACATATTCACACGTCTGAGTGCAGACCCTAAAACGAACTGACGTTAGAATTGAGTTTGTGGTAATGGTCGCTCTCTTTTTTCCCTTTTAATGTTGATAGCTCTTTTTTATTCCGCTAATGGAAGTGGAGACGTTAGCGAGAGAGAGAGAGAGAGAGAGAGAGAGAGAGAGAGAGAGAGAGAGAGAGAGAGAGAGAGAGAGAGAGAGAGAGAGAGAGAGAGAGAGAGAGAGAGAGAGAGAGAGAGAGAGAGAGAGAGAGAGATAGAGAGAGAGAGAGCTAGAGCAGGTAAAAATTAGAAAGATATAGAGCATCAAATCCCTGCTTGATGTCAACTGGTAGATTCGAATACCTCTCCAGCAGTCCAGTAGCCTTAAACTACACAACCTACAGTAGCAATATGTATTAAAATATCCATACCCTACTTGACATCTTTAAACTACAGTATGTTCCAGTAAGATCTACTGGGCTATACAGTAGTTGCTGTGCAGTATTGTATGTATGCAGGGCATCAATATGGTGTAGCCCAAAGGCAGCGATACACTACTGCCCTACAAAGGCAAAGTGCAGTAACTATGCCAACATTTAAACTGAGAAATAGGCTTTCAAACTATTGGTATTAAATTGGATATTCAAGTTAGGCTACTGCAAATGTGACATAGCAACATCTCTAAAATGGAACACATTTGGACCAAAAGGCTCTGTCACACGATCGGGGTGTTACGTAAAATCATAATTTTCAGTCTAAACTCAATTTTAACTAGCTACCAATGGGAGGGCTGTTTCCAAAGCCCTGTCATGAAAAAAAGATGAAACAAACCTAACCAATTACCCTGTATAATTCCCACCACTGATTGGATCCCTGCCTGTGAACTCATGGCCAGCTATAAGATGGGCTAACCTAGGGGACGGCAATTAGCCACAACAGCATGCCAGCACACAAACACACACACACACGCAGGCACACACACACACGCACGCGCAAACGCACGCATGCACTCACGCACGCACGCACGGACACACACTGGAGCAGCACATGAGTCCAGGTGGATAAGAATGATGGAGAGGAGAAGGGCTGGATACGAGAGGCGGTCCATGGAGCTCTTTGCCAATTTAGTTTTAGAGACAACTTTTAGTTGTGGTATTGCACTAGCCTATATAAATTCAGGTTGTATTGTATTGTATATTTTACAATTTTCTGCAATCTGACTATCCTCGTAGCTAGTCCCCTGTGCCACATGGAGTCCATTTCTACATACCGCCCTTACTTGAGGTGAGATGGCAGAAATGCATTCCTCTCCAGGGATCCAGTTGTTGTATGCATGGAGGGCATCATTATAGCACAAGGACTAAACGAGCCACCACTTGGAGGGCTGTTCTATAACCACTCAGAAGTGCCATTTCAAAAAACAGAACCTAGCCAACCACAAACTAGGCCCTACCACCACCACTGATTGGACCCACTCTCATGTGCCCATGGGCAGCTTTGTGAGGGATGTGCCAGGAGAGGGCATGTGGCCACAACAGCATGCCAGGACACAAACACTTGGAGCATCACATAAGTCCAGCTGGACTGTTGCATGGAGAGAAGAGGGGCTGGACACCAGAGGAAGTCTGTGGAGCTCTTTTCCAATGTAACTGTTGCACAGTATTTTACAATTTCATACAACTTCACTGGCAAGTGATTCCCAGTGCCAGAGGGAGTCCATCTCCACATACCACCCTGCTTGCTGTCCATTGGCAGAATTTTATACCTCTCCAGCGATCCAGATGTTGTACTGTACTGTATATATGGAGTACATTGTTATTATAGAGTAGCTCAAGGACTACACTAGCTTTTTTTCCAAGCCTCCAGACATGCCATTAAAAAAAACAATACAAAAAACAAAAACAGAACCTGCCCAACCACCCACTAGCCCATACAACTAACTCCAACCCTGGACCCAAATCGGTGTCCTCATCGCCAGCTGTGTGAGGCAGGCAGGGGTTGTATGAGGGCAACAGCAGGAAACAATCATGGATGTGAGATGGGGGGTGCTGAGGGTAACCTGGGGGAGGACATTAAGGCCCATTTGGCCACAGCAGCAGGCCAGCCAACACACACTGGAGCACTGTTCCAAACCAGCTGGACGGTGGGTAGAAAAAAAGGCTGGACACCAGAAGCGGTCTGTGTGTGTGTGTGTGTGTGCGTGTGTGTGTGTGTGTGTGTGTGTGTGTGTGTGTGTGTGTGTGTGTGTGTGTGTGTGTCTGGGAGAGAGAGAGAGAGAGAGAGGGAGAGAGAGAGGGAGGGAGAGAGAGACAGACAGAGTGAGAGAGAGACAGAGCGAGAGAGATAGAGAGAGAGCAAGACAGACAAAAAAAAAATGAATGTGATGAATGTGTATGTTTTTCTTTTGAAGCTCTGCGCCAATGTAATTTCCCAGAGCTTGACTGGCCACCAAGAAAGTCCCCCTGTGCCACTGTTGGCCTGTCATGTCATCTTAAGGGCCAGTGGCAGCACAACAGCAACATCCACAGCCCTCCAGCAAGCCCTCAACGCAAAGGATCATGGGGCGGCACCCAGGAGACGCCATTAAGGGCCATTTGGCATCACTGGGGCTGCAGTCCAGCTGACTTACTGAACTGCTGTATGCTCTGGACAACAGTCCAGCTTGAGACAAAGAGCTGGCTCCCGGGAGTGTGTGTGTGTGTGTGTGTGTGTGTGTGTGTGTGTGTGTGTGTGTGTGTGTGTGTGTGTGTGTGTGTGTGTGTGTGTGTGTGTGTGTGTGTGTGTGTGTGTGTGTGTGTGTGTGTGTGTGTGTGTGTGTGTGTCCATCAGTGCCCCAGAGTCAGCCTGTCTGTCTGCTTGTGGCCTAATGAGAGAGAAGCTGGGCCACACCAAAGCAGGAAAGACAAAGGGAGTGGTGGAGTAAGAGGGAGAAAAAGAGACTAAACAAGGAAGACATAGGAAGACTGGGAAGGACATAAAGAAAGAAAGAAAGAAAGAAAGAAAGAAAGAAAGAAAGAAAGAAAGAAAGAAAGAAATTGGGACGAAGAGAAATGTTTCCAATATGCTACACTTAAAACCTGCAGTCTCCCTTCTTCTTGTGCGTGTGCACACACACACACACACACACACACGCGCGCGCACGCGCACGCGCACGCACGCACGCACGCCCACACACACACACACACACGGACATACACGGATACACACATCCTGAATTGTTGCCATTTTCACATCTCCTGTGCTACATTCTTCATCATGCCATCATCGTCATCGTCATCATCATCACACATAGATGTATGGAGGTGTGAATAAGAGCTATTTGGAGGAGGGACATAAAAAGGTAAATAGCTAATTGAGCAAAGATGTCGGCCCAAATTACTGCCTGCCTATTCTCAACTCCTCCCTTCTCCCTTTGTTGTGGTTTCCCTGTGAAAGTTTAGACAAGGTGACTCTTCAGCAGACCGCATCAATACAGCAGGCCATCCTGTGTGTTGTGAGCACACACACACCCTCTGCACCTCTGTGCCTGTCCACCCCCACTGATCTATCTATTGGCACATGCACACACGAAACACACATGCACACGCACGCACGCACGTACAGTCGCACACACACAGCAGCTCATTGTGTGTCTCCCCCTCCTTTCGTCTCTTGGCTGAAATAATTGGCTGTAAGCAGATTATACGTCCTTTGTGTTTACCACAACAATAAATGAGACTGATCCACCACACCAGCCTGCACACATGCACATAAACACACACACACGCACACACATACACACACACACACACACGTACGTATGCACATATGCAAACATGCGCCGCGCGCACACGCACACACACACACACACGCACACACATACACACACACAAACTTAAAATATGCACAGACGCACATTCTGTCACAGTATCTATCAAGCTCTATCCAGGGGTCTATGATTTTGATGGGTATCACATCATACTGTTAACATATCCTGGCTGCCGGCCACCACTGTATATCTGCCAAGCCCCTGGCAATACCCACAGGCACTCACACACACACACACACACACACACACACACACACACACACACACACACACACACACACACACACACACACACACACACACACACACACACACACACACACACACACAATCAACAACTGCCGCTAGCAACACCCTCATCCATCCTATCCTGTACCATCAACCCCTCCACAAAGCACCATCCACTCTTATAAGAAACATCTCAACCTTCACTGTGCCACTGCTGCACACTGCCACCCCTGCATTCACACACATGCACGCACGCACACGCACGCACGCACTGCTGCTAGCATCACCCTCAACCCTCCTCCCCTGCAGTCACTACCACCTGCACCATCACCTGCCTCCCCAACCCCACCCCACCCCACCCTGCCACACCATCCACACCTCATATAATAGCCTCTACACTCACACACAAACACACTCCACCAAAATAACATCCACCATTTCCGATTGTGCAACAACACTATCCCTCAAGTCCCCCCCCCCCCCACACATACACTCCAGAAAAAAATACAGAGACAGACACAGACAGTTAAGAAAGAGACAGACACAGACAAGAGATAACGGCGATTGGCGAAGAGGAGAGGAAGGTGAGAAAGAAATCAGGTGCGTGTAAATGACATGGCTATAAAAGAGGATATCTATGCACTGTATGTCGGCCTATGGAAATGGAATGCATACAAACGACATCCAGCAAACAAAAGAAATAATGAATAAAGAGCTAGAGAGTTGAAGGGTCGACTGGGCTGATGAGCTGTCCCAGGCGTCAGGTGAACAGTCATCTTGGCCATGCCATGCAAACACACCTATGACAGGCAATATTGTTTCAGAGCAGAATAAAATGAATGACGTGATCTGAATGAAACTGAGCTGACAGAATGAAAGAGAGAAGGATGGGCACGTCAGAAGGAGTCAATGGATGAAATGTAGAGAGGAAGCGAGTAGGGCTGTAACGATACACTATCACATTGATTTGTTTTGAAAGGGGGTATCACGATATTGCCTCCTTACATCACGATACAGTATCGTGACTCTGAGTATCGCGATTTCTCCGTTCAATCCGTTATCGGTACTGCCCTAGAAACTATCGCACATAGGACTCAGTGGAAGGCAACGATAAGAGAACTTTAGCTACAATGATATTGAAAACGGTATTGAAAAAGGAAATAATGGTAGGGAAAGTCGCAGAGAGACCTTTGTCTTTTTCATGCCTCCCCTTGAGAGGAATGTCTCTCCTTTGATACTTTCCTCTTTTTCTCAGTCTTTCAGGATTCAGTGCTGGTGTTTCCCACAGGGGCTTACTGAGAGTGTGTGAATGCACAGGAGAATATGATAAAGGAATACTGAAATGGGGAGGGGTGGTGAAGTTGGGTTATGGGGCGGTGCAGTAGAGAGGAGAACACCTTACCACCACTTAAAGCCAAAATGCAGGAGGTGGAACAGAACCAATGGCCATGAGCTGGTGGCATAGTACACTCTGTCCCCTGATCCACTGCTGATCAGTCAGACACTTTCAGCACCACGGAGAGCTCTAGCAACCTCACTTCTCACAAAAGCTATCATTATGTAGAAATACAGCCTCGTTGCAATGTTTTAGATGTTACCAATGAATCATTGACTGGAAGTGAACACAATTATTTTTCTCACAGGCATTTTTTTCCTTCTACAGATTTTGGCCACCCACACAGACACTCACCAACAAAACACTCTAAACAGGTCGAGAAAAAACGAAACTTTTGAGTCAGAATGACATGACCTAAAACTGAGAACCAACTTGGTAAGTGTCACAGAATAAGACAAAATCACCCGACCCTAAAAACATTGACACAGACAAGAAGACAACAGAAGAGAAAAGAGAACTTCTGAGGGTAAACCCTCCCAATAACTCATGTCAAAGAGACGCCATCTCATATCTACCATTGTACTTTTACTAACCCCGTAAGGTGGCCTGAAGTTCGGTCCTCAGTCAACTCCATGCACTGACTGCACTTCTACTACCCTTTCCAATGCTTCCCCCTCAGCCAACCTAATCCACACACTCAAATTTCTCTAAAGCTGTACACTCCAGATCCATCCAGCAACTTCCTGATTCATTTAAGCCCTTCTTAATTAAACAACCCCTCCCTTAATTAAGTGTGCCTGACCCATCCCTCTATTAATTAAGTCGCTGATCCCCCTCCTCTCTCCCATACTTATTCTTATCAGACGATATGAGGCGATTCATTTTCTCATCTGTTTTTTTCTAAATGTGTCTGCCCCGCCTTCATCATCCTCTTTCTGCTCTGTCCTCTTCTTTTCATTTCTCTTGAAAAGAATTCCTAATTTGCAGTTTGCCTAACTTTCATCTCTCCTCTTTTTCTTTCTCTCCTTAAAACCCCTGAAATCTTCTGCCTTTACTCACTTTCAGCCCATCCCCCACCTACCTATCTCCTCTAACTACAATACATTCATCTTCCTTTCTTAATCTATCTTCACTCTTCCTTCCTCCATCTGTGTCCTCCTCTTCCTCAGATCTCTTCTTAAAAGCTCCACTTCTCTCGTCTCTCATATTCCTCTTGCTGATTCCCCATGTTTTTCTCATGCAGAGAAAAAAACAAACAAACAATGAGAATGCAAAAACAAACTTGTGTGCGTTGTTCCCACTGGAAGAAAGCCTAAACCTAACTTTTATACAGTCGTGCATATACAGCATACACTTCGAGATTTGGGGAAAAAACATAGCTTATCAATCCATTGTAAGTCGATGGATAACGTCCATCAACTAACATGATTGAATGGCTAATTTTCATCCCAAATAGTTTTCCTTTTAGTGTGAGATGACGTAATTGCATGATTGTGTTGAAATCAGTTAGGCTTTTGCCATCACCTTTTCCTTTTCACCCCTTTCGTGTTCTTCCGCTTGCCTGCTGAGTCTGTTTGTTTGTTTTAGACATATACCCTGCACTGAAGCAATTTCACAACTAGTTTTTCTCTTTGATGTCTTCAGATTTTTCAGATTCTCCTCGCCGATACCGTGGGTTGAGATTCAGTTCACATATCTAGAAGGCGAAAGGAGCAGCAAAAGAGTTGACATGACAGAGCATTGCCAATCATCCCTCTCATCTCTTTTTATAGTATCCTCGGTAACACTTTATTTTAGGGACACATCTATTAGCACTAATACATACAATATTAATGCCTGTGTAAGTAACTTGTAAGGCATGTACTAAGCAAAATAAGACAGTTGTTAAGCATGTATTCACAAATGTCTTGTTCATGCCCAATTAGGGATTTATTACTAATATAACCTTAGTAAGGACCAGTAAGCCTATATTTCTATTTATTAGTAAGTAGTAAGTGGCAGAATACAATGTGTATAAGCTCCCGACACACTGTGTGAACAAACCCTGAACAGTGTGAAAACAGATGCAGAATAAGGGTCCCTATTCTAAAGTGATGCATTGGTCAGCCCAGATGGCTCAGGGCCTCTGCACTACCAAAGTCCTAGGGCCCCCACACCACCCAGGCCTGCACTACCTAGCCCCCCCGGTCTACAAAGTGTAAGGGTATATCAAATAATTAATACTTACCCAGCTGAGTCATCTAGTTTTCTCTTGTTCATATCAATGAGAGGGAGGTAACAAGAGCCTATATATAGCAAGGATTGAACGTACACTTGTCAATGGCGGTGGGTTGGTGAGATGTATTTTTTTTTCATGTACCACTGAGTTTTAATTGTAAAAAAACCCAAAATAAATGCAGAACATTAGAATAATAGTTTTGAAGCAAAACTAAACTACTCTTTTGTGATAATTAAGTGAATGTTTGAGAACATTAGCTTCAAGAAGTGCAGTGCATGATGGGTACGCAATCTAGGCCAACAGACAACCTACCCAGCTCTGAGCCTACGTCCTTAGCTCCTCCCCTCACTTGTGAAATTTAGTTGCTATCCAAACAATTTGCCATGTACGTAACAACAGAAATATTATCATTGCTGCATTGGCCATGCATTGCATTTCTGACTAAGGGCGTAGCCTACCCATCATGCACTGCACTTCTTGTAGCTAAGTTTCTCAAACATTAACTTATTTATCAGAAAGGAATAGCTTAGTTTCGCTTCCAAACTATTACTCATCGTTATATTCTGCATTTATTGTAGGGTTTTTACAATTAAAACTAATTGGTGTATGAAAAAATGACATCTCACCACCCACCGTCATTGATAACTTTACGTCCAATCCTTGCTATATAATGCTTCCAATTACTCATTGTCACAATGAATAGAATAAGTGAGATCTTCATACCTACTGAGATTAATGAAGACTCTGAAACGTTCTTACACTTTGCTTCCCGGGGGGGTGGTGAAGTAGAGCAGGGGCCCTAGGTAGTGCGGGGGCCCTTAGCCATCTGGGCTGAGCAATGCATCACTTTAGAATAGGGACCCTTATTCCACAGCTGTTTTCACACTGTTCAGGGTTTGTTCACACAGTGTACCAGGAGCTTATACACATTGTATTCTGGCCCTTACTGCTTACACATAAATAGAAATCTAGGTCTACTAGGTCCTTACTAAGGTTATATTGGTAATAAATCCCTTATTGTGCATGAACAAGACATTTGTGAATGAGAGAGAGAGAGAGAGAGAGAGAGAGAGAGAGAGAGAGAGAGAGAGAGAGAGAGAGAGAGAGAGAGAGAGAGAGAGAGAGAGAGAGAGAGAGAGAGAGAGAGAGAGAGAGAAGAGAGAGAGAGAGAGAGAGAGAGAGAGAGTGAGTGAGTGAGTGAGTGAGTGAGTGAGTGAGTGAGTGAGTGAGTGAGTGAGTGAGTGAGTGAGTGAGTGAGTGAGTGAGAGAGAGAGAGAGAGAGAGAGAGAGAGAGAGAGAGAGAGAGAGAGCGCAGAGAGAGAAAAAATAACATTGAGAGAGCAGAGTAGGCTAATAAAGAGATAAAGACAAGAACAGTGCGATTCAAATGTCTGAGACCAGCAAACACAAATGTATTATACATTGAATAATTGCACCGGCACATATGCAACAGCGACTATATGAGCTTCTAGACAGACATTATTAAAATGTGTACAGTCTGCCCTTTATATCTGCACCGTCTCAGTACAGAAAAAGTGCATACACAGGCTCTTGCTCTCTCCTTCATTTATCTTCATCCTCCCCTACTATCTCTTTGTCTTTCCTTCTCTCTACTATTTCCCTCTAGCACTCAAATGCACTCATTGACAGAGATGGCGCACACATGACGCGCACATGGGCACATGGATGTACGCAGACACAGGGGCGCAACTACAGTATATGCGACGTGTGCGTTGCAGGGGGGCGCCAGAGAGAGAGGGGCGCCAAAGAGAGGGCTATGGAAGGCACCAAATAATTATTACGTGTTTTTTTTTTGGGGGGGGCACCAAAATAGTTCTTGCATACCCCCCAAGAAATGAGTAGTTGCGCCCCTGACGCAGACACAGACATATTATTTCTTATGCTGCTAATTCTGATTGAACCCTCAGTTTATAACCTATGTGCAACTTTGACACGCACACATGCACGCACACACACACACGCAGGCACACACACACATACACACACATCCTTTCAAACATGAAAACAGATTGCACACAAAGTCAAACACACCCTTGTGTGCACACACACCATATTCACACCCTATCTGTGCCTCCTCATTTCCTATGCAAGGCAGCAGATGTGAGCAAAGCAGGTAGCCTTCATGTGGTGGTTGTGTCTCGTTAGGACCCATATCAAAGTACACCTTTGATGAAACACCACTGACAGCCCTCCAACACACACACACATGAACAGAAACACACACACACAGACACACACGCACACGCACACGCACACGCACACACACACACACACACACACACACACACACACACACACACACACACACACACACACACACACACACACACACACACACACACACACACACACACACACACACTAACATGCATGCATAGCATGCATGCATAGCACGCGTGCACACACACACACACATGCACACGCACACACGCGCCCGCACACCCGCACACACAGCAGTGCCAGGCCGACAGCTGTGGGAGTGCGAGATAATCAATGTCATCTCCTCCAGGAAGGACAAACAAACAATCAAATTAATAAATATATAATCAACAACATAAATAAATTAATAAAGAAACAAGTAAACAAATGCCGCTAGCATATATTAATGAGACTTGCTGCTTTCTGAAGCCTCGTCTGCCTGTCTGTGGCTGAGGGGCCATGTCCAAGACTGAGACATCTCAGTATATCTTCTGTGATATACCGTTTAAGTAATCAAATACATACATTAACATAATAGCTACTGTATGAAAGAGTGGCACTGCAGAAATAAATGAATAAGCTATTTTGCTTCCTGCCTTGTCTGACAGTGGCAGTGGGGCTCAGGTTGAGTGGTAGTGTAAGTGCTACCAGTAAGTCAGAGTTATGTGAGGACAAAGACAAACATAAGACGATGACAAGTGATCGATCAGAACAATAAAATGGGGCAGCTCTTTCATCCAGCAGGCAATGGGAAGTGAGTTAAGGGCTAATCAATCGGATTTTATGAAAAAAGGAGAACTGCATTATCTGCGGATTATGAGATCATGAAGGTCTGTGTGTGTGTGAGTGTGTGTGTGTGTGTGCGCGCGCGTGTGTGTGCGTGCATCTGTTTTTCTATGCATGTCTGTGAGTATATGTTTGTGTCAGATGCTTATGCACATAAGAGGTCTTGTGGATAAAGTGACCTTGGCCTCCAAATAAAATGGCACATAAAGCTCTCTAGAAGATTGCTAGCCAAGATGGTTTCATTGTGCCCTTGGGTAGCGCACCTCAAGCCTACAGTGTCACTCTGGAAATGAAACAGCTGTTAAGCAACAGGTAGCACAACAGGGGGAAAAAGTACTGGAACATATAGGAATATTCTGGTACTGTGCGTATTGTATGGTGTCTGACAGACACAGCAGAGTAGATGGAAAGAGATGCAATCAGAGGGATGTGGTAGCTAGAGATGTTGATGAGGATCGATAGAGCGAGGGAACGTCTGTTAAATAACCGGAAGATATATAACTGGAAGATATTGGAATTTCCTGCATGTATGGTGGCTGACAGATGCAACACAGTAGATAGGAAAGAGATAGAGATGTTGTTGAGGATAGATAGACCAAGGGAGAAAGGGATGGGGTGGGAATAAGTGGACAGACATGTGTAGTGTAGTGTAGTGTAAAGGGGTGGGAATATGTGGATAGATTATGTAGTGTAGCGTAAAGAAGGATGCGGTAGAGTAGTAGAGTAGCATAGACCTTGTTTTATTATCTCTTGTGTGTGTATTAGAGAGAGAGAGAGAGAGAGAGAGAGAGAGAGAGAGAGAGAGAGAGAGAGAGAGAGAGAGAGAGAGAGAGGAGGTGGAGTGGAAAGAAAGATGGATGGGAATGTTGGATGAAAAGAGCCAGAGAGAGCCAGAGAGAGAGAGAGAGAGAGAGAGAGAGAGAGAGAGAGAGAGAGAGAGAGAGAGAGAGAGAGAGAGAGAGAGAGATGGAGGGATGGAGTAAGAGGGATGAGAGGATGGGCATAAGAGGCTATTGATCTGCCCAAAGAGCCGCCAGAGAGGAGAGCAGTAGCCCCATCAGTGTTGAAGCCACAGGAGGGGATGTAGGACATGGTACACGCTCGCGCACAGAAACGCACGCACTTTAGACACGACAGCTAAATGTCTGCGCAGACTCAGCCGAGCACAAAGTCAGTTTAACGCACATCTGGGTTATGACACAGATACCCCTGCCCCAAGGCTTTTTAGTGTGTTTTTCCTAAGGTGTGCATGCATGTGTGTATGTGCGCATGCCTGCATGCGTGTGTGTGCCTGCATACTTGAGGTCGTGCATGCAGTACATGCATGCATGCTGACATGCAAAAATAAAGGAAGAGTGATTGAAACGTTTGTACTGTATGTTTCTTGGATAATTGCCTCATAATGTAAGGTCAGTGAAACATGTAAACCAGTTATGACCTTTTTCTGCTTCTGCAAATGGATTCATTCAGTAAGTGGATGTCAAATCATGTGGTGATTTTTTTTGTAGTCATCATCTATTTCAGGCAATATAAGCCAATGAAACAATGCCCGCCTCTTCAAAGTGGACCTTTTATAAGTCATGAAGTTACTACCTGAAATAAATGCACAGGAGTGAGGAGTGGGAGACTGTTCACCTCAAATACTTCATTGGCAACAATGTCGATTCTCATTTCAGGAAGCCTATTACCTTTTTCGTGACACACACTGAGTGAAGTGCTGAGGTAACTGCTTAGTGTAAGTTGAAAATTGGAGAAACATTATGGAACAGTTTTAATGTATTGTACCAGGGAGACTCAACATCAAAAAATATATCCAGGGACATTCCCTGGGTTTCATTTTGGTAAAGTCATCCTATATTACTTACGGTAGACACAGCTAATACAAAGGAAATATGCTTTAGCTGGAATTGCTAGCTTAACAACGACAGATTTGGGTCAGGGGGTGACTGACATAGAATTCACCAGAATCCCACAGGCTGCACTGCTTTTAACAGGGTTCATTGACTCCCATTCGAGTCTTCCAGCAGGCTAATGCCTAGGGGCTTTAAAATGTAAAGTGTACGTCTTCTTTTCCACAAGGCTTCACGGTGACTGCTTTCAGTGGAAAAACCCAGCCAACTGAATCTTGGCTCTTTTTGAAATTCCCCAGATATGAACTGTGAGAGGGGAGGCAATAGATTTACCTCAGTCTTGACCCAATCTGTTTTCAATGGCAACATTATGTAGGGCAACACTAAACACTGGGGAATTTTGACATTTCTGTCAATATTGTTGGACATTAATGGAGTAAAAAGGGCACCTGAAAAGGCTGAGATGGGTCTTAAGGGGGTCATCAGTCATCATTGTATATCATTCCATCGATATATCCCAGACTACACACGTCCGACCACATCAAACAGAAACAACAACAGATGCCACCCCTAGAGAAATAATGCTAATGGTTGTGATTCCACACCAGGGGAACACGAGTGATGGCCTACCCAGGAGGGTTGTTCCCGAGGTTGGGGGAAGTCTGCCGTCAGTCGGATGACACTGATGGATCGCCCACTTCCAAATCACTTACCTTAACAGAGATGCTCTGAGCAGCCCTACATCCCACCTCCATCCATTCCCCAACAGACATAGCTTAGAACTCGTTCTTGCCCTATCCATTCCTCTAACAGAAACGCTATGTACAAAATGAATGTGCATCCCCCTTTTCAGCTATTACGGATGATGCACCTGTCTGACACTGATTACTGACTAGACTGGGCGCTACCTAATGCCTCGGGATCTCCTGGGAAGCACTTACTGGGCTTTCTGAAGATAGAGCCACTAAGTGTAGACAGTGCATCAGATTCTGTCTGCTCTCTGATGCTGGCATATTACTAGGCCTTCTAGAGACAGAGCCACTGAGTGTGATGTATACATGAGGGTCACTGTCTGCTCTCTTCTGGGTGGCTGTGGCCTAATGGTCTCGGGATGAAGATGGGCGTAGAGAGTCTGTCCAAATCCCTTACCAGTCTCTTGCACCCTAATCTATGGCAGACAGGGCTGGATTATCCATTAGGGCCAGTGGCACAGTGGCCAGGGCTCCCCACCATGTACAGCCAGGTAGGGGGCACTGCATGACATAGGCAATTTCTCAATGGTCTAGTAAGCACACTTGGAAGAGTGTCAGCCTAATTAGTCACGTCCAGTGATTGGAAACTCTTTGGTGAAATCCACTGGGCATGACTAATTAGGCTGACATACTTCCACGTGTGCTTACTAGAACATTGAGAAATGGCCATAGACTTAACTGTTCATAAAGGGGGCATCGGCGAGATATCAGTGCCCAGGAGCACCACAGTGCCTTAAATATGGTCCTGATGGCAGATGTGCTGTTGTGCATGTCATCCTCAACTTACATTTCTCCAGGGACTGTATCCTGTACCCTCGGAAGGAACTATTAGTCACTTTAGATAAAAGCATCTGCTAAATGTAATGTATTGTGATGTCTTCCCGTTAGATGACTTGAAT
>NC_085869.1:41435507-41438007 GCF_034702125.1 Engraulis encrasicolus
TGTGACACCATGAAAACAGACAGAAACAAGCCTGGCACAGGGGGAGAGCATGGGAGCAAAGAGAAATGAAACACTCTTCAAGGAAGAAGAAGGAATGCTTTTGAGATTCACTGAGCAGAGGGAAAAGATAAGAGAGGTGTGTGACTAGTGACAGGAAAAGTGAAACATGGAGGGAAAAAGGAGAAATAGAGTGGCAGAGAATGGCAGATGGAAAGACACAAAGAGAGAGAGAGAGAGAGAGAGAGAGAGAGAGACAGAGAGAGAGAGAGAGAGAGAGAGAGAGAGAGAGAGAGAGAGAGAGAGAGAGACAGAGAGAGAGAGAGAGAGAGAAAGAGTGCATAGATAGAAGAGAGGAAGCACAAAGACCAAAAGGGACTGTTAATTATATTAAATGACAGTTGACAGAATTTTATCCAAAGCGACTTACATATAGTATTAAATGATATTAGTTACAGTCCCTCGATCAGTGTGGGCTTAGGTGCCTTGCTCAAGGGCACTTCAGCCATGCAGGATGGCGATTGAACCTGCAATACTGTGATCTATAGTCCAACTCCCTAACCATTGCACCACGGCTGCCCCAGCAGTATTAGCTGCCTATTGACGGTGTTAGCCCAGCCTGTTTGTCTTGCCCACCACCGTGTTTCACCATGTCATGATAAATGGTGGTTACACAACCCCTTATCTAATGGCAGTGGAGAGGAAGCATAGGCCTGGTACAGTAACAACACCATTGGAGAGTGTTGTTATGGTGATGCTCCCCCTTGGTACTGTATGCAACAGCAGATATAATATAAGAATAGGAGAGCTTTACTGTAATTGCAGGTGTGGTTTTTGCTGGCCTTTTCTCAGCCACTTTCACTTCTCTCATACTGGATACATATCGCTCCATCTCTCTCTCTCTCTCCTCCCTTTCCTCTACCACTACCTCTCCCCCTTCTCTCTCTCCCCTAACTCTCTCTCAATACCAAACATCATCATACCTCTCCACCTGTGAGCAAAAAGTACATCATTAAACCTCAATTCTCGGCATTTATTTGTGCAATTTTGTGAAAAACAGCCCACCACAATGGGCTTCTGTACTTCTAGAGTGAGAATGGTAATCACTGGCTTGTTGGCCTTTACTCCAAGCACAAAGCACACACTACACTCTTGCACATGTTGCCGTTTTGTCTGCATAATTAGGACAGATTGGCTGCAGCCCACTGAGGTGCAGAATATCGGTCATATTATAGTGGATGTAAGGCAACTGCCAAAGATGAAATCACTCATAAAAAATGAAGAGCGGGCAAACAGTATTCCATTTTCAGTATTCCAAAATCCATTCATGGATACTGCATAGTACTGGATGATTTTGCACTTGATTACACTCACAAGACAAAAGGCAGTTGCCTTGAGTTTCACTTTGCGGAACAAGGTTGTACTCTGCACAGCGTGGCTACCTTACAAGCAGACAATAGTAAAACGAAGGGATCTGTTTGCTTTGTTTGTTTGTCAGACTGTGCTACTTGACCTGTGTGATTACTAATGTACAACAGCATTCCATGTCATGCAATGCCATGCAACAAGCATCTTCCAATGGGGAAATAAAAACCATATGCATGGATGCAAGCATGCAGGCACAAACAAAAGGACCACTTTTTGCACAGAGAGAACAGGCCAAGGGTCTAATTGGTTCTTAGCACTGCAGCAATTACCCAAAGATATTTTTCTGAAGGTTATCTACAGGTGAGAGGAGAGAGAGAGAGAGAGAGAGAGAGAGAGAGAGAGAGAGAGAGAGAGAGAGAGAGATAGAGATAGAGATAGAGATAGAGATAGAGATAGAGATAGAGAGAGAGAGAGAGAGAGAGAGAGAGAGAGAGAGAGAGAGAGGGGAGAGAAAGAGGTGGAGAATGAATGAAGTCACAATCTCCAGTATGACATACAGTAAAATTTGCAGCCATGAGAATAAGGTGGGAGCTCAATTAAGAGGTACATGTGATAAAAGCGAAGGATATGAAAGATGACAAAAGAATTATACAGGGGAGAGTCCGTTATAATGAGAAGGGGGTTGCAAGGGGATTAGATACAGTGATTGAATAAAAGAGGTTAAGAGAAAGAAATTGAGAAAATTAGATAGAGGGAAAAATATGAATAAAGACAGCCAATATGAAAGAGAGGGAGAAAAAAAATCAAGAACCACAGGGGAAACCCCAAAACAGCCAATGGGGTAAGGCCAGGCAAGCCCATTCATAATTCTGCACGTGCACGTGACAGCCATGAGAATAAGGTAGGTAACAAATGAAGAGGTAACAGTGGTAGCAGCCAAGGAAATGAACGATGACAAAAGAATTATAATAAAGAAAAAAAATCATAGGGGATAGATAAGGACAATAGTTTATAATGGGAAGAGGATGTGAGGGAGGCACTGGAGAAGAGGAAAGCGACGTGGAGAGAAAGATAAATGGAGACAATGAGAGAATGGGGGTGAGAGAGAGAGAGAGAGAGAGAGAGAGAGAGAGAG
>NC_085869.1:41448007-41470507 GCF_034702125.1 Engraulis encrasicolus
ATGATTGCAGTTTGCAAATGTAGGCTAACAGATAATCTTATGTCATTTAAAAATTTAAAAAAATACTGAAGGGTAGCAATGAGAAAAAGGCAGGCACATCACCCCACAGTGCTCCAGGCAATTAGAGGCCCTGTGAGAGAGTTTTTTCTCCCATCCTGTCAATGGAAACTAAATACCTGCTGTGGGTGTGAGTGTGTTATTGGGAAGAATTTGGAAAAACTGGGGGACTCAGACAGTTATCCTTCTGGTGGTTAAAGATATTTGCTTTAGGCATTTATCTCTCATTTTCCTCCTTTATAGATATTTTGTAGGCTATATTGTATAGGCCTATACAATATAAACTTGTGTATGTCTCATGCCCTTCATGCCCCCCTCCCCCGGGAATTAAAATAAATAAAAAATAAATATGATTTTATTCATATCGTGATTAAAATCGAAATCGAAAATTTTGGGGAGAAATAATCGAAATCTAAGTTTTTCTCATATCGCCCAGGCTTAATGGGGACCCACAAACAATACGAGTGGCCCTTGATCTGCTCTCCTGGCCTCTTTCCCATCTCACAGCCACACGACAATAAACACACACACACACACACATGCACGCAAGCGCACACTGCTCTCCTGCCATGAAATAAGCTATTCCAGTATGTCACGGTTACATCACAGCCAGGGCAAGACACACACACGCAGACAAATGGATGCACACACAGGCACACGCAAACGCACCCACGCAACCACGTCACGGCCAGGGCTGGCATTGGCCTGATAAGCTGGGCATTGAGGCCTGCTGGGTGTGACGTGTTTGCCTAACTTCACTTCATAGGGGCGGGTCAGGTGTGTGTGTGTGTGCGCACGTGTGTGTAGGTGCGTGTGTGCGTGTGTGCGTACGCGTGTGTGTGTGTGTGTGTGTGCGTGCGTGCGTGTGTGCATGCGTACGTAGCAAGAGAATATGCAGAAGTGACTATGAAATACAGCCTCTGTAAAGATACGTAGGGGATCCTATTGGACAGAAAGAAGAAGACACAATAGAAGTGAGAGAAAAATAGTACGAGAGCGACAGAGAGGAAAGAGAAAACAATTGCATCTACAGTATGACTGAATACCGCCCTTGTCCTCCAGGCTCTTTCCACAAACAGGAAGACTGTTGTGTGCTGTGTGCGTGCGTGCGTGCGGTGTGTGTGTGTGTGTAACTGCGTGTCTTGCTACCACCCAGGGAGACGTCTAACAAGCTTAATTTAAGATAGCGATCGAGCAGCAATAGCAGCTCTGGAGCCAACGTGTGTGTGTGTGTGTGTGTGTGTGTGTGTGTGTGTGTGTGTGTGTGTGTGTGTGTGTGTGTGTGTGTGTGTGTGTGTGTGTGTGTGTGTGTGTGTTTAAATGTGACAGATGTACAGATCATTCTTGAGCGCAACAAGGGGGCAGTGTGAGCCTAAAGTCTCTCACGCAACACACAGACACACACACACACTTTCAGAGCACCCCCCCATCCACTTCGTCTCTCTCTAACGTACACAGACGCACGTACAAACGCACGCGCACGCGCACGCACACGCACACGCACATGCACACGCACACGCACACGCACACACACACACCAGTAAGCTGACCCTGGGGAAGTAGGTTGGTGCAGAGCTGAAGGCAGATGGGCTTAACAGCATGTACATTTTCAAAAGATCAAAAAGCAGAGCAGTTACTGAGGTGAGGCAGAGAGACAGCGAGACATAAAACTAGACAGACAGACAGACAGACAGACAGACAGACAGACAGACAGACAGACACACAGACACACACACACACACACACACACACACACACACACACACACACACACACACACACACACACACACATACACACACACACACACACACACACACGCACAGACACACACACACGCACACACACACACAGAGGGCTGACAGCCGCCCGCCATAAGTTTTGATTATTGATGACAGTAGGCCATTTCAGTGGTGGAACATGGAACATAGAACAAGCTGCAATCAGAAGGAACAGAGGATGTACAGAACATTATAGGAGGGAATGGAAAAAGAATATGAGAGAGAGAGAGAGAGAGAGAGAGAGAGAGAGAGAGAGAGAGAGAGAGAGAGGAAGAGCAGGAGGATTATGAGAGTAAAGGGTAGATGGGGAGTGAGAAAAAGAGAGGCTCAGTCTGTTTCGCTGAAACAAAATGAGAAGTAGAGATGTGAAGAGAAGAGAAGAGAAGAGAAGAGAAGAGAAGAGAAGAGACGTGAAGAGACGTGAAGAAAAGAAAAGAAAAGAGAAGAGAAGAGAAGAAAAGAAAAGAAAAGAGAAGAGAAGAGAAGAGAAGAGAAGAGAAGAGAAGAGAAGGCCAGGAACAGTTGGATAAAGACAGGAAGAAATATCAGAAACAGACGCTTCGTCAAACAAACAGGAAGTATCTCATTGGCAGTTCTCAGTATATCCTCTGGTGCCTACTGTGTACACCACAAACTTCCTTTGTGCTTCATGCCTATAGGTACGTGCTTAGCCTAATTCATATGAGCAACTTTTAACTCTAGTTTCGATTCTTGAAAAATGTTTCCACAGAACATAGCTCGGGAATTAGAATGATCTGTAGTATTACAGTATGTTAAAACTCAGAAAGCAGTGAAAACACTGAACTACAATTCTGAAAACGTGATAACGGTTTTTACCAACACAAGGTTCACTTTTTGATGAGAGAAGTTTTTATTCCAAAAAAGTGATGAAAATAGAAATGGAGATTAATTAAAACTCAGGATTTCATCTCATTTTAAAATTCAATTTCAGCCTTTTCTTCAGAAACATTGAGATGTAGAGGAAAATCGTCACTTATGAAAAAAAAATTGTGCAGAGAACCGTGATATTAATTTTCATCAAGAAAACCGTGATACTCATTTTTTTTTCCAGAACCGCCCAGCCTTATTAGACTCACAGTTGTCTAGAGTTTTCATGTGACTAGCCCTTCTGGAAGACACACTTTCATTCAGCCACACACACCAATACCATAATCCCAAATCCCATGTATACGTACATGTATATGCTGGGAGACAGACACACACACACACAGGAAGAGAGACACTTGGTGTGTTTCAGTGAACCAAAGTCAGAAGTAGAGAAAAACAGTGACACAGACAGATGTAGTATAGTGAATGATGAAGATCTCCTCATCCACATCTCCTCGCCCCTGCTCAATAACTCACCGGTGGGCTGCACACATACGGACATAATTCAGGCACTGTAATTCAGGCACACACTCCCACTCACCAATACACACACACACTCCCACCAACCAATACACACACACACTCCCACCAACCAATACACACACACACTCCCACCCACCTACACACACACTCACTCCCACCCACCAATACACATACACACTCCCACCCACCAATACACACACACACTCCCACCCACCAATACACACACACACTCCCACCAACCAATACACACACACACTCCCACCCACCTACACACACACTCACTCCCACCCACCAATACACATACACACACACACACACACACACACACACACACACACACACACACACACACACACACACACACACACACACACACACACACACACACACACACACACACACACACTCCCACCCACCAATACACACACACACTCCCACCCACCAATACACACACACACTCCCACCCACCAATACACACACACACTCCCACCCACCAACACACACCAACACACACTCCCACCCACCAACACACACCAACACACACTCCCACCAACACACACCAACACACACCCACACACACACACCCACACACACACCCCAACCCCTGCTCAGTGACTCACCGGTGGGCTGCACGCGTACAGACGTCTTGTCGGACTGCTTGCGGCTGATGGCGTACCACGACTTGTCCGGGTCCTGGATCCACTCTGAGGCCTCGCAGTAGAAGGCACCCTGGTCAGCAGGCTGCAGCTTGTAGATGGTCAGCCTGTGTGGTATTACCCAGAGAGTTTATTTTATATAGTAGGGTATATCATAGAATGGAAACCGATTCATTACTCGGATGCACTCCAAGGTTCCTTTCTATGAACCCATTTTAACCTAAGGCACCTGTAAAAAACGCCTACTGAATGCCTAAGCCCTTTGTTGGAATAGGTGCCCTCAGCATAAAAACCTAAATATCTCAGCCTCCGAGACACATGAAAAGATGAACTAAGTTATATTTAAAAGCTAGGACCCTCATCTTTCACTAGAATGTGTTCATTCAGCTGTAATAAAAAATAAATCCCAAGAGTCTGAAGGCAGCGTTCATGACGCTCCAGGCGACTTGGTCAATGCAGCGTATAGGTATACAGCAACAGGCTTAAATGACTTAAATAAAACTGATTTGAAACATTTTCAACTCTCATTTGAGGTTTCCTGATTTGCAATTCAAATTTACAATCTGCTGCTCTGTTTCAAAAACTACAGCTGAAAAGGCTTCAAATCCATTGAACCGTCCTCTAGATATCTTATGAACTGTCATTGATTGTAAGCAACTGGTCTTTTCCTTTGAGCTTGAAATACTATCCATTCCTCATCAAAATAAGTTAAGGTGTGAAGAGGTCTTAATATTATACATCCATAGAGACAAGTCAAGGTGTAAAGAAGTGAAACTCAGTTCACATCTTTACACATGCTTACAAGTAAACTTCTTTTGAGCATTACATTAAATTACATAACATTACACTTAGCTCACACTTTTAATCCAAGTCGACTACTAGTTATTTAGGTACAGGTTATTTGTTTCAGGCCCTGGAGCAATGTGGGGTTAGGTGCCTTGCTCAAGGGCACTTCAACCATGGATGAGGATGCTGGTAAGGGTGGGATTTGAACCAACAACCTTCTAATTCAGAGGCCAGCATTCTTACTATTGAGCCAAGGTTTCCCAACTTGGTACTGCTATTTGATAATGCTTATATTACCAACGCAAGAAAGCATGTGAAATAAAATCTTGAACATTTTGAATTGATCGGTCAAAGCTACCCCAAATCACTTGACCGAATGAGAATCTTCACACACCTGTATGTGTTAGCGCCCGTCTTATCCAGCCTCAGGTCACCCGAGGAGAGCCTCTGACGGTACGGGCTGCCGGGTCGCAGCACAAAGTCCCGGGAGAGGGTGACGATGTCACGGGGCGCTGTGTCAGCTGGGTCGTCAGCGGGACGCAGGTACCAGCCCACGGCCAGGTGAGTGTGTTGGGAGGTGGAGCGGCTGACCTCACAGGTGAGCTGGAGCGTCTCGCCCTCCACCTTGGATAGGGTCTGGGCAGCGGAGGACACGGACAGGGTGTCGGGGATCACTGTTGGAGGAAGAAGAGGAAGAAGAAGAGGAGGAAGATGAGTGTGGGAGGAAACTGAGAAATGTTTCTGTAGCAGTAATAACCGTACTGGCGAACAACAATCATCAAAAATGTATTGTCATCACCATGAAAAACAGGTGTTGCATAAATGCAATGCCTTTGTGTGCACTGAATGCTGTGGCATGATGTGTCACAATGACAATGGGCCTCTCCCAGTGTGACTTTCAGAAGGTACACCAGCATCTCCCCCAAACCAATAATCAACAAAATAACACAATATTCATCATCACCATCACCACCACCATTAACATCACCACCACCATCACATTTCATTCAAAGGATGTTGCAAAAAGTGCTTCATGAAAAAGACATTACAAACAATAGTGCCGCATTAATATTGCAGAAATCCAACAGAGTTGTGAAGAACACCACTAATGTTCTAGATGCACTTACATGTGCCTGACACATATTCTCTCAGGCCAGCATATAGAAATGTTCTTCTTGTCCAGTACATATAAATATGTGTTCCTGTTCACCATACGTAAGTGCTCTTGTTCACCATGTGTAAGGGTTTATGAATATGTTTATGTAAGCACATTCTATCTCACTACCCAAAACAGTACAGCACATAAGTGCATTCAAGTGTATTGTATAAGCACTGTATTCACAGATGCACACTCCCTCTTGATTCCCTAAGTAGCACATAAGTGCACATAATTGCTTTGTAAGTATGCTTGTGTCAATGTATTCACTCTTGCTGTCCTAATGCACTTTATCTAAGGAGCAAAGACATTTCAGAGGATCAGCAAAGCAATAGCTGGCAGGCAAAGAGAACATTCGCATTTCACTCACACAAACACACCTCAGAGATGTCAACAGCCATTTACAGAATAATAGTGATTGATTTCGCAAAACAAAACAGTTTGCCAAACATCTACTAGGGCTTACTGACAAGCTCTCTCTCTCTCTCTCTCTCTCTCTCTCTCTCTCTCTCTCACACGCACATACTCTCTCCATCTCACTTTAAGTGCACACTAACGCACACACATAGGATATACGGTATGGTGTGACCCATTAACATTTAAAAAGGATTCTCTTCTGGTGAAGCAAAACTCTGACCTTGTTATTACAGCAACTCAGTGCCCCAGGACTTGCTCTTTTATGCATTGTTTTTTGCTCTTCTTCACTCACTTCCTCATCCCTCTTTCATTTCAACCTATACTGTTCCTTCTTCCTCCCATCCATCTTTCCATTCATCCCCGTCTCTCTACCACTCTTTCTCCACCACTCTTCTCTCTCTCTCTCTCCATCTCCCTCCCCCTTCCACCTTCCATCCACCCTCCTCCTCACAGACCAGACCCAATCAAACTCAAGCCCTCAGTGGTATGCATGTCTAGTATATTACCTTCACGGTAATTTAAAAATGGGCAAAACAGACACCAGGCCCCCAAATACAATTCCAACGACATACTGGTAGTAGGGTTTCAGCCAGCAGTGGTCATTGAGGCTACTGCATGTAAAACGGATTTCATTTCACTGAATGGACTGTATACATTGACATTCAAATGAGATGAATTTCAAGGGTCAGTTGCATTGGTAAAGTAACTTAACCCATTGTGTCCTGGAGCGACATACACACTGAATTAAGGTTCTTGAGATTTGAGCTATTTTATTACAAATGTGGATATGTTAGAGGTGAATGAACACATTCTTGTGCAATATGAAGGTTCTAGATTTTAAATGCAACGTATTTCTTGCTTTTATGTGCTTCGGAGGCTGAGATATTTAGGTTTTAACAGGGAGAGGGCACCTTTTCCCAGAAAGGGATTAGGCTAAAATGGGTTAAACCAGTGATTCTCAAAGTGTGGTCAGGGGACCAATACTGCCCTACTAAGGCAAAAGACAGTAACTCACCAGAGTGTGAAACTGAGAAAAATGATGTTGAAGTTATCTTAAAATAAATGAATGTCACCACAATCTGGTTATAGCTACAAAGCTGTAATTTTCACAGTTTGTAGTGTATGCCTGCCTACATCTATTCATAAAAAATAATTTTACAAATAGTTAACCTTTGACCCTTTTTTGGAAGTTACTGTGTTCTGCCTTAGCATTGCCCCCGGAATGACAATTAGTCATACTAAGGCAGAAGACAGTAACTTCCATTTTAAATCTGAATAATAAGCAACAAATACAACTTTCACATATAATTTAAGCAGTATACACACTATTGGAGTCATTATGACAAAATGTCATGTTTATTAACATATAAATTGTTAATAATAATAATAATAATATAATTATAAATGGGTTTTGTGTGTGTATTTGTATTTCATACTACCTCAAATAATAGTTACACACATTTCCTAGCAGGCTGATCATGTTTCATAATATAATAGTTTCATTTTATATTTTTTTTGATTATTTACATGACTGAAATTTAAAGAAGGAGTTTTAACTGTTACCAGATGAACAGTAACTGAAGTTACTGTGTTCTGCCTCAGTTTGGAACATCAGAGTTCCAGAATTCTGCAGGTCCAGAGCAGAAGGCAAAAAGCAGTAACTGAAGTTACTGTCTTCTGCCTTAGTTTACCCAAAGGATTTTCAGCTTGTTTTACTGTACACCTTTTTTTATCCTCAAAACAACTGATTTCAAACTCCATGTTTGTTCACATGATAAAACTGATGCTTATTATTGCAAATATGACAAAAACTCATTTTTGAAAAATTTGAAGTTACTGCCTTTTGCCTTAGCAGGGCAGAATAGTGGTCCGCGATAGAGCTCAGGTGGTCCGCGAGGGGATTTCTACTTTTCCAAGATAAGCTAACAGTAGGCTACATTTGTAAAATTTTCATGTTTTCAACTGAAAAAGACAGGCTTATAATGTGAATAAAAAGTAAGTGATCTGCATTGAAATTAGCAGTGTCAAATTAGCACCCATCAACTGCCAATTCAGTTGACAGGTGGTCCCTGATGATTTTTGGGGGGACAAAGTGGTCCTCGGTCTGAAAAAGTTTGAGAACCACTGGGTTAAACAATGCTGTGCGACAGTCAGTGGGGGACCCAACAGCCTGACATTTCCTCCCTTTATCACTGTTCCATCTCACTCATGGAATGGGTGACCACGGTCATGCATCAGAAAATACTGTACTCGGCTCAATTTCCACTTTTATTTGTTTATTTTGTCCCTTTGACTGTAACAGCAGCAGTGGATGGAGCAGGCAAATAACCTGCAACAAAATTAAAAAGCACAGCATAGATACTACAAGCAATTAGACGCTACAAGCACTAACAACAACACAAACACACGCACAGAAGGATGCACACACACGCACGCGCACTCGCACACACACACTTCATTCATAATTTCGCAGCCTGCATACACAAAGTCACATATCACTTCTAACTATGCATGTCAAGCAGCTTTGAACAGGCGTTCCTAAATTAGCTTCTCACCGGCCTTGTACTGCAAAGTGAAGCCTATTTATAGCTGCCAAGAGACAGATATACTCCACGTCTGACCTGATTAATTAGAAAGTGTGTGTGTGTGTGTGTGTGTGTGTGTGTGTGTGTGTGTGTGTGTGTGTGTGTGTGTGTGTGTGTGTGTGTGTGTGTGTGTGTGTGTGTGTGTGTGTGTGTGTGTGAGAGAGAGAGAGAGAGAGAGAGAGAGAGAGAGAGAGAGAGAGAGAGAGAGAGAGAGAGAGAGAGAGAAAGAGAAAGAGAAAGAGAGAGAGAGAGAGAGAGAGAGAGAGAGAGAGAGAGATGGGGGAGCAGAGCGAGAGAGAGAGAGAGAGAGAGAGAGAGAGAAAGAGAGAGTGAGTGAGTGAGTGAGTGAGTGAGAGAGAAATTGACTCAGCAGATCTAGAGTAAATGGCTGTTTGAGTGAGAAACTGCAATTACTAGTTTGCTGGCAATGGTGGGTTTGTGTGTGTGTGTGTGTGTGTGTGTGTGTGTGTGTGTGTGTGTGTTCGTGTGTGTGTGAGCGTGTGCACGTGCGCGTGTGCGTGTGTGTGTCTGCGTGTGTGTGTAAGAGCTCCCTGCAGCAGACGTGTCAGGTCTATTCCTGGCCTGCTGCCTGTCACCCAGCAGCCACGCTTCAATACACCTTAGCCCACGCAGTACTTAATTATAGCGTGCGTGCGTGCATGCGTGCGTGCGTGCGTGCGTGCGTGCGTGCGTGCGTGCGTGCGTGCGTGCGTGCGTGCGAGTGGTCCAGATAAAGCATAGCTAGATGAGGATGGGTAAAATGTGCAGAGAAAAGGTGCAAGAGTGAGAAATAGGAATATAGAATGCAAGAGTGAATGTGTGTGTGTGTGTGTGTGGAAGTATGAGTGAGGATGCATTACCGTGAGTGTATGAGTGTGTATGAGCATGTGTCTATGTGTACGTATCTGCATGTGTGTGTGTGTGTGTGTGCATGACAAAAACTAACCATAAATAGTGCCTTGGTTTACACCTGCTGCACACTGCAAGCACAGTCTCCTGATTACACAAGAGTACAGCACCTCCTCAAAGCAAAGACAAGATCTTGCCTGCAGGGAAGATGGTTGTCAGTTCATCTCTTTTTCTCTCTTCTGTTCTTCCTCTCTTCTTGTGCATGGCACATACACAAACGTATGTGCATGCCTTGGTCTACTGATTTAACCATCTTTCACTTACTCTGCTCCTCTCGGTCTCTCTCCTTTCTTGTCCTTTCTCATCCTCATTCCCCCTCCACATCCTTCTTTTATTTCTTTTTTTCCCTCTGTCTCTCCTCCCTCCCTCTCTCTCTATCTCTCACTCCCTCTGTCCCTGGGAGCGGTGGTACATTCCGAGGGAAGTTACGCGTTTGCCATGTTTGTTTTTGATTTCCCATATGCCCACTAGCAACCCATCAATCAATCTCTATGGCTGCGAGACTGACTTGTCAGTCAGCCGCATGTGGTGGCAATCTCTGGCCTGTCAAACAGTCCTCTGTCACGTGCCCGTGGGAGAATGAGAGAGAGAGAGAGAGAGAGAGAGAGAGAGAGAGAGAGAGAGAGAGAGAGAGAGCGAGAGAGAAAGAAAGAATTTGAATTTTAACACATCGTTTATTGTGACACCTTCACTATTTTACATTACAGGATATAGCCAACTCCATAGGTCGAAAATCCAGCATAGTGAAGGGAGGAGCCCTCTCCCTCATAACCACAACAAACCTTACAGCCCTTGCCCCACCCCATCATCATCCCATCACATGAATACAACCACATTATTACCAAATGAAGCGTAGCTTATGGCTACTATCAACTATCCACAAGCCTTTGTCCATACACCATTTCTTTCCAAACATATCAATGTTGTTAGTAAGTTGAAAATAGGCAAATTCTGCTGAGATCCTTGCCTCAACTAACATTTTGAACATGTCAATTTGTTCCACTGTTTTGCCCTCCTACTCTAGCCTGTGACATTTCCACACAGCCATCTTGGCTTGACCAACAAGAAAATTTAAACATGTACATACAGATGCAGCTTTCTTTGAGTACTTCACGCCAAAAATAAACAATTCCTTGGAAAAAATGAAACCAAATCTAGCGCAAACTCGTGTGAGCGTGCAGAACAATGGACTTAATTTTACACATTCAGAAAAGACATGGAACACAGAGTCAGGTACGTTGCATGATGTACAAAGGTTAGAGACCCCACCCCCCAACCTTGCAAGAAACACCTTTGTGGCCATAGCACAGTGTAGGATGCGCCACTGAAGGTCACCAGCTCGTTTGGGGATCAGGCTTTTATACAAGAGAGAGAGAGAGAGAGAGAGAGAGAGAGAGAGAGAGAGGGAGGTGGGGAAAGGAAGATTAAGCCGTCAAGATCAGGAGGTGAATGGCTTTTGAAGGGCGAAGAAGGGGGGGGGCAGCTATGATGTTATGGTGTGGTAGACATGTAGGCCAGCATATGTGACATACAGCTGACACACAGCTCTGTTGTGTACGTCACCTCTGATCATGTGACCACCACTAGGTTTGTGGGTGTGTTCTGTCACCCAAACAAGTCTGTCTGTCTGTCTGTAGTTATAGTTAGTCCTCCTCCAAGTAACTCGTCGCCATCACTGGCACTGCAATTTCCATCCTTTTCCTCGGACGCATCATTTTCAAACCAAATCAGTGTCATAATTATGATTTTTCTTCTGCAACGGAATCATCTTTTCATCTTTTCTTCTAGAACATTCTATCATGGTTAAGTATAGTATAGGTGTGAGAATGAGAGGTACAAGACCTGCACTAAAAAACAAATGTGAGGGCACTCCCACTGCGGAAAACCCCTACATGTTTTCTGAGGAACCTTTTAGAGAACCCAAGAAGTTATGAGTTCATCCCAAACGCTTCATCTGCAGCAACAGAATCTTGTTCATCATTACATCTGAAACATTCTATCATGGCTAAGTATAGCTAGACTCTGTTGCTGCAATGTGCTGTAGAGTGGAGAGCAGGTGTGTGTGTGTGTGTGTGTGTGTGTGTGTGTGAGTGTGAGTGTGAGTGTGAGTGTGAGTGTGTGTGTGAGAGAGAGAGAGAGAGAGAGAGAGAGAGAGAGAGAGAGAGAGAGAGAGAGAGAGAGAGAGAGAGAGATCTGACCTAAAGCAAGGAGACCAGGAAAGAAAACAGCCCACAGAGAAGTGAATCTTCACAAAGCTGCTCAGAGATTTGGGGATTGTCTGTGTGTGTGTGTGCGCACGTGTGTGTGTGTGTGCATCCTCTCCTCTCACAGCAGCTGCCAGCAGGACAGCCAGGTGCACTCATCCTGCGCTGAATAATTCAACTGCCTGTTTGATCACACTTTAACACCACACACACACACACACACACACACACACACACACACACACACACACACACACACACACACACACACACACACACACACACACACACACACACACACACACACACACACGCACAGACACACACACGCACAGACACACACTGTGACGCCACACACACACACACAAGCATGCAAGCACAGGCAGATGCACACAAGCACACAGGCCATCTTCTGGAACAAAAAGGCAAAGCACCTTTTAGCAAGGAGGGAGGGAATGGGGGAGAGGTGGTGGTGGTTGTGTGTGTGTGTGTGTGTGTGTGTGTGTGTGTGTGTGTGTGTGTGTGTGTGTGTGTGTGTGTGTGTGTGTGTGTGTGTGTGTGTGTGCGTGCGTGTGTGTGTGTTCTAGGGCAAGAAACAAAGTGGATAAAGAAAGCGGGATATGTAAAATGAATGAAAGAGGGGTCAAAAGATGTAAAACAAGAGGATGAAAGACTTAGACCGAAACAGTGAGAGTGAAGAACAGTCCTAGGGCCGTTGTGCAAAGGAGGAAGTCAAAAAGGGTGTGTGTGTGTGTGTGTGTGTGTGTGTGTGTGTGTGTGTGTGTGTGTGTGTGTGTGTGTGTCCATCCTACAAAAGTAGCCTTTGAAACGGGGGTGTTCTTGCTCCGCCTAGCTGGAAGAACATACACTCCTTACAGAGAGAGAGAGAGAGAGAGAGAGAGAGAGAGAGAGAGAGAGAGAGAGAGAGACAGAGAGAGAGAGAGAGAGAGAGAGAGAGAGAGAGAGAGAGGGAGAGAGAGAGATGGCACACGCCAATGCGCGCACACACACACTGTGTAATGAGTATGATACAGACTCGCACCGCTAATTAATCACTCCACTATCTCGTCTGTCTCACGCTTTAAACACGTTCATGCGTTACCATGACAACTTCAACCCCCATGCATACACCCCCTCACACACGATACTATGGCAACCGACCGCTTTGGGGGTTGCTCAGCAACGCTGCCTCACTTTCTATGCCTCGCTCTGAGTCAATGTGTCTATGTGCAGAGCGTGTATGAAATGTGTGTGGATAAATTAAACTGGTTTAATTGATGTCTGACATTTGGGGAATGGATCAAAATTATTGTCTTATGATCATAATAATAATAATAATAACAATAATACTATTAACAACAACAGCAACAACAACAACACCGACAACAACAACAACAAAAATGTCTGTGTTGTACAGCACATGTCATGGTACTTAAAGACGCCTTACATGAAGTAAAAACTTTACTCAGACGGAGATAGATGGAAAAGCAACTCTCCTCAACACTCAACAACCACTCCTTCTGGCTAAAAACAGCCAATCAGAGCAGATAAATTGGTCTTTGTGAGGAATTAGAACAAAAAAAAAACGAGATGGGGAAAAAACGGAGGCGGATGGAACCCCTCTGATTTTGACAGCACTGCTGCGGGCTGTGGGACAGATGGGAGCTCATGTACAGCAAAATGCATGCTCTCTTTCTCACACACACACACACACGGGAAGATGCACATGCATGATGCATACTCGCTCGCATTCACACATACACACACACACACACACACACACATATACATACACAGGAGAGCGTACAGTCACACACCATATCCACTGCCTGCAGCACAAATAGCTCATCTGCTCTCAACAGCATCTAACAAAATTCAAATTCTTCTTTACTATTTTGAAGTCAGGCTATCCCTCATTTCAATTAATTATTTATTTCCATCAGACACACACCAGTGCATGGTCCATATCAATGTGTAAAAGAGTAAGAATATATGGCAACACCATCCACCATCTACCATCCAGCAATCCATCCACGCATCTCCTCTATGCTTCTTTTCTTTCTCTTCCACAACTCTATCCAAAGATCCTCTGTCCAACCGCTACCCTTCCTTCATTTTACTTCCCAATGGGTACTTTCAATCAATCTGCCCATCTTCTCTCTGCTCCTTTTTCACAGTTTTTCTCCTTCTGTCATTCTCATGCAAACCCCTCTATCATTGCTTCTCTTCTTCAGCTAAATCCCACATTGACTTCCATGGAAGGTCAGCGTCTCTTGTGCCTGCTGGGATGATAGACTCACAAACTGACTGACTGACTTCCCCCATTTCACCAGTAGGATCCTGTGTGACTGTGGGATTGTGAGGCAAAGAAGGCTAGGGCCAGTTTGTGACTACGGTTGGTAATGGCCAGTGATTGTGGCTGGGAAGTATGGTGCTACGTGGGGAGGTGTGCCTGTTCATGTTATGCTCCTATACATTTCGGGCACATGACGTCACACGTTGCGCGGCAGACATTTTGGAAGCGGGCCAGCCCATTGTTTACAGTGAGGACTTGCTTTATTCTGCTAGTAGTTTGCTTTGTGTTTTACCGGTTCATTTGACCTCTGCTGTCGTTATGGTCGCCCGTTGCTGTGTCGTAGGGTGTAGAAGCGCAAGCTGTGACGGGACGGGGAAAAAAATCCCAAATGGATTATCTTTTTACCGTTTTCCAACTTGGAGGCGTCTCAATGGAGAACAAATGTCCTCCATAACAAAGAGTCGCCGGCTAGCATGGGTTGCTGCTGTAAGACGGTCAAATATAACTTTCCACTCTATCCCGGTGTGGAGGTGTCTCTGGTCTAATACCCCCAGATGAGCTCGGGGAGGCAAACTTTGTGAAAAAAATCCTGTGCCTTCCTCAGACAGGACTCCCAGAAGCTGACATCTGGCAGGATACAGGCAACGTCAAGTCACAGTAGGTTGCACCTGTCACGAACATCTGTGTCTGCACTTGTGTGTAGTACCTATGACCTTGTTTGAGCTGAACAATGCTATCAACTCTGTGGAGACAAAAGTCTTTGTCTGCGTCACAAGCCTCCTGGACAGTGCTGTTTTTGTGCTTAGCAGGGCATTTCACTTCCAGGCAGCCTTGTCCACAGCCGTCACAGCTAACTAGGCCATCAGGTGAGGCGCCTACCTGTGGGAACGCCGGGTTTATGCAGAAGCCAGACTGCTCGATTGTCAAGTTATCGTGGTGTGGTGCTTGTTGTTGAAGGTATTCAGTGCGTGCTGTGTCTGTGCTTTGGGTAGCACACATTCTTGACTGTGGACACAGCCGGCTTGTCGATGTTAGAGACCAGAACTGCATGCATGGTGGAGGCAGTCACTCTCCCTTTACCATAGCAACTAGCTATCAATATGGCGGCGTACCCAGAATGGAAGCGCTGTGCCCGTCCCTTATTGGAGTGGGTGTTGAAGGGATTTCTAGAGGGTGGTGGTGGTGGTGATTATGCAATGGTTCTGGCACTGTTACCACTAACTGTGTAAAGGACGAGAGCAGAATCATACTGAGAAATTTACCAAGACCTGTGTGCGTGCGTGCGTGCGTGCGTGTCCATGTAGTAAATATGTATGTGATGTGTGACAGTATTTAATACTGTATTGATGAAATCACATTTTGGTGCATGTCTATGCATGTACATGTCTAACAATCCTGGCTGCGTGCCCGACGCTGTGCCACCTTCAGTTTGGCCTTGTGGTTGGCACTGCCTGGAGTGGTGCTTTCATGCAGCGTGCAACTCACTCCAATACACACAGCAGGGTACCTTTGCGCACGCACACGCACATGCGCAGCACACGCACGCACACACGCACACAGACGTGCACGCACACGCAGGCACACAAATGCACGCACACACACACAAAGTGTACTGCTGAAGTGAAAAACCCCCTGACGGATCTATGGGCATTAGCCAAATGCCAATCCAGATCTGCCTTCCAAAGCTGACTATCCGCTATCTGCAAATCAAGTCTGTAGGGATGTCAATATTGATACGCTGTCAGGCACACATAAAAGGACTCCCATCTTTGCCCTGAAAAAAAATGGAAGAGATAAAAGGAGCGAGAATATTCAGCTTCTGATGTGGATTACCAGCATAGCCAACAACATCAGGCTTTCACTGCCACAGTGGAAAAGACTCAAAGATAAATGAGGTTGCAACAATTTTATCGGTAGCAGCAAGTTTACTCTAGGGGGCGTTCAATCTCACTACTTCAAATATAAAAAAATGATTTGAAAGCATTCTTTCGCAAGAGAGTTGTTACCAACAAGAAGGTAAGGAAGATCAAGTGGATCTAGCCAAACAAGTGGTGTTTGATTGGTTCCCTTATGACAGATACTGAGCTAGGTGAAGAGAAGTTTTTTTTAAATATATTTTTTTAGATTTTTCTATATTTTTCCATTACATGATAGTGTGGAGAGGTATTAAAGCAAAACATTCCTCAGAGATCAATCCAGCGCTATGGTATGGTATGTGACTTAGGATATGAAGCAGAGAAACAGCAACAGAGAACTGATGTAAGAAAGACAGTCCAGCAACATGACGCCAGTCCTAAATGCACCACAAACTAATATACAAACATGCATGTGTGCAACTACGTGTGTGCGTGCGTGCGTGCGTGCGTGTGCGTGTGCGTGTGCGTGTGTGTTCGTGCGTTGTACAATGCCGCTGTCGTCCGCTCTCCTCCATGTCAATAGCAAACAGCATATGTCGCCACTTCTGTTGCATGGCCATCAATTAACATAATCGCCTTCGTTAATGCGTGAACGAAGTCCGTTAAGCATTAATTAAACAATTAACAGGAGCGGAAAAAAAACCCTCTGAATAGAAGCAGGCACAATTACACATGACAAATATAGTCCGGGAGCCGTGGGGTTGAACCCAGATTTCTTTGATAAAGTTTTTTTTTTTGCTTTATCTGATAGATTTTAGCCAAGTCTTCAAGATTTCAGACGATGCCCGGTGATATCCCTTGAGCATTTCCAGATTTTGAGCCTTTATTGTCCCATAAATGCAAATTATGACAAAAAACTAAAGACACCTAATATTACTGTGAATAATGTTACAAAATGTACCAAATTGCTACTATTACCTGAAAAACATTCACATTGGACTGCCTTAACACTGCCCTTATTGAAACAAACCCAATATGGGGTAATAATTAACCCTTTCATAACAGCAATCCCACAAATAAGGCGAGACACTGTAGGTGAATAGGGTATTTTTTTAAAACTTGCAGATATCAATATGAAACTTTACCAGATGATTACTCATGAATTGGAGAAAAAAATGTATTAAAAGTTTTCTGTAATTTAATGTTTAAATATGCTAATTAGGCTATTATGTAATTAAATATGCACTAATTTGCATATATTTTGATGCAATGAATCTGACCACCTGAAAATGCCAGCTTCAAAATTCCTTTTTTATTTTGTTAATATTGTACATACAAGAATATTTACTGTGGTTAATTGTGGCTATCTCCTTTTGTTATCCAGGTACAGAGAAAATACTGCTAATAACCTTAAAAAATGCGATTTCTGCCTATTTTTATGCATTTAGTTATATAAATCAGGTCATGAATGACAAATCAAGAAATGCCTCAGTAAAAACATTCACAACATTGCTTAGAATAAGACTGTAAAGTATGGAATGGATTGTGACATCATGACAACATACATGACAACATCGCCGGTAGGTAGCCTACCACAAATAGCCAACATAAAAGACCCCCCCCCCCCAAAAGAAGAACAACAGAGTGTGGGGGTAACTGGTGAGCAGTCGTTGGCTGTTCCAAAAGATGAGTACAGAAATGACATACATCCAGTGTATCCAGACTGGTATTGAATGATCACTTAAATCCATAAAGCCATCAAATAAGATCTGTACATGCATTTACATTTACACAGAAAGACCTATATACACTGCAACATACAGTACCGCATGCTCAGAGAGAGAGAGAGAGAGAGAGAGAGAGAGAGAGAGAGAGAGAGAGAGAGAGAGAGAGAGAGAGAGAGAGAGAGAGAGAGAGAGAGAGAGAGAGAGAGGTCTAAACATAGGAAAACAGCTATACACTATATATACTGTTGAGTCAAAAAATTAAGTCAATCCAGTGTATCCTGACTGGTATTAAATGATCACTTAAAAGTCCATAAAGCCATCAAATAAGACATGTACATGCATTTAAATTTGCACAGAAAGACCTGTCTACACCTATACAACATACAGTCCTTAACACCTAAAACACCTATAGCCTACATTATATACACTACACGCACGCGCACACACACACACACACACACACACACACACACACACACACACACACACACACACACACACACACACACACACACACACACACACACACACACACACACACACACACACACACACACACACACACACACACTAAAGCTCACACAACATTGGTTCGGCAGCATCCCAGCCAAAAACATGCACAGAAAATGGTGCAAGGCACACTGTTTACAGCACAGCTACATTTCTTAGAATTGCAGGGGCTTTTACTCTTGCAACCACATCTGATCATCTGTAAAATGTAGTCTGGTGCCACTTTGACATTTTCTGGAACACTTATTGGTATCAGTGCTTTGTTGCATGGGTCTTTCTTCCATCCAAATGCTTCAGGAGATAGTTCAGGTGGAGTGTGAACCAATGTCCTCCACATTATTGCTTGAAAATGAGCCCTTTTCACATTCTCAATAAATGCCTCTGTTGTTGGTGGAAGAGCAGCCAGGTTAGGTGAAGAAAAATGACCTTTCCCATTCTTTTTCCCCATACCACCAACCTTGTATGTGATAGTGGTGTCAACAATGATCGATTCGGCGATCCGAATCGATCCGGGGCATGGATGATCCAGATCCAGATCCGGCAAGTTCCAGAATCAATCCGGCAATTTTTTTAAGTTTCAATTACTTCCATGGATATTTCGGGAGCAAATGAATGTTAAATTAAATAAAAACACTTCAAAACATTGCAAGACTGATACAGACTGATACAGAAAACAGCCAATAAATTGTTGCTCAGTATCTGACTACTTGTATTTCCTCATTATGGCTGAACATTTGCTTTGCGTTCAGTAGAAATGTAATGCATTGCAATGCATTGTAGAATTGAATCGAATCGGATTGGATCTAATAGAATCGAATCGAATCGGATCTACTACCTCCCGAATCGTGATCGAATCGGATCGAGAGGGCAGTGCCGATCCACACCACTAGTATGTGACATGCTGATACTGTCTGGAATGCCATAACATGCCGACACAAAGTTAGTGGCCTCACTGGAAAGTTGTTGGAATGGTGCCAGCACATTACCAATTGATGTCAAGGGATATCCAGCTTTTAGGGTCTTGATAACAAAGCCTTTACCAATACCAAAATAGGATGCCGCAGTGTCACACCCTGATATGGCATGGGCTGGTAAAAGGTCAATTACAATGTCATTTTGTGGATTCACCACTGAAATTATGTACTTTGTAGGCAAACAAATAATCAGCCAAAAATTGTGTAATTATTACTTACAATTTTTATTTTGTGTTACAACAGCACAGGAAGAGTAAATAGCAATGTATGAAATGGTGAAATTCTGTGTTGAATTAGTAATCCTTTCTGGGTATGTCTGAGCTGACACCACCAATATTCGCCTAAATGTTACATATTTCTGCTTGAAAAACAGCTAGTTATGTAATTGTCTAAAATTTATTTGGTACGAGGACACTTTCTCCACTTTGATGCGGCAGGCCTACCACCCAGAATGCTCTATGGTTAATCATAGTGCAGTTATGAAGCTGTCAAAAGCTTGCGGGCTATGGCTGCAGCGAAATCAACATGAAAGGGTTAATATCAGAAATTGGCACATCACCCACTCTTATCCAGATGGGTAAGTGTTGGACAACTACAAGCAGAAAAAACAAACAACCCACTATGAGATATAAAGCCACGTTTGGCGAAATGTTGGCCTTTGTGTCTCCGACTTGGAAAATCAGGCTTTTTGGGTGAATGCCCCGCCCCCAAACATGCATGACCCCACCCCCACTGATGTCCATACCTCACCACCTGTTCTTATACACATCCTACCATGTAAACAAACACAAAATAAGTATGGTATAGGGTATTTGGTCAGCATAACATGAATTGGGAGCCAAACACTGTTGTAATCTATGGCTGCAGCACATCAAGCATAAAAGGCTCAATATCTGAAAATCCTCAATGGATATCACCGGGCATCGTCTGGAATCTTAATAGGTACACCGCAAGCAACCACAAACTGCAGAGAAAAAAACTTTATCAGACGAAACTGGGTTCGGCTGATATTTGGCTTTTGGCTGCCGGACTAATACAATCACACATGGATATCTACCCCCTACACTGTACCTACAGCACAGCCTTGCAAACACACTTTGGGAGCAACGCAGACACAACGATTGCTGAGAAAGCACCGCTTTTGATGTTGATATAGCCAGTGTACGAGTACATGTAAGCATATGTGTGCGTGCGTATGTGCGTCAGCACATAGTCTTTCCAACTGCATCTGACTGCGATCACATGTGGAGAATAACATTTTAATTTGATATAGAGCAAAGGAAATGTGAGCCGTGTTTATGTGTGAACAGTAGGCTATGTGTGAGGGCATGATATCAACATGTGCTCGGTTTGGATGTACATTTGTTTTGTTCATTGATGCTGATATTGACCACTTTACTGTATACACACTGATACAAACCATGGTAGAGAAATAGAGAGAAACATAGAGAACCAACGGGAAGGAAAGACAGGGGGAGTGATTAGACTGTGCAGGATGAAACAGCAAAGAAGAAGAGATGCATCAATGTCATATCTGCCAAGGCCGAGTATGACATGATCCATCTTTGAGTGTGCGCGTGCTTGCTTGCGTGTGTGTGTGTGTGTGTGTGTGTGTGTGTGTGTGTGTGTGTGTGTGTGTGTATGTGTGCATGTGTGTGTCGTGATTGATGTGTCAGTGCGGGGGTGCACCATGTGATGTTTGAGCGATGAACAAAAGTGAGTAGGTGGTATCTGGAGTATCTGTGAGTGAGTGTGAGCGTGTGTGTGTGTGTGTGTGTGTGTGTGTGTGTGTGTGTGTGTCTGTGTGTGTGTGTGTATGTGCCTGCATGTGTACAGTATATCACGAAAGTGAATACACCCCTCATAGTTTTGCAGATGTTTGAGTATATCTTTTCATAGGAAAGCATTACAGAAATGTAACTTTGACACAATGATTAGTGACCTTTTAACAACATATTTAACCGCTTAAATTTTTTGTTCACTCAGAAAAAAACAAAATACAGCCATTAATGTTTGAACATGTACTCACAAAAGTGAGTACACCCCAGATTAAAATCCGGTAGAGAAGGGGCTATGTTGGCTCGAATCATCTCGAAATGAAACGAAATGAAAAGGGATGACAAGGGAGGTCATCAGTGTGCGTTTCAACCTTTCTTTGCATTGAACTTTTACATTTTGAGTCTGCATCTGGCTTAAATAGATTGGTGTGAGATTTGAATGCAATCCTATGGAGAATATCATGATCTGCTTCAGTAGTCACAGTGCATGTTGACATGTATGTTTCTTTTAGGTGTATTTCAGATTGCCAATGTTGACAGCATTTATGCATCCCCAAACCATGTCAGTCCCACTACCATGCTTGGCTTATGAGAGGATACACCGTTTTTGTACAACTCACTTGTTTACCACCACACATGCTTGACACCATCTAAAGCAAATTTGTTTATCTTGGTCTCAAGAGAGATGAACAGACCAAGGATATGGATCACTGGAACCATGTTGTGTGATCTGATGAGACCAAGATAAACAAATTTGCTTTAGATGGTGTCAAGCATGTGTGGTGGAAGTTTGATGTACGAAAATAATTGTTGCGCTGAAGAAAGATTTATCATTTTATGAACATGGAACATGGAAAGGGCAGATTTTGGCAAGACAAATGTTTTGTCCCCTACAGGAAATAACAGGGAAAATGAACAGATAAGTTACTTATATAATTAACCATCAAGTTGAAGAGGGAAAAAAATGATCAGTATGATGAAGCAGAAGAAGACAGATGATGGATGGATGAGGGTAAAAAAATGAAAAGACAGAAGAAGAGAAGAAGAGGAAGATATGAAGTTACTTATCTTCCGAGGTGTCAATCACACCTGGATGTAGACACAAGCTTTCATTGGCGCGCCTGCTGGACAAACACCAGTTTGCGCAGCGGCGTGTTTGCAGAGTGTCACTTCTCTGTTTGCCAAGCCTCGCTAGTGGGAGACATATATTAAAGCTTTTGTCAGGGGTGAGAAAGTGAAAGAAGCAAAACTTTCCCATATGAATTTACTATAACTTCAGGCCTCAGCTGACTGGTGCATTGGAGATTACACATAGGTCGCTGATCAGAAAAAATCTACAAAACTCCCCAACACTGACCATTTCACTTTAACGTTATTGACAAAATAGGGGGGTATATGTTCCATGTCTTGAATGAATGAATGAATGAATGAATGAAT